>NC_138980.1:166692651-167292651 GCF_964341445.2 Mesoplodon mirus | reverse complement strand
ACACAGGCACTAGTCCCATCTACCAGGAAGCCTACACAGCTCACTGAACCAAACTTAGCCACTGGGGGCAGACACCAAAAACAATGGGAACTATGAACCTCCAGCCTGCGAAAAGGAGACCCCAAACACAGTAAGTTAAGCAAAATGAGAAGACAGAGAAACACACAGCAAATGAAAGAGCAAGGTAAAATCTCACGAGACCTAACAAATGAAGAGGAAATAGGCAGTCTACCTGAAAAAGAATTCAGAATAATGATAGTAAAGATGATCCAAAATCTTGGAAATAAAATGGAGAAAATACAAGAAACGTTTAACAAGGAACTAGAAGAACTAAAGGGCAACAAACAGTGATGAACAACAGAATAAATGAAATTAAAAATTCTCTAGAAGGAATCAATAGCAGAATAATTGAGGCAGAAGAACAGATAAGTGACCTGGAAGATAAAATAGTGGAAATAACTACTGCAGAGCAGAATGCAGGGAAAAAAAAAAAGCATTGAGGACAGTATCAGAGAACTCTGGGACAACATTAAACATACCAACATTCGAATTATAGGGGTCCCAGAAGAAGAAGAGAAAAAAGAAAGGGACTGAGAAAATATTTGAAGAGATTATAGTTGAAAAATTCCCTAATATGGGAAAGGAAATAGTTATTCAAGTCCAGGAAGCACAGAGAGTACCATACAGGATAATTCCAAGGAGAAACACACCAAGACACATATTAATCAAACTATCAAAAATTAAATACAAAGACAAAATTTTAGAAGCAGCCAGGGAAAAACAACAAATAACATACAAGGGAATCCCCATCAGGTTAACAGCTGATCTTCCAGCAGAAACTCTGCAAGCCAGAAGGGAGCGGCAGGACATATTTAAAGTAATGAAGGGGAAAAATCTACAACAAAGATTACTCTACCCAGCAAGGATCACATTCAGATTTGACAGAGAAATTAAAACCTTTACAGACAAGCAAAAGCTAAGAGAATTCAGCTCCACCAAACCAGCTTTACAACAAATGCTAAAGGAACTTCTCTAGGCAGGAAACACAAGAGAAGGAAAAGACCTACAATAACAAACTCAAAACAATTAATAAAATGGTAATAAGAACATATATATTGATAATTACCTTAAATGTAAATGGATTAAATGATCCAACCAAAAGACATAGACTGGCTGAATAGATACAAAAACAAGACCCATATAAATGCTGTCTACAAGAGACCCACTTCAGACCTAGGGACACATACAGACTGAAAGTAAGAGGATGGAAAAAGATATTCCATGTAAATGGAAATCAAAAGAAAGCTGGAGTAGCAATTCTCATATCAGACAAAATAGACTTTAAAACAAAGACTATTATAAGGACAAAGAAGGACACTACATATGATCAAGGGATCAATCCAAGAAGATATAACAATTGTAAATATTTATGCACCCAACATAGGAGCATCTCAATACATAAGGCAAATACTAAAAGTCATAAAAGGGGAAATCGACAGTAGCATAATCATAATAGGGTACTTTAACACCCCACTTTCCCCAATGGACAGATCATCCAAAATTAAAATAAATAACGAAACACAAGCTTTAAATGATACATTAAACAAGATGTACTTAATTGATATTTATAGGACATTCCACCCCAAAACAACAGAATACACTTTCTTCTCAGGTGCTCATGGAACATTCTCCAGGATACATCATATTCTCCCTCTTTTCCTTTGCCACAGGTCTCTCTCAGAACCTGCTGTACACCAGGCTTTAGCCCATTTCACGGATTTCTCTTTCTGTCACAATCTTATAGTAGACAATACAGTGTTGATAATTTATACATATAATTTTGCTCAAAAGTGCCTAATTTCTTCATACATGTATTTTATGTTATAGCTGCAAATTCTCAGAAGAGAACAAGATGATGTGATGTTTCCTTTTCCATCTCACCTCCTAACACAATGCGTTGGAACACCTAGTTTGTTTCTTGTGGATCATTTAGCTAATGACTCACCACTCACCTACCTGTATTTTACCCTCAGCCTTTGCATACTACCACACATAGAGCCTTCATAATCCATCTTCCCCCAGGGATCCAGCCATGCACTGTCTCACTCATGGGATGTGAACACTACAGGTATGACCAACTACTGAATTTTGAATAAATTAAAATTTGTGTTGGGAATGAATGAATGGTGGAGAAAAAGGAAGAAGTTGCATGAGATTTACTCATACCCTGATTTTTGTTCAGAGAAGGGAGGGAAATTAAACATGGAATAAAATTAAAGTGTGCCCACTCCAATCACAATTATATTTCTAACAGAGGTTTAAAATAGAATTGAAAGAATACTCCATACCTCATTTAATCACTCAAGAATTTCACAAGAGGCTAGTAATTGTCTAGTAACTAGCCCAATTAGTTATCAGATAATAATGTTTTCTTTAACATATTTAACTTTTTGAATGCCTTTTTTATCTGTATTTTTCTGATTTGTTTTGGAGTGCATTTATGGGCATGTGTGTGTAAGTATTTACATGTGTGTAGTTGGGCATATACAAATATAATTCTACTGGGAAGCTACCGGTAAATATTTAACTAAAATTATAATAATATTCATAGATAAATATGAAATCAAGCCCATATAGCAAATATGAACACTGAAAAATGTTCCATTCTACAGTCAATATTTGCTTTCTATTTTTTTAATCAGCACATATTAGCTCCACTCCTGAGATCAGGCAGTAGTCGCAAAGATCTTTCCCACCATTTACCTTAGCCTAGTTTGAATTGCAAGGCCCTAGGGAATGATCCTTTGGATTATATTTACAAAAGACCATTATATTTACAAATATTTTGAATACATTAGAAATTATATCATGAAGTCAACTCCAAGTGTTCAGACTCTGAAAATTCTCATATGAGCATTGCCCATATGAGCATTAAGTTATGAGTATTACTTCTTATGAGCATTACTTAAGTTATGAGCATTACTTCTCCCTTAGGATAAGTAGTAATGTTTCCCATACATCATTCAATCATCCTAGTTCTCAGTTTGTTTCCCTTCATTACTAGAAAATTTGTGAATAAAGTAATAGGAAGTTAAATAACACATTATTTGTTTCCAAAAATATGCATTTATATTAAATTGCAACAGAATATGTATGATTACAACATAATAATAGTTATGGAACAGAGGTATTAATATATTCATAAGTATATTAATTCTTATAACAATGTTAACATCCCTTCAAGAATTGATTTCTTAAAATTGTGGAAAGCACTGAAATCTATTAATGCTTAAGTTACTAATGAAACTATATTGTTCTATAAGAATTAGCAGTACTTTGACATATTTTAAAATATTTGATAAAATATGTATTCCTATAAATTATGATTTTATAAAAACACACTAAACTGGAACTAAAAGAAATAGAAAACTTACTGATGCAAAATGGAGGGTTAAGATCTTAAGGTGTAAAATATATTAGAGCTGTAATTCATGAAGAATCAAATGCCTTATAATTCAAATATTGAGCATCTAGAATTAAACTAGCATCAGAGCCAACAGGCAAAATGAAACCAATGCCATATACTCTTTTAAGTGTATGGAAAAAACTTTAGAGAAAAAAATAATTTTTTGAAGAATGAAAGCATATGAGAAAATCTGTTCAAAGTTTCTACTTTTGTGAAATATTATTTATTCTTCTGTGGCATCAGAATCAGGCTACTTTGCACAACAGCAACTTAAAGTTATGCTATCCTAGCCCCCATACCTTATACATCTGAGAAATATGAAGTAATATTTAGTGAAAATCCGTTTGGGGAGTTTGGAAAAGTTTAAGAGCAGGCTTTTTTAAATTTATATGTCCAAATAGAGCATAGAAATTAATCTTCTCTTTGTGTTTTAGAGAATTTCATTTGAGGACCATTTTATTTTGTAACAGAAGATACAGCTTCTCTTTTGAATGATAAACTCAGAATTATGATGATTTGACAATGGAAAGAGAAATGTGCAGAGACACTGAGGACTAAATGCCCCATTTTCCTAAAATATAGAATAAATGGAAACGTAAGAAATGGGCAGAAATTCAAAATCTGCAATTCACAAAGCAGAATGATGGAAAGAGAATGGGAGGAGGTGTAGGGGTGAGAGCTGGTTTCAAAACTACTCCTAATTAAACTGATCAAAGCCAGTTGTCCAGTGCATTCATCATGTGGATAAGCTGGATTCCATAAAGGAAATGGTTCCTTCATCTCTTGATTTTAATCTACTATCCTTCACGATAGACTCTACTCTATAACCTAATATATCCATGTTGATACCTTAATTATATGATTTCAATGGTTTTTGCTGGGAGTACACATTCCAAAATGAGGGAATATCAAGCGACTAAGTAGCTTGACCTTTTGGTCTCGTCTGGCTTTGTGGCTGAAAGCATATATGGCTCTAGTAGCATCTCATGCAGAATAATGACAGAATAATCACTGGGGCATGAAACTACAACCTGTAGGCAGTTAATCATGACCATTAATCTCGGCCACATTCTTCTAGTCTTTGAGGATGGGAGCAGTGACAGAGTTCATTGTGTTTAATGAATGTAAATGAATCCCAAATAAGCTTCTCAGCTTCTTGATAGTAATGAAAAAGGAAACAATATTACAAGTTAACTAGTTTGAAATTGTATATTGTGTAAAATTGAGACTCACTTCTGTTGGGGGGGTATTTGATCTTTTACTGTAGTTGGGTCTCATGTGAGGACTCAGAGGATACATATCTACATTGCCAAGTTCTTATCATCAAAGTTCTCAGGCACAGACATCTGAGAGAAGTTTATGGAAAATAAACTTTCCTGACATCCTCATTTGAAATAAATTGTAGTCATGAAACGAAAACAAACAAACAAACAAAAAAACAGATTCCTTCTTTTGAACGTTTTACACTGCCTTTCTAGTATTGTCTTAACCATGATTACTGCCTATACTTATACAGAATTAATGTCAGCTTGCAGCTTCTAAAATTCCATTGATAATATTTCTTGCAAACAATCCAAAAGAGCTTTGTAGACTGAAACCAGGAATCTTAAGACCTTATAAGAATGTGTTTTTCGGGCTTCCCTGGTGGTGCAGTGGTTGCGAGTCTGCCTGCCGAGGCAGGGGACACAGGTTTGTGTCCTCGTCTGGGAGGATCCCACATGTCGTGGAGCGGCTGGGCCCGTGGGCCATGGCCACTGAGCCTGCACGTCAGGAGCCTGTGCTCCGCAACGGGAGAGGTCACAACAGTGAGAGGCCCGAGTACCGCAAACAAACAAACAAAAAACCTACCCTCTGATAACTTTGATCTTTCTACTCTTCTTGATTCAGTTATTATTTATCACTTCAGAAATAAAAATATAACAACTAAATTCAACTCACTGCATACATACAAGTGCAATATTATATTTTAAATATTTGCCATGATTCTATTATGTGTATCCTGGCTGAATAACTACAAAAAATAGAAAATAGAACCTGATTATAACAAACGTTTTTCAGAGGGAACTATTATTCTTGGAATGTGAAATCTAGTTTCTATTTTTTATTTTTCTGTAAATACTCTAGGAACATAGAACATGCTTTTCTTTTCTTTCAAATGTTTGTGAAATGAGTTCTTGAATATTTTCATTAGTATGCATTAATACTTCATTCTCAATGATCAAGATCAAACGTGTGCAAGGCTTTTCAGTTTACAGGTGATTAGGTTTACTGCTGAATCTATTTCCCTCTTTGTCTTGCCAGATTTGACCATGGCCAAACATATTTCAAAGAGAGAGATGCTAATTCAAAGAGACTTTTACAGCTGTTGCTTTAGGAGAACTGCATGGACTTCAGTGTGTGTGGAATATTCAGAGACACACTTGAGAAAGATTGGAGATAGTAGGTTACAGAGGTAACCATGGGGCAAATAACAGAGAACCTTATATTTAAAATTAAGTAGTCTGTACTTTATCTTGATTCTATGGGAAAACATTACAGAACTTTATGCAAAAAAAATGAGCAGATTAAATGTGTTACTTTGAAGTATTATCTTAGCTACCATAAAGAAGGAAGTGTTGTGAGGCAAGACTGAATGAGATGTGAGAAGTAGTAAAATGGACTGCTACGGTAATTCAGGAGGCAGTTGCTTTATTCTAAGACAGTAGCAGTGAGGATGGAGAGCTATAGTGATCTTATAGGATCTGAGGGTACATAAAAAGAAGTGTGTATAAAAGTCTCCTAAGTTTTGTTATGTATTTATTATACTCCAGCATATTTATCATGTGATGAATTCCCATCAAAGAAAAGTAGCAATACAATTTTTTTTCAACATATATACTGGAGGTGAAGATAAAATATCAACGATATTTTTTAGTGCATCTTTAATGTAAAATTTTTCTAATGCATCCTAAACCTTTTTTTTTTTTTTTTTTTTTTTTCGGTACGTGGGTCTCTCACTGTTGTGGCCTCTCCTGTTGCAGAGTACAGGCTCTGGACACACAGGCTCAGCGGCCATGGCTCACGGGTCCAGCTGCTCCATGGCATGTGGGATTTTCCTAGACCAGGGCACAAACCCGTGCATCCTGCATCGGCAGGCGGACCCTCAACTACCGTGCCACCAGGGAAGCCCCATCCTAAATCTTTGAAATGACATTTTTCTCTATTTAAAGTGCCCTTTACAGTCTATCAACTAATCCAAATATTTAAAAGACAGTGATTATCTCATACAAAATGGTTTGTTTAATTTTGTGATTTATTTTACTCATCATGTTTAAAGACTGAACACTAGGTATCATTAAGTTTAGGTAGAAAGATGTGACTAATGTTACTTTGCAAGATAACTGTAAATAGTTATATTAATACAACACTAATAAAACCAATGCTGGGCATATTGGAGAAACTTCTAGTGCATGTTGATGTTCTGTTGAAAACATCAGTTTAAAGAACTAGTGTCCTACCATCTATGCAAAGTGATTTAAAGTCACAGTTATTACTTTAAAACTACTTGGCAGCTTGGATTGCAATCCACAGAATTTTAATAATACAAGTAGCTGGACATTAAAATAATAAATGAAAGTTAAATATTTTTTAAAGTAATAGTGTGGACAATAGCACTGTCTTTCTCTATATCTGAATTTTAATTTTGATTTAATCAGTACCTCTAGCTAATAGTAATATTATCCATCAAAGAAATATCTATGGAGCATATGCATTGCACACACTGTGCTAGAAATCGAATGGAATTTTGAAAGAAGAATCTGTCACCACAAAGTATATTATTAAGTGCACTAATAAGAAATATTAGAATCATTTCAGTGGTGTTTAATAAATATACTGTTTACAAAGTCATGGACAAGGTAGAGCAGAGCTAAGCAAGGCTAGTAATTGTAAAGTCATTGCCTCCCGCAGGCTTGAAGAGATGAGAAGAGGTATCTGTTACTGCAACCCTGTACAAGAGTTCTGGAGATAGAGCCACGTTGAGAGGGGCAGTGCCTTTTGTCAAGAGACACTTACAGCCCAAGGTACCTTACAAAAAAAGAACAAGAGAAAAAATAATATTGAATTCCATCACTTCCCCCTCTCTGCTCTTGTACTGGGGTTTCGAACTGGCCAAACCCAAATGGAGAGCAGAGTGTAAGGGGCCTGATGATGACATTCATCCTCACGGACACTCCATGGAAGAGAGAAGGGCAGAGTGTGTGGAGAAAATTCTCAGTGAGCGAATGGACAACACCCAGAAGTTATAGAATCTAGTAGGCAGGTGATCACAGTGCTTGGATGTGATGTGCCTGCTCTGATAACAGTGAATAATTCCACTTGTGCTTAATTCTGTTCTATTGAGGTCCTTGAAAGCAACACACAGCAAGAAATTCCTATTATGAGATATTAAGAATGAGATGGAATTAGCCAGGCAAAGAGAGCAGTCTCATATCCTAGACTCATATTTCTCACACATTTGTACAATCATTCACAGACCCATTTTAGGAGGGAAAGAAAAATATAAAACCCCATAGGTTCTAAAATTGGTTTAAATTATTTAAATATAACTTGACTATGTTCAATTATAAAGCTAAATATAAACATGCAGTAGCTTATTGCATATACTGTACTATAAAGTCTGAACAAAACAAGTTTCTTAATACCAACAATATAAAACAAAATTTAAATTAATATTGATGGAATTGAAGACTGAAATTTTGTGGAAATAAAGTTGCTTATTGTGGAACATAAAGCAAATATAAATATAAGGAACTGTTGTAGAGAACATGTATATACAACCAAAGTTGAGTACTAGCTCAATTTACTTTCCTCTTGAAACATTCAAGCCACTGGGGTGTCTTCATTCACAGTTAGTTATTTTATGCAAGTTTGTTTTTTCCCCTCAATTTACAATAATGCCTCTTTTACATATCAAGGTGATCTTCATTCCTACTTTATCTAATCATGAAAATCAGAGTAGCTCATCCTATGGCCAGTACTGTGGAGAATACAAGGAAGTACGAACACTATCTTAGTCAGTTAGGGCCACCGTAAGGAAGTACCAATAGAATGAATCACTTGAAAACAGCAGAAATTTGTTTCTCACAGTTCTGGAAACTGGAAGTCTGAGATCAGGGTGCTGGCATGGTTGAGTCTGAGGAGAGCCTTCCTCTGGGTTGCAGAATACCAACTTCCCTTTGCATCACCACACCCCTCCCCTTGGAGAAAGAGAACCAGATATCTCCCTGACCTTTTCTTATAAGGGCACTAATCTCATTCCTGAGAGCTTCATCCTCATGACCTAATTACCTCCCAAATGCCCCACCTCCTAATACCATCACATTGGGATTAGATTTCAACACATGAATTTAGCAAGGACACAAACATTCAGTCCATAACAAACAATTTACATGATAGTTCTGATACTTAGATTGTCTTGTTTCAGAATGTGCTCATATTAGTCTTCCTTAGGCCATTATAAACATAAACACAAAAGTATATGTCTGTTCACAAGTATGTATCTGTGCTCAAATTAAGGAACTGTGCATTGCTCAAATTCTTATTTTAATCATGCAAATATTTTGTGGATTTTGGAAGTTTGCCTTATGTTACACCAGTGTTTCTAAAACTTACAGTGAAACAAATCCCTTGGAGAGCTTCCTAAAAATGTGATATCTCAATCCAATTCTAAATATTGAGTGGCTGGGTTTATATACTTTAACAGGCATCCCAGATGATTTTGATGGAGATGATTCATTGCTGAGATTTTAGAAAACATTGATTTAAAGGTTCCATTAGAGTCTGTTAAAAATGTCTCAAATTCTAAAAAATAAAAAATAAAAAATAAAAAATAAATTAAAAAAAAAAAGTCTCAAATTCTTCTTTAAAATAATGGGAAAGCAGCGATTAAGTGAATTTGATTAGAATTTATTTATGGTTAGGATTTTTTAGACTAGATTAACACAGAATCTTATTGTGTAGTATTTCTTAAAAAATGTCTTTATTAAAAAATACCAGGTTGCATGCACACCAGATAGAATAACTTTCAAGATGTCTCCTGCCACGTGCTGGGACTTTGAACTTATTGTCCTTTCTGACCTGCAGCTTCTTCCTCTTACTGTCAGGTTTTCAATTCTTAAACTTTTAGTCATCCTTTGGGCCCAGCTCAAAAAAAAAAAAAAAAAAAAAAAAAGAAAAGAAATCACTTATCAAGGAAGCTTCCCTTTAAAATCTTCTTTTAGCAGCATGGACCTTCCCTCTTAAGTACTTGTACACATCTATTTATTAACACTTTACAATAGACTCCAAATATCCTAGTTCTCTTCCCAGAGACACAGTAGGATCTTCCCTATCAAGTTGAAGTTAATTTTGGATGTGTGACATGGTTAATCAGTGAAACATGGGTGGAAGTGACAGGTATCACTATTACATAGAAGCTTTAAGAGCCAATATGCAACTCTCTCGGCTCTCTCTTTCCCAACATGCTCAGGTGGCACCTGCTACTTCAGTATAAATTCCACAGTCAGAACTATACGGAGCAGCCCTTGTTGACAAATTACAATATGTGACATGAGTGAGAAATAAACTTTTCACTTTATGTCCCTAATATTTAGAGTAGTTTATTAGAGCAAAAAAAAAAAACAAAAAAAACAAAAAAAACAAAAACCTCTCTGACATGTCACTGGTGTCATTTTATATTTATGTGACTGATTATCTACCTACCACATCTAATTATGACCCCAGGGATAGTTTTAATTTCCACTGCACATGATTTTTTAATTTTTAATTTTATATTGGAGTATAGTTGAGTAACAATGTTGTGTTAGTTTCAGGTGTACAGTAAAGTGATTCAGTTATACATATATATGTATCTATTTTTTTCAAATTATTTTCCCATTTAGGTTATTGCAGAATATTGAGCAGAGCTACTTGTGTTATACAGTAGGTCTTTGTGGTTATCTATTTTAAATATAGCAGTGTCTACATGCATATGAAATGTTTGATGCCTAGCAAATACCTAGTATATAGCAAGCACTTGTGCTGGACAGAATAAGGGTCTCCTAAAGATGTCCAGGTCTGAATGCCTGGAATCTGTGAATATGTTACCTTGAGTGGCAAAAGGCAATTTGCAGATATAACGAAGTTTAAAAATATTAAAAGAAGGAGTTTACATAATCGTCATGGTGGGCTTAATTTAAATCTGTGAGCTCTTAAAATTTCAAGAGGAAGACAGAAGGGTGAGAGATGTGACTACAAAAGAAGGAGGAGGAGAGATTCACAGTTGTAAAGACCAGACTAGCCACTGGCTGGCTTTGAAAATGGAGGCAGGAGGCCCTGTGAGAAGGCACGTGGGCAGCCTATAAAAGACAGTAACTGCTGTCAGATGACAGACAGAAAAGAACCAGGGGTTCCAGTCCTACAGCCACAAGGAACTGAATTCTGCCAGAAACCTGAATAAGCAAGGAAACAGATTCTCCCCAGAGTCAACAGAAAGGAATGCACCCTGCTGTCATTTTTCATTTTAATTTGGTGAGACACATGTTAGTTTTATAAGATTATACATTTGTGCTGTTTTAAGACCCAAAGTTTCTGGTAACGTGTTATAGCAGCAATTGAAAATAATACATGTCTCAACACATTTGCGCTGAAAGAATAAGTTATTGAGTGAAAGAAACATTAATAACAGATTTCAATCTCTCACATGAAAATTTAACAAAGAGATAAAATATTATCTAAAATGTCATTATTTTTAATATGTTCCTGTTTTTCTTATTCCTTAAAGATAAATCTTTCATTGTCATTCATTTAAAAGATTTTGGTTAAAAGGTAGTTTACTCAGGGATGACTTTTGGTACTTAACTAGCTTCTGATTTTTAGAGAGGTGTCAAAATCTGCTAACTAGGTTTTTACTCCTTCAAAGGGAAGGTTTTAAGTGCCTCCTAACCCCAAATCTTCTAGCTCTGCCGGGGAAAAAATTGGTCTAATTACTCCAAGTTAAGTTTGTAATTGCCTTTCTACATTTTATGCCACGAGCCCCTGTCTTATTTCCACCCACTGTTAATGAAAACAGAAAGAGAGAGACACTTGCCCTTCTTGCCTCACCAGCTTTCTTTAACACTGAGTGTTGCCTCTAAACTGCAGTGCCTCTGCTTTGACTATCACAGTAACAGACTCCTCATTGTTTCTTCAGAATGTTACTCCTTATACTGACAATGTTGTAATGGCCAAAGATGATATCTTCAACAAATTTCCAAACTTCTAATCATTTTAATTTACTAACTTTGCCAAATTTTTTTTTTTTTTTTTTTTTTTTTTTTTTTTGCGGTATGCAGGCCTCTTACTGTTGTGACCTCTCTCACTGTGGAGCACAGGCTCCGGATGTGCAGGCTCAGCAGCCATGACTCACGGGCCCAGCTGCTCCCCGGCATGTGGGATCTTCCTGGACCAGGGCACGAACCCGCGTCCCCTGCATCAGCAGGCGGACTCTCAACCACTGTGCCACCAGGGAAGCCCTGCCAAATTTTTTAAGGGGAAATATATGCATAAGTTTAAGAGTCAGTGGACTTAAATGGGATTTCTTCAAGATATTGAGTTTTCAAGAGGAGATATTATGTCATAATTCAAAGAGGATTTATCTTAAGCAATGTACCTCAGAGATGAGAAAACAAATTCTTAAAAGGAAACAAGAATATTTCTTTGAAGCTTTAGTGGGGAAGAATATTCACTGGAACTCCTACGTTAAAATATGAGAAAGAAAAAAGAGGCTATTTCAGGAAATTACTATCATGTATGTTCATATTCCTGGCAGTAGTAGGCACAAAATAAAAACTGGTTATTATCATGAGAAATACTTTACTGGTTTTCTTTGCTTCACATATAATAAGAAACATTTTATAGAGAATATAAAAATAATATACACCTGAGTTTGGAATGAAAATCCAAAACAATGTCAGGCAAACAATCACATCAAGAGAATGGAGAGCCAAAGCAAGAGTAAAATAAAATAAGAATAAGAATTCTTATCATGATAGTCATATAAAAACATGGTAGAGGAGGTATATATTAGCAGCAACATATGTGAAGAAAACTCAGATTTTCTCCTTGTCAATAAATTCAATAATTTGCTTTGTAGCTACAAAAGAAAATTGTTATACATCTTCATTAACAAAAGTGTTATATATAATTAGGGAGATGCTACATCTTTTATCCTTCACTGATAAAATCAAATCTGAAGGACTGTATTCTGTTCTGATCACCATATTTTAATGGCACCATAGGGAAAAAAGGTATAAAGGATAGTGACTACAATGATGAAGGTTTACGTGAAGATAGTTCAAAGGAATGAGGAAATAAAATAAGAAAGCCCCAGAGAAGCTCTAAAGCCAAGGAATGGGAATGACAGAGACACAGACTTTGGCTTGGTATAAATAATTTTATAACAATCAGACATGTTTAGTTCAGTTTTCAGTAACTTGAGCTGCTCAATAAAAAGGAAGGATGACTATTCAGTGGAAGATTTTATACATTTACAATTCAACATAGGCCAAGGAGAGGAAAAAATATAGATTGACAGATAGAGATAGATAGATAGAGACATGTATATGTACAGATATATATAGAGAGAAATGGAAGCGCCTCCTAAGGAGAGTGTACCTTGTTTTATAGAAGACATTTTGGCCTTCTGAAAGCTTTTATGGGTCAGCCTGTAGCTTGAGAGGAGTAGTAAGAAAGAGATGAATAGCTCCAGACTACAAAGTGAAAAGAACTTGGCGTTCTTTTGAATAAGTCAGGAAGTAAGGAAAGAGGTAGAGAAATTAGGGAGAAAGAGACAGAACAGTCTCAGAGAAAACATGACCAGGTGCTTCCTATGGCAAAGAGTCCAGAGAAAAATCTCTGGTGGTTTGGTAGTAGAAAGCATTAGAGACAGGGGTGTCTGTGATTCCGTGCATAGTTTGTAGCATTCCTGTGATGTAGCCATCACTTCTCCTCTCCTCTCAAGTTTGGATTAAACACTATTGTCCACACAAAGTGACATATGAGAATGTTTTTACATTTTTATCTGTGGACACTGGGAAGGAGCTAGTTATCAAAAAGAGATCAAGATTAGGTCCAGATTTATGCAATTCAGAAGGGAAAAAAAAAGACTTGAAAACCAGAGAGATTTTTCATAAACTAAGAAGGCCTATATGTGGACCTGATGCTTTTCCAGAATTTCACAGCACTCTCAGAGAAAACTTTGGGTATTTCATTGCTTGACATTGTGGAAAGTAAGCTGACTTGAAATAAATACAACTTTGATAGCTAACAGGAAATCCCAGTTGACAGCTGGTTTATATATAGTCCATCTGTTCTGCCTGTTACAGCCTTATTGGACCATATTATCCCTAAATGATCCCTCTCCTCTCTGAACTCAATTCACTTAACATGCACCATGAAATAATCTGGGTTGCACTGTGCTGTTTGGAACACTCATTTAAGTAAGGTTGTCCTGTTCGCATTTGCATGTGCTTGTATCATGTATCAGGAAATATTTATAAACTGCCAAAAGGCAGGGTCTGTTTTAGAAAACATTTTTTTTTTTTTTTGCGGTACGCGGGCCTCTCACCGTTGTGGCCTCTCCCGTTGTGGAGCACAGGCTCCAGACGCGCAGGCTCAGCGGCCATGGCTCACGGGCCCAGCCGCTCTGCGGCATATGGGATCTTCCCGTTCCGGGGCACGAACCCGTGTCCCCTGCATTGGCAGGCGGACTCTCAACCACTGCGCCACCAGGGAAGCCCTTTAGAAAACATTTTGACTTTACACACCACCTATCTCCTGCCTTGTTCAAATAGGCACTGAACAAATACTTGTTGAGTTGACGAACCTCTGTATGAAGCTAGAAAAAATGTTTATGGGCAGAGTAGATTAATACCCACAAAGGACCCAAACACTTCACTTCTTGTCCCAGAAGTCACTCACAATTTTGCCTAAGCGAAAAATTATTTGGCAATTTATTTTTTTTAAATAGGATTGCATTAACGTAGGAGCTTCAGGCAGAAAAACTATGTAATTCTGAATATATATTTTCTTTATTCAAAGTTAAAATTAAGTGGTAGGTATCCATTCATCACAGTTTGCTAACACCTCCCTCCCCAGTGTTAATATAAAGATTAGTCAGATCATACATGTAAGCAGTTAGCATGTTGCCACATTCTCTGGACTCCAAATATGTTAATGGTTGCTATTCAGTAATATGTCATTCTTACAATTAAAACATATACATTACAAGTTATTATTCAATTCATACATCAATTTTGAAATATCCTGTGGAATATAATCTAGCAACCATTTAAAACAGTTAAAAAGTGCTAAAATTTCAGAAATTACATGTTAACTTTATGAAAACCAGTATCTAAATAAATGTCATGTCATTATTTGCTCATAATGTAGTGATTAGAAGTATAGACTTCAATTCTGAGAGATGTATATTCAAGTTTTTTTTTTTCTTTTTTTTCTTTTTTTTTTTTTTTTTGCGGTATGCGGGCCTCTCACTATCGTGCCCTCTCCCGTTGCAGAGCACAGGCTCCGGACGTGCAGGCTTAGCGGCCATGGCTCACAGGCCCAGCCGCTCCACAGCATGTGGGATCTTCCTGGACCGGGGCACAAACCCGTGTCCGCTGCATCGGCAGGCGGACTCTCAACCACTGCACCACCAGGGAAGCCCTCTTCAAATTTTTAATTGGACCACCTACAAGCTCTGCAACCTCCAGAACATCATTTAACCTGTTTATTCACTCAGCTCCCGTAAATGTGACTAAATACATCATCTGCTTCATAGCTTCTTGTGAAGGTTAAATGACATAGTATGTGTAAAGCATGTAGCTAATAGCATTTAGTAGGCACTCAGAAAAGAGCAGTTGTTATGATTTTGACAGTAATTAATAATAACACTTTTATAATATTTATAAACATATCAGGTTTTCTCAGTTTAATCTAATAGGAAAATATTGTATAGAAATGTGAAGGAAATTAAAGATAATACTGAACTTAAATTAAATTAAATTAAATTAAATCTGCTAATATAAAAAGCCAGAAATCACTAAATACTTCCAAGGTCAAGGTTTAAGGTTTTCTGCAGAGGTTGATATCTAACCACTAACATCCCTAATAAAAGAGGAAAGCATTTAAAAGTTTGTTGCATGCTTTCCCCAGAGGTAGTAAAATTAATTAGGGAGATGTGCAGGCTGTTGATTCATTTGATTATATATTACTACCTAAAGTGCAAAATTTCCCTGCTAGGTCTGTTGCCTAAAGGAGTTTTGGTTGATTCATCACCTCTTTCACTCAGAGGGCTGATCATTGTAAATGACTTTATTGACCCGTGGCTTGGTTCAGCATCATATGCTCCAGTGAACCAAGCAATAAACAGCTGCTAAGTGCAGGTAAGAAGTCGTCATGGAAAATTCAAGTACTGAATCAGCGTTCTCTCTGTCATCAAGCTCCCGAGCTGTCACAGATTTCTGAATTTCTTGTTTGACAGGCATGATTTTTAAAGGGAATTGCCCTAGAATAATATATTATCCTATGGACTTTCATGACTTTTACATAGTCATAGAGGACACTATTTTTAGCATCCATTTTCCAAATTCCTGGATCCATAGCCATAGTTATACTACATTTTTAATGGTTTATTAGGTGTCAGTGGAAATCTCAAGTTAAATACAATTTGATAAAATAACATATAATATTGAAGAGTTGAAACAACATTTTAGAAATCATCTGATGACTTTAAACACTGCAAAAAAGAAAGAAAACAAATATCTATTAAAAAAAAAAGTCAAAGGTAATTTAATAGCTGAGAGATCCAGAGTAGAGATATCTCAGCTGCCACGAGCTCCTTCTTTTCAACAAGTATCCGCGACAGATTCCCCCAGTTAGAAACAGCCTGATCCTCAGGACAACTCTTTTAGTTAAAGCTGAGATTTTAAAAATCTTAGACCCTTCCATTAGACTAAGTTTGGGATGGATTCAGTTTTATTGTGGTCAAAAGTATACAGTGAATGTTTTCCAAGTTAGGTGAATGGATTGAAAAGTAAATTCTAAAATTATATTCAGTATAAAGAGAATTGAAAAACAAGCTACAGCTTGGGAGAAAATGTTTACAAAAGACACATCTGATAAAGGATTGTTATCTAAACTATAAAAAGAAGTGTTAAAAACTCAACAATTAGAAAACAACCTGATTAAAAAATCGGCCAAAGACTCGAAAAGACACCTCATCAAAGCAGATATACAGATGGCCAATAAGCATATGAAAAGATGGTCCACATCATATGTCATTATGGAATTGCAAATTAAAACAAGATACCACTACACACCTATTAGAAAGGCCAAAATCCAGAACACTGAAAATACCAAATGCTGGAAAGGATCTGGAACAACATAAACTCTCATCTGTTGATGGTGGCAAAGCAGAATGGGACAGCCGCTTTGGAAGACAGTCTGGAGGGTTCTTATAAAACTAAACTACTCTTACCATACAATCCAGCAAATGAGTTGGAAACATATGTTTACATATAAACCTGTACCGGGATGTTTATAGCAACTTTATTCATAATTATCAACACTTTGAAAACACAGAGGTGCTTCAGTAGGTGAATGGATAAATAAATTGTGATATATCCAGAAAATGGAATTATTCAGTGCAAAAAGAGATGGACTACCAAGATTTTAAAAGATATGGAGGAATCTCCAATGCATACTGCTAAGTGAAAGAAGTCAATATGAAAAGGTTAACTACTATATGATTTCAACTTTGTGACATTTTTGAAAATTACCTTTTCACTAATTACCTTTTCACTTTTTACTATGGAGACCATGAAAAGATTAGTGGTTGCCATGAATCGAGGGGTGGGAGGGGTGAATAGGTGGAGCAGAAAGGATTTAAATGGAAACAATATATATGTTTATATGTAGTAAAAGACAATTCCCTTAATGTAAGTAATTCCAGGTTCACAGTTGAACAAGAGTATACATATAACTCATTTTGTCATTCTTATATTGTAATATCTTCATTGTTAATCTTTTCAGTCATCAAAAAGTCTAAAACAAAATGACTTCCGGCATTTTATACTGGAAAATATGAATTCTATGATACGATGGTAATACTTATACCACAAGTCTCAAATCAAGTTGCCTCTCATACACACAAGGGGATGCAATGATTTTTACAACAATATGCAAAGGTTTTGTGATAAAAATTTAGGTGTTAGAAAATTAATAGAAGACATAGTCTTATAAAAACTAGATATATATAATACAAAAGAAAATAGATGACATACTTTGAACATTCACGAATCTGAAGGGTAAAGGAATTTGGTGGGAAATGTTTTTTCACTCATAAGAGTTAATATTTGTAATACACTTTTGAAAGGAGAAAGAGAAATTAGTATCAAGAGTTTTAAAATTGCTTGGGGACAAGGAGCAGGCATATAGCTGTCATTTTTCAATAATTCCTGAGGAATCATCCTAGGATCAGAGTGGGGGAATACATGAGGAAACACTTTAGAGCAGCCTTATATACCTCAGTTATTAAGTAAAATGTAAAACAGGGTTATTAATTAACATTTTAATAATATGAAATATATAGAGTAATGGTTACCAAAGATTCAGTCAACTCAGAATACTTTGTACAAAAATATTCAAAGGCATACTAGTACCATCTAATAAAAATAATACAATTAGGTTTAAATCATAGAATAACTAATTTGTTTAGTACTTCTCATTCTTTAATATGTCTGTAAATCACCTGGGGACATTGTTAAAATGCAGATGCTAGTTCAGTTGACTCTAGTGTATTTCTGCCATTTCTAACAAACTCCTAGTTAATGTCAGTTCTACTGGTACATGGATCATACCTTGAGTAGAAAAAGTTTTTACCATAATCCACTAATTAACTTAGAATATTCTTTTTACAACACATGGAAAACATAACTTCAAAAGTGGTAAGAGATCTGAATTTACTGTGAGTTGATCATTAGTACAGGACTCTAGCATGAGAGCAAAAATGCATGTGACTCTACAACAGCTAAACTATGTTTTTATTTTCCCAGTACCATCCAGTTGGAAGATAGGGGTCGGGGTAGAATGGGGAAAAGCACAGTGGTACCAGCAGAGAGTGTTTCTCATGTTAAGTTTGTGACACCATATAGATGAAGGTATCCTTTAAACACATTAACAGTGTTTAAAAGTTACAAGTTAAAATATTCTAGACACACTTTTCCTTGTTTGATCAGCATTTTGGAGCACTTTTAAAATCTTTAACAGAATAGCTACGTTATTTTATACTTTTTGCATGTATACATAGCCAGGTCTTGAATGTCTCTGTAATATTCCTCCATTTAATTACTGACAATAAGTTCAACTTTTAAAAAATAAATAAATAACATTGAAAAGGAAACTATTTAAATGCCAGTGAATAGTTCTGTAATAAGTGTTCACTGAGTTTGAAGATCTTTTGCTGCTGCAGTTCAGATACCCAGTCACAAGCTTAAATTGAACAGCTGTTTGTGACAGAGCTAAAGTGTGCTTAGTATGCATAAAACACTAACTGATATGTTGAGGAAGTCCTACTGCTTTAGGCGACTCATTTATTTATATCAGATCTAGTACAGTAGTGGTCCCAACAGAACTCCTTAAACTCCTGTTATTTGCCAAAACAAAATGGAACCTAACTCAGGTTGCAATTGAAAATGAAAAAGCTGGTGGAGAGGCCTATATCCAATATGTTTGCCCCACATTCTCCAATTGGAGAAAGAACCCAGAGCACATGCATTCTGTTATTATTAACATTTAAGATAACAACTTATAATTTGGGGGCAAATTAGATCATATTATCCCGGGAACTGAAAAGATTTAAAGGCTTCTCCACGAAGTTTATATTCCTTAATGTCATATATAATATACTTTGGTAATTGGTTTGCCTATTTATCCAGGACCAATAGCCCCTGCGTCCTCATAAAGACCCTACAGCCCAACCAAGCTGGGCTACCTGCACTTTTCCCAGCCCTCCATGGTCACTCTGAATATCCCCACTTTCCCTCCAGTTCTTTCAGGCATTTTTATCACCATTTTAGAGACAACTGAAACATCAAGTTCTCTGGAACCCCTTTGCAGATTGAGCGAAAAAAAAAAAAGTAACTGATTTCTTCTTTATTGTCTCTCACATTTTGCAAAGCATCTTGCATTAGAAAAATGTTTGTTTAGCCATTATTACATACTATATTATGTTTGCCATTTTGAGGGGAGAAAATTCCCCCCAAATTTCACTTGCTTCTTCCCTACATAATATTGTCACTTTAAGGGTCAGAAATGTTGCCATCAGCAAATTATTACTATTATTATTATTATTATTTTTTTTTTTTCTGTACGCGGGCTTCTCACTGTTGCGGCCTCTCCCGTTGTGGAGTACAGGCTCCGGAAATGCAGGCTCAGCGACTATGGCTCACGGGCCCAGCCGCTCTACCACATATGGTATCTTCCTGGACCAGGGCACGAACCCATGTCCCCTGCATCGGCAGGCGGACTCTCAACCACTGTGCCACCAGGGAAGCCCAGCAAATTATTTTTATATTAAGTATATTTTCAGAAATCAAGGAAATAATGACAGTGTGTTAACAGAACAACTGAGCCCACTGTGATTCAAATGTAGTTCACAATTTCATATATAATCTGACCACCATAATATCTTACTTTGGTAGATCACCATGTATTGGGGGTCACCAGAAACTAGCAACACTGCACAGTCAGAAAGTAACTTTCCAGGGATTGATATTTTCTACTCTTCTTTGTATGGTCACCCTAGTAAGTGGCCATAGACTTTTTTGAAATAGGTATGGAGGGAAATTTACAATATATACTTGATACAGTGTGGCTGGTCTTTACTCAAGGGAACCCACCATCCCTGTCAATCAAGCTGCTCCAGATACGTGAAGTGACCTTGTTTGGGGAACTGAGTGAGAGGCTAGGCCTCTCCATTGTGGAAATTTAAGTCACATTTCTGGATACAGACATAAATTGTGTTGTTGTTACTGCATACATCAAATACTATTTTAGGAACAGCACAATCAACTGGCCAACAGCAAAGATCCCTGAAGGTAAAAATATCCTGATTAGTAATTTGTTCCTGCTGTTTGTTATGTGCATCATCTCAGCCTTGGCAGTTATCTCCTTGGCCTCTATGACTCTGGATTCTCTCCATCTTATACACTGCTAGCTGGGAGCTCATCTCAATGGTGACAGATGAATAATCAATGGTGACATTTCCCACCCTCATGTCTGAAATGCTGTGGCTAGTACCACAAAACTTTTTAAGTGGTACTTGAAATGTCTGGTATCCTCACCTCTTATTGATTTTTTTAACTGCCTTTATGAAGATAGTATCCTCTAAGTCCTCTAGATGGGAGTGATGTGGAAGAAAGGAGGGAGCCAGCTTGCACATAATAAACCTGCTCTAACATTCCTCCCTCTCTAAGCATTTGCAGTCTTTCTTTTATGTTATGATAAATAAGTTATGGCATTTCAACCTCCTTGAATTTAGGTCACCAATCGACCTATCAAATAACTCTTAGTGCTACTTTCAGATGTGCAATCAAATCTATTAAGTATAGAATCCCCGTTAGGTACATTCATATCAATAAATCCAGCACAATCCACTGTTATATTTAGCCATTCTTTGTTTATTTTTCTTAGAATACAGTACCTGATGTAGTCCCTAGCTTTTTGCTGGTATCAATTAGCAAAATCTTGCAAATATTTTGAAGTGTAAGTTAGGTCCTCCTAGGTCAGATTTTCTATGTATCCTTTGAAAGAACATGCTGAACTCTAGAAAGCTCTGACTCTAATTATGGTTCAGGAGATAATAAGGGAGAGGTTGAATCTTGAGGAAAGTAAACAACTTTTGCCTGGCAAGTCTATCAGGTGGATTATTGTGGGATCTTCAAGCAAGAGAAAGCTAGTCTCTTCAAACAGAAAAGGGCTTTTCTTTTTGCTAAAGAGAGAGGCCTAGAGAAACTCAAGAGTTTCCTGTTTATCAGCTTAATCCAAACCCATTCAGAAGGCTTTAGAATCTTCCTGATTTTCTTGCAATGTTATGAACTAATAATTTAAAGCCATGAGCTTTTTTGCATGGTATGTTTGTTTATCTGTAAGCTCTCAAGTACTAAAACAAGTATTCCATCTTATACTCTTGTAATCACCACCAAATAGTGAGGATCAGTTACAACTTGGCTTCTGGAGCTTTGCTTCAGAAGGCCCTTCATCGTAAGTAAAGATGTTTGGTTATTTGGTAAGTCACAGCATGCTATAGGTTTCTAGTTTCCTATTTACCATTAGCAAATAGTTCTGTATCATGCCATGGCCAAGGACATGATCAAACCAAATACCTGGACCTAATATTGTTATCCTACACTATTACTATTTTCAACACTTCTGGTATCAACTTCTAATATCAGCTCTTTATTTAGTCAGCATTGATTCAGGAGAACAGAAATCATAAGTTATGTTAACAGGAAATTAATATACTCCTTGGAAGACTGAAAATACAAGAAGAAAACAGTGAGTTAAGAAAGATATAGTAAATGCTGGAAGGAGCTAACACTCTTAAGGCTGGGGGAACAAAGGAGAATTTCTTGGTTTTTTATCTATGATCTTTCAGATTCAAATAAATGTTTTTTAAAAAGTGATATGGAGGGCTTCCCTGGTGGAGCAGTGGTTAAGAATCCACCGGCTAATGCAGGGAACACAGGTTTGAACCCTGATCTGGGAAGATCCCACATGCCGTGGAGCAACTAAGCCTGTGTGCCACAACTACTGAGCCTGCGCTGTAGAGCCGAGTCACAACTACCGAGCCCACATGCCACAACTGCTGAAGCCCGTGCACCTAGAGCCTATGCTCTGCAACAAGAGAAGCCACCACAGTGAGAAGCCCACACACCACAACGAAGAGTAGCCCCTGCTCGTTGCAACAAGAGAAAGCCAGCGCACAGCAACAAAAGACCCAACTCAGCCAAAAATAAATAAATAAATAGATAAATAAATAAAATTAAAAAAAAAAGTGATATGGGGCTTCCCTGGTGGCGCAGTGGTTGAGAACCTGCCTGCCAATGCAGGGGACACGGGTTCGAGCCCTGGTCTGGGAAGGTCCCACATGCTGCGGAACAACTAGGCCCGTGAGCCACAACTACTGAGCCTGCGCGTCTGGAGCCTGTGCTCCGCAACAAGAGAGGCCACGACAGTGAGAGGCCTGCGTACCGCGATGAAGAGTGGCCCCCGCTTGCCGCAACTGGAGAAAGCCCTCGCACAGAAACGAAGACCCAGCACAGTCAAAAATAAATAAATTAATAAATTATTTTTTAAAGTGATATGAACAAAACTTTAATTTACACTCTCTGTCTTGAAGTATTTTTCCCACTTTTTTTTTTGAAAAAGGACTTTGAAATATTTTGTTTTTCTCAAGGACAGCTATTTATTAAAGATATAAGAACCTAAAAGATGGAGAAGGCGACCCCTGGGGCGAGTGGAAGGGATCTGCCTGCCTGGTTCTTGGTCTCCCACTGAAAGGGTCACAGTGAAACCAGGTCTGTGAGAACTGGAAGCAGCAGGAAACAAGAAGCAAATGCTGGTTGAGTCAACTGCCATACTGACATGAAGAGCAGTGTGAGGTAAAGCTGACAAAGGCAGCAAACAGAAAGGGAAGGAAGAGATTTTCTTGCCTTTTCCTGCCCTCCAACTCCCTCTAGTACTTCCTTAGCGAACCTGAGGGGAAGCAAAGCTCGAAAATAAAAACTGTTGTTTCAACAGCCTCTACCTCCATATTGGAGGACGGGGCGGGGCGGGGGGTCACATCTGAGGCTATAAGAACAATAGTTTCATTACTGACAAGATTTATTCCTTGTCTTCCACATGGGGAACGCCTAATATATTCTTTATTCATCTTTATAGCCATTCGAATAGTTAAGAATAAATTTTCATGCCTATTAGCATCCCAACAATGTTTCTTGAATGACTGAATGAATGACAGTAAGAAGGCATTTTAAATCTATTTTCAAGCACGGTAGATTCAGAAGCATTTAATGTATATCAATCCTGCTGTTGTTTTTATGCCTGTGATTATGGTAGTCACTCTTCTAAGCTTTCTACCCATATGATTTTGATTGAACCCTTGGATCATCTCTATAAGGTTAATAGCATTATCTTCCTTCTTATAAAGTGGATGAAACTCAGGCTTACAGATATTCAAAACAAAACAAAAAAGCCACAGAAAAGCGTTTCTCAAGTCTGTGGAGTAAGAGAGGCAATAATATAAACATAGTGTTTTTAAAATGTGCTTCAGAGATGGAAAGACCTGAATTTGAAATTCAGCTCGTTTCTCTTTTTCCTTCTATCAGACGAATTTCAAAATTGGCCTTCAGAAATTTGTTCTAAAAAAACCTCTAGTGTTCTTTCTTGGCGGTGAGTTTTTTGCTTTTGGTCAAAGTGTTCTGTCCTCAGTAGATTTAAGGAACAGTTTATCAAGGAGTACTCTTGGCAAAGAATTGGTGAATTCTCTAGTTCCTAACCAAGAAGTTAAAAAGTTATATTGATTTATTACAGAAGCATTTGATGACTTGATGGTAGAAATGATACCCTGAGTACGTCTACCAGCCAACAACTAAACTTTATGGAAATGAACATTAAAGTCACATATAAATTATTAAATGAATGTCAGAAAAGCACATTTCAGAATATAAGTTAATTTACAAGAAGTAAATATGCCAAGACACATATCCACACACAGAGAAGACAGTGGCATTTTAAATACTTTTTCCTATCTGTTCTTTTGCTGGACCTGTAAACATCTTCAGAGACCAGCGGTTTTTTATGTTTCAGATAGACCTTGATCTGTGCATTGTTTCAAGAGACCTTCAAAAATTTTATTAACATGTTAACAAACTAGTTCAATTGCTTGGCTCTCCTTTCAATATATTTTAAATTAAAATCAGTGCCCCAAAAGAGAGCATAAACAAATCTCTACCTCTACTCTCTGCCTTAGATTGCTTTTTTAAGCAAATAGCTGAAATTTTGTTTCCTGGTATCTAATAATACACACTGTATAATGACCCTATATTCATCCATAGAAGTTTTTATCTGTAAGAGACATATACACATTTGCATAGCTACCATAATACAACTGCATGTTGTTCCAATGGGTAGACAGAAAAGCAGGAGCAGGACAGCTAAGTGGTGTGAGTACAAGTTTTATAGGTACCTACCTTCATATAAGGATTAGCAGATGAGACGTTTCCACCAAATGGAATGCCCTTCTTTTTTTTTTTTTTTTTTTAATCAAAAGAGAAAGGGGAAAAAAGGCAAGGGTATTGGAGACATGACAAAATTTTCAAAAATCATTTACAAAGTTTATACTAATAAGAATTAATGTTTTGATATATTTCTTCAACAAATAGGCATTAATAAGTAGTATGAACATTGCACTTTAAGGAGTGAAAAAATTAAATATAAAGGATTATCTTTCTTTTTCTTAATCATATAGTTTTCACAGAAGGATGTAATAAAGATACAATCAATGTATCTTAACAATGTATCTAGTTACCAATGCACGGTCTTATGTGATTAATAGTAGAGGAATTCTTAATAAGGATTTATAGAAAGTTTAGTAATATTTGAATTAGTAGAGAATGTAAGGAAGGCAAATCAAATCAGGAAGACTATCCTAAGCAAAAGTTGAAAGCTGAGAGAAAGTAATTTGGGGAAAGGGAAAATATAGCTGAGCTTGAGCTCAGAGTGATGACCAATGATATCAGAAACTGGTCAGGGCCAGATTATGAAAAATGTCAATCTGCCTGAGGATTTTCTTTTTTCTCTCATAAGTAATATGAAGCCAGACCTTTCTACCCACCGTAGAAATATGGCTAGAAGTAACAATATGGAAAGGAAAAGAAAGAAGAGGCTTGACAAAAATAAATCAGATTGGATGCTGTTATAGTTGTTAGGTTTTTGACATACAACAAAGTCTAAGTGATAATAGCTACTAAATTTTATGGGTTTTTATGTCCCTTAATGCAATCACAGTGCTTGAAAAATAGAAAATTATTATCTGATTACTGACAAATACAGGATTGAATTATTTGATTGCTCTAATTTATACATTCATTCCACCAGAGCCCTAAATTGTGAAGAGTGAATGTGAGTTACAAATAATGGATGACCCCCTCCTCACCAAACAAACACCCTGTCCAATTGATTATGGACAAGTTTCCTGAAGATCCATGATGTCCCTTGGACTTATTCTCAACATGGCACAAGTAGATTATTAGCAATCAAAAGTATGTGTAGGGCTTCCCTGGTGGCACAGTGGTTGAGAGTCCCCCTGCCGATGCAGGGGACATGGGTTCGTGCCCCTGTCTGGGAAGATCCCACATGCCACGGAGCGACTGGGCCTGTGAGCCATGGCCGCTGAGCCTGTGCGTCCAGAGCCTGTGCTCCACAGCGGGAGAGGCCACAACAGTGAGAGGCCCGCGTACCACACACACACAAAAAAAGTATATGTAAAAAACAATGAGATATAGTATATACCTATAAGAATGACTGAAATCCAAACCACTGACAACACCAAATTCTAGGGAGGATGTGGAGCAACAGGAACTCTCATTCATTGCTGATGGGAAGGCAAATGATACAGTCATTTTGGAAAATAGTTTGACAGTTTCTTTTAAAATTAAACATGCTCTTATTATATGAATAAGAAATCACACGCATTGTTTTTACCCAGTTAATTGCAAAGTTACATCCAAACAAAAAACATTTTCCTGAATGTTTATGGCAACTTTAATCAGAATTTCCAAGACTTGGAAGCAACCAAGATGTCCCTCAGTAGATAAATGGATTAAAAAAAAAATCTGTGGTTGATATATACAATGGAATATTGTTCAGCAATAGAAAGAAATGTAGTCAAGTTTCCAAAATACATAAACAAACTTAAAATGCATATTGCTAAGTGAAAAAAGACAATCTGAAAAGACTGCACACTGTATGATTCCAACAATATGACATTCTCGTAAAGACAAAACTATACAGACAGTAAAACGATTAGAAGCTCAGAGGGAGGGAGGGAGGCAGACATAAATAGGTGGAGCACAGGGAAACTTTAGGGCAGTGGAACTTTTGTTCATGTAATTCTATGGTGGATATATGTCATTATGCATTTGTCATAACCCATAGAATGTACATACAAAGACTGAACTCTAATGTAAACTATGGACTTTAGTTAATAATATCTTATCATTTATCATAACAAATGTATCTTGAAAATGTCAGATATTAATAACAGGAGAACTAGTCAGGTTGCGGGAGGAAACTAGTAGGGTAACAGGGAGATGGAAGTGAGGGAGTATATGGGAAGTCTATGTCATTTCATCTTATTTTTCAGTAAATGGAAACTAATCTAAAACTTTAAATATTTATTTAAAAAATGGATATCTTATAGATGTTTGAAACCCATTTGCCATGTCTGCTCTAAAATGCTACTCATTATATACTATGTTTTGCTACTGCATCTTCTCCCACTTTCTTTTTCTGCCACATATTAGAATGGATTACTTAACATGAGTGGTATTTGTATGTCCTTTAGGCAAGTAATAAAGCTCACTCTTATTTCTACCTATACCTTATCCATTCTATGATTAATAAAATGTATAATACATTATCTTCCAATTATTCTCAGTAACCCTGTGGCAAAATCTTCTTATTTACAATTTAGGGTAACTGGAATTTGGTAAACACAAGATTTAAGGATTCAGTTAAATGATTCAAGACACAGTTCTAACGGACATGAAACAATGCCCATTAGAAGAGAAACAACATGGATCAATCTAAGGTTATACCTAAGCAAATTCTAATATAACATAACTAGAGGTAATCATATTGGCTGTTTATGTGTGTGTACCAGTGGGGCCGGGGAGGGGGAGGGGGCGGGATTTGAATACAATGCAGAAAACTTATGAAAGTGGACAATGGAAGCTATAGAATACAAATCATGTTGCACAGTAGAGGTGATTATATTTTTATGTTATTCAAACTCTGTAAAAACTATACCCATATACCCACACAGATATTTTCACCCAATCATATACACACACAGTTTTACAAAAACAAACAGGCTCAGGAGTGATCTTATAGAAAAGTTCAATTCAGTTCATTGGTAATAGCAACAAAACAATATAAACAGATGCATGCTTTCTAATTATTTATATTATCTATCTCAATCCATAAGATTAGACTCAATAAGAATGAGCTATCTTGTTTCCTTTGAAAGTCTAATATTAGGCCATCATATTAGTAGTTACCCATACCAGGTACTAATTTTTCTACTCTTCACATCTCTATAGAGATCTGTCTTCATATCATGTGAAGTATAGAAAGTTACATTTCAGTGGTATTTTTACCTCTTTACCATTAAATAGAAAACATGAATATTTAATTTGCATTTTTATATTTATCTCTTAGTTCAGGGTAAAATTTGCAATATAAAAAAAATCAAGTACAGTCACTGCATTTTCATTTCTTTGTCTTATTTTCAAATTTAGCCCTTTTCTCCAACATTGCCCTACTTTAACATAAAACACAACCTCTTTTTAGAAGAAAAAAATTAAATTTCTTAAAATATTTTTCATACTGATTACATTGAACTGTAGCACTAGGATTGCTACTCAAGTGTTATTACTCAATAATTCACATAAACAAAATATAATTTTGTGAGAAAGAATTGCATTAGAACTTATACCAGCCTATTCCAGATATACTTGGAATGGTTACCACACAACTATGTATATTATACTAGTCACATTCAAAATTCACTCCTTTCAAGGTATGCATATATTCAGACAAAGAATAAAAACCTTACATGTTTACTTTCAAAACACCAGTAAAGGAAATGACTGTACCATTTCCGTCTTCCCATTTTATTTAAGCAACTACTCTTCTACCCTAATAAGTCAATGAACGTTCAATAAAAGATTGGAATTCCATGATTCATTGCCCAGAATCCCTCCCCTTCCCTAACTTCACGAAATAAATATCTCTCAGAAAGTGGATGTCACTTCTTTTTCATTCCCTGGAGTTGAAATCATGTGATGAAAAACCCAGACCTACTTAACAGATTACTTTTGCACAGAGATATCATTAAGTGTGGACTAATTCCCAAAGAAGACCTGCAGTCAGGGGACATCTTTAGCTGTTTTGGAGATGGAGGGGTGTGTTTCCATTTATCAAGAAAGTCTGCAGTGTAATTCGATATGCATGGCTCTCAGAAGTGATACAGGAAACACACTTTCCCCCCATAATCAGCCCTTGCATCACTCTCTCTGTATATGTATGAAAACTTTATACAGTATGATGAAGAATTTGGGGGGGATATTTAAAAATACAGTTCCTATATGTATTTGGACACATATGTATGGATAGTGACACCATCCTATTATTTTCAATTCTTCCATGTCTATTTTTGTAGAGAAGAAGTAATATTCTCTTAGCTGCCTGCTGTTCTCTTCTCCTGAAAGCTAACTGCATGTAAGCCCAGAGTCACTCATTCTGTCTATGTGGTTCACAGATATTTGCAGACAATTGTAACAGAAGGGTCTTCCCTTTAGATTTTTCCTTATTTGAACATTTCAGATGCTAGTTGCATAACATATAATCTTTATATTTGCTTAAAATCAGTCACTTTAATATTTTAAGCCTCTGTTATTTTCAAAAATTAAACCTCATATACAACAATATTTGAAAGAGAAAAAATTTAGAAAGCATAAGATAAATTCACTTTCCTGTGAAAATAAAGAATTCTTATTGATCAAAATGTTTCTTTTTGTGGGGAATAGGAGAAACCTACTTCAAGCAGCACTCAACATTTTAAAAACAGGGAAACACTTTTAAGAAAGCAATAGAACCTCTCACAGTGGTTTGCTGAGTATAACATAGGAAGAAAGAGCCCCCTAACGGTTCAGATATCTATAAAAACAGAATAGGTTGGACTTTCTCAGTTCTTGTTGGTTCACTATGGCTGGAAGACATCTGATACTATGGAAATGAATGGAAAGTTGAATAAAATGTCAAATGGAGCCCTCTAAAAAGTGCATAGAAAAGTGAAGATTCCTAAGCTGAACTAAGTAAACTGCTGGATTTCAGACTCAGACTGAAGTTTATATACATGACTGCTAGGACATGTGTCTTCCTCAGTCATGTTTGCTGAGAAGCACTGATCAGGAATGCAGGAGCCATATTAATTACATAGTTGGGAAGTGTGAAATATTTTTTTTTAAAAATAACTTGCTTTTTTTCCCAATCATGATACAATTTCTATTAAGAATATGGGGAATCCCTCATAGGAGTAACCACAGAATATGTAAGATAACAAAAAGAGAGAATCAAAGTAATACTGAGGGTAAGCTAAGAAGAGTGCCTAAGTACAAGAGGTACATATATTAAGAAATCATTTTAAAAGTCTTTTTAAAGGAAAAATATGCCCATTTATGTGAAAAAATTAAGTATGGAGATTTACATCTGTCCATGCTAAAGTATTAATTGTCTCATAAAATCATACAATGTAATTAAGAATTAGTTTTCTTTATTGTGTATACCTCAAGAGAACCCATAAATAACTGCTATAAGGAAAATGTACTGTATTAATAGCTCTGACACTAATATTATTGCAACAGAAGTTACGGAATTTTAAATAATTTTGTGTATTAAATATAGAAATTACCAAATTCGCTAAAACTTAAGTATATCCTTTGTTGAAATCTCATATTATTTGCGTAAACAATACAATGGAAGGATTAAAACACTATTTTGGATAATTTGCACAAAAAGTTAGCATAATATAATACACAAAACAATAATTAAACAAGATTAAAACTGATTTAAGACAAATGCCATATGTGGATTCGATACAATAGTGCTAATATATACATAAGTGTATGGTCTACAGTGCCTGCCGCTTTCCTCAGTCCATAGTTTGGCATTAGTTTCTCAAACATAATACCCAAAAAAGGTGTATATTCTTTTCAAATGACTCAATTCAAAGTTTAAAAATCCAGTATTCTCTAATCCACATTTCTATTCCTTTTGTCAAACTGCAGTTTAAAAAATTTATAATAATGGTATAATCATTCCCTTCTGATATAGCTATTATACATAGAAATATCTAGGTAGCTATAATATTTAATTACAAAACCTGAAAATATTATTTCACATTTGGAAGACAAAATAGATATCATGAAAAGTTGTGCTCTTCAAATATGTAGTTATGTTTAAAATACAATACAGGGTGAAACACATAAAAATACTGCCATTCAGAGTATGTAATATGCAGACCTTCAGTTACATTGGCTCCCAAGAGCATTGGGCATCACATTCTCATTTGAAACGTTGCATAACTCATTAAAAAGTTTTTCAGACTTATCACAGATGGAAGTTTGATTCCAATTAGAGGAGTGACTCAGGGAACTTCACTTGAAAGGACAATCAGAACAGCTCTTGGGATAAAATATCTCACACTTCATTGATCCAAAAGCAAATAAACTGCCATCAAATAAATCTCACAAACCATTTTAATTCTAGAAAGTATGAAATAAATCCTTTTTGTCTCATAGTACAATGCCGTCTCTTTAGCAGTTGACATTTGTGACCTATAAACCTAAGGTTAACCAACTACATCAGTACTGCATTGTCCCAACCCATTATTCCTATTCCATCCTATCACTTTCCTTACAATCATGAAGACAAATCCCCATTCCCAGCAGAAAATGTAATATGTGCAACGTTCCTATATATATTCCCAGGCACTTTACCAGCACATACCATCACTGACACTTGAATCATTAATTGAGGGAATGGAGGGAACTGCAGCTTTAAGCACTAATTAAACATCTCCAGAGTCATATTTCTTTGCCTTAGCTCTGTACTTAAGACCAAACGCTAGTTATCAATAACTGAGCCATAATAAGATGGCAGTCTAATGTCACGTCATTTAAGACACATGATGTTTATGCTGAAGAGTTAAGACTGCAATCAAAAGACATTTAGGGGAAAAAAAATCACCACTGACAATCACTGAAAAGCACCTAGTAGCTTCTATGTCTGCATGAAATGTAATAGTAGACATTTAATTCAGTAATGGTCCTTTCAGGCTTTGCTATTATTTTTCAAAGTTGTTTAACAGCTAAGAACCACATATGTGAAAATATTTCAAGGTTGTCACTAGAAATGCTCTTTTTAGTGTGGACTTTGCTTATTTCTCTTCTTCATGCAGACTATCTGCTCATAAACTTATAATCTTGTGATCTTATAAAACCAACAAAAAACTTATATGTACCTGGAGATAAAACAGCACATATATTCATATAAATATGCATTAACACATTTCTAAATCCACGTGCCTGTGTATTGTATTAACTTTAATACACCACTGCAAACTCAGTTTTTAAAGCATGCAGAGTTCTGCTGTATTTTATCATGTAGGACTAAAAAGACATCCAGATATAAAAATTTAATTTTCTTACCCGGAACAGGAAACTGTTTCTGTTCAATTCTGGAACAAAGTGAGGCTGGAAAGAGACTTGATTGGGGTTTTCTTTCCAAAATCCTCTTTAATGAAGCAGGAGTGGGTGAACAAATCCAAGGTGAAGTCTGTTACTCCTTGCTGGGTCTCGGAGCTGACATCCTCTTGTAAAAGCAAAGGCACCTCAGTAAGTTGTTGACTGAGGGGGCTGTGGAGCCAGGCGAGGGGCACCAGCGGTCACACAGGGATGCGACGGAACGCGCCCTGCTGCCCTCCCCCACCCTGAATCCTGCGTTCCCCGCTCTCTCCTTCTCACCCTGACGCTCACTCAGCTCTGAGTCCCGGCTCTCTCGCTGCTGCTGTATAATCAAGCTAGCCTGTCTGAAGCTAATAGTCCTCTATTTAACCAGCCAATCAATACGAAGGATTTCACTTCTAGTCCCAAGAGTCTTTTTCCAAGTGTGGCACAAACAGAAAGAGTTTTGCCAGCAGTTGAGCGAAGTAGTTTTCATTATTTTATCTCCCGTTAGAGACAGAGCTAGAGAGCACAGAGGCTCAGAGCAACCTTAGTCTGATGGCAGATGTTTTACATTTTAAAAAGTACCTCTTCTTATCCAGCTGATACTAATTTATAATTACACACCTGTTATCCATCGTCATTTAGGAATTACTACAGAGGTGCATATGTGATTTAAAAAAAAAGCTTTCTAATTCAAATATATGAGGAAAAAATAGAGGAACAAAATTACACACACTGACAACTTTTTTTTTCTGGAAATGACAGTGCCTTTAGGAGCCTATATGGCTTGGATCAATTCAAGAATACCTCATTATATTGATGGATGTTAAAAGGTATTCACTTTATTCTAGGAAAATAATGATCTATAGTGTTTCTTTTTCTCAAAAGGAAAGAGAAGTGATGTTTCTAGATTTTATTGAACTAGAGCCTGTGTCAGACTTCAGTGTGTAAAATGTTTTTCAATTTTATAGCATAAATCTACAAAAGGATTCTTCCGAATGTATCAGAGCATTTCACACCTGATTCACCCCTGAACGGTTAAGATTTTCTTCTTAAAGTGACACATTCACTGCTCATCTGCCATAACTGACCGTAATAAAGAATCACAAAGTGAACCACTGAAGACTAGACTGACTTTTTATCCCCCAAATACTTCCAAGGGGGAAAAAAACATAAAAATAAAAAGACCATTTGGGATCAACTTAGTTTTGGTTTGAAAAGTTGCCCCAGCACACAGAAAGCAAGGAGAGACCTACGAAAGAGTCAGCCACTCCAGCTGGGCAGGGGGCAGGTTTAATAAACAGGAGGACTTAATAGCAGGCTACTCTTGGTGGTTGCAGAACCGGTAGATCTCTGTACCCGCCCACAAGATTCTTAAGAATTTATACAGAGGCCTGAACTGGGTTCATGTAGACCATCCAGATGGTCTCAACAGTGAATTTCTCCTGCAACATTTAGTCAAACCCGAGAAATGCTGTCTCTTTTAATTTCTAATTAGGAGGTTGTTGCTTACCTCAATTTCACACTGCTTGGTCAACCAACCTTTTAGTTACTTTTTCTTGGTAATAATACATTACTGCTCTCATTAAAGTAAATTGTATAAGAATGGTTAACTACACCACAATTCTCAGATGGAATTCAAATCCAGTCCCTAGACCTTGTAGTTACAACTTTCAACATCTTATAATACAAATTAAAGTTTGGAATATGTGCTAAAGTATCTTGTAAATGAAGACCAAAAAGGCCATAAGGTATGTATCGTCATGGAGTTACACTCCATGTTCAAAAGTTCAAATTTTAAAGTGTTGTAACATTTATTGGAGGCAAACTTTCTTAATTTAATTGACTCAGTTCAGCAAATATTTATTGAGCAACTCTTTGTATTAGGCCTCGTACTCTCAGTAATAGAAAAGTAATTAAGTAAAGGAGAGAACAAGCTTCTTTGTATTCTTGGTGTTTTCAGTGCACTTAGTAGGAGTAGTCAATCTTCTAGGAGTTAACAAGCTGGCAGATAGATAAGGAATCCTCAGGTAAACGAAATACAAGGGAGAGCAATTCATGCCTTCTTTACTAGTAGTTCAGAGGGCAAGTACTCAAAAGCAAGATCATCTCTCCTTTAGGAAAACAGAAAGACCCTATAAAAATCATGGCATTTGCAATTATTCTTATTAAAGAAAATAAAAAAAAAGATTTTACAGACAGAAAAAAGTGACAGAGGGGAGAGCAATAACATAAGCAAAACTACAGAGTCAAAGGAAGCAGGAGATGGGGGAGGGGAGTTGGAGGAAGAGCTAAGTGGGAAGGTGGCTTCCCTATAAGGGGGTGATGTGAAGGATATTGGATACTAAGCTAAAACCAACTGGATAATTGGGAGCCTTTCAAAAAAATTTTTTTTGCAGAAAAGTGATAAAATTTGAACTGTGCTTTGGGAACTGTTGCTGAAATTCGGCCTCTGTACACTGGTGCCAGATTAAATCTCAGAGACAGAGTTTTGGGTGAAGTAGAAATAAATAGCTTTATTGCTTTGCCAGGCAAAACAGGGCCACAGTGGGCTAATGCCTTCAAGACTGTGTGTCCCACCCTAGAGGGTGTAGTGAGGAGACTTGCAGTGCTCAAGGAGCAGGGCATGATCAGTTGGTGGACATTCTTCTTATTGGTTGGTGGTGAGGTAATTGGGAGTCAACATCATCAATCTTCTGGTTCCCACCGGTTTGGGGTCTACATGCTTGTGGGCAGCATGCAGTTAACTTCTTCCACCTGCTAGGGGTTTCAGTATCTGCAAAACAGCTCAAAGGATATGTCTCAGAACATTATCTATAGCACTGGAAGAAGAACTAAATGTCCTTGACTTTATTTAATGGCTAAAGTATTATTATTTTGTCTTGCTTGACTGTTTTCCTTTCTTTCTGCATTTTCTCACTTCTCTGATTAAATTTATTCTTTGACTAAAATTTTTCTACAGACAAAAGGCAGGCAAAGTTGGGGTCTATTCTGGGAATGCCTCATAGGGTATGCTCGGGTACAGAACCTCTATCAAACAAAAGGTCATAGGTTGCATTGGAATGAGACCTTGGTGAGAACGAGGAAGCACTAGGGACCATGGGCAAGGTCTCCCTCAGGAGTAATGGAGGGAGAACCAGTGTGCTCATGGTGGGAATGGGCAGAATGAACTAATACTGAGACACATTCTAAATAGTGTCTCTACATGATGTCATAACCTACTGAGGAGAGGTGCAGCTTAGGAAGAATTTAAATATTCAGCTAAATGGATGACTAAAAGAAAAAGTGAATTATAAATGGCACACTTATTTCTTCTCATCTGTTGTTTGGTTCCTGTTATAGAATTCAGCCTTCCTTAATTATATATTATTTTTTGTTGCATGCAATTTCCTACAACAATGTAAGCTCCAATGAAAAGAATTGAATTTTTCCAACACATTTTCCCTCACATTTTTTAAATTGTTCCTAACATATATTAGTTGTTCAATAAATGATAGTAAAATCATTTCCATTTTTGGAATGACTCATAAGCTCTGAGCTAATAATTCTGCAAACATTATCTCACTTAACACTATGAAATAGACATTATCCTATTTTATATCTAAAGAAAGTAAAACTTGAAGAGGCTAAGTACCTCGTCCAATGAAATACAACTAGCGTCTATTGAATCTCAAAGCCCAAATTCTGAATAGTGTTGAATTTTCAGGAATGAGCAGTATTATAAAAGAAATTAGGGAATTCCCTGGCAGTCCAATGGTTAAGACTCTAAGATTTCATTGCCGAGGGCCCGGGTTCAATCCCTGGTTGGGGAACTATGATCGCTCAAGCCACGCAGCACAGCCAAAAAAAAAAAAAAAAGAAAGAAAAGAATGATCTGAATACTGATTTGTGGGTCATATAATTGGAACAGGTGGGGGAGGCAAAAATAAATGAAATTAAAACAAGAGGGTCAAAGGGATGGATATGAAGGATAGGAAGCTAAAGATTTCAAGTTGAGTAATCATTAGACTCATGTACTGAGAGTAAAGAAGACTGGTGGGAGGCATTGGCAGGATGGCTAAGTAGCAAGTTGTTTGTGATAGAGATGGCTGCTGAGCTAAATGACAGTGGAGACTTTACTAAGAAGGTTGGCTGAGCTGCTCCAAGGGCCCAGCTGAACCTGCAAGCCATACGTTTCCAGTGGCATCAAGCTGTAGGACTGCACGGATTTCCTGACATGTGCTCAGCAGCTTGGATGTCTGAGAGATTGAAAGGATAATAAGAAAGCAAAAATTTGGTTTCCTTTATGAGAAATTTGGCAGGAATGGGAAAAGAAATGGATGAGAAGCAGAGAGGGAGGAAGAAGAGAGCATAATATCTTTCATAGTTTGAGTTGTTTTAATAATTGGTGGTAAAGAGTACATTTCTGTACCTAAGGTACAGTACTGGTTGAAAGAGACAACTTGAGAAAGCAAGTGAGAGAGAGAGATGCTTAATTTGTCAAGGTCACAATAGAAATGGAAATGTGAGGCCAAAAGCTTTCATGGGAGACTTAGTACCGCTAAACAAGAGGGGGTTATTTCTTGGAAAGCAAGAGTAAAGAGATGTGTTTTATACCAAACACTATTCTGCTGAATTAATTTATTTACTTCAAAAGTAATAACAAACCCCTTACAGCTCCAAACAACCTACTAGGAGCTGGGGATTTGAATAGAAAGGTAGGATTTCTGTCTTCAAGTTGACTGATTTAATAAAAAGATATATATTTGTAATTACATAAAATGTATGTAATTGTAATTATTAATATAAGTTCTACAATCAAATTGTATGCACAGCACAAAGAATCATTGAAATTGAAAATCTAACAATATTGGAAGATGAGCATGCAGGTGTGGTAAACAGAATGAAAAATTATATGTCAGAAGATTTTAAAAGGAAGAAGAAAACATCTTTTAATGAAAAATAAAAAGAGGATATTTGAGCTTAGTTTGGGGTTCACAAGTTTTTATAAACAGAAAATAATGTGCTGAAGTGAGCATAAAGGAATGGTTATAAAGGTGGAAAGTGTTGATCAGCAATGATTTTGCTTCTATGTTAAGACGAGATCAGAATGAGAGCAAACAGTGAGTTCAAGGTATATTTTATTTCTAATATTATATTGTTTCCCTATAATCTTATAAAAACATTGAAGAAATAAAATCATGAAAATTATATTATTGTACATTGGAAAGAATCCTTAAGAATGAAGTACTTTGGGAAAGAATGATGTTATGGAAATAATAACAGTATTAATACTACTAATAATAATGTTTTAGAAAGAATATTCAGTGGCAACAAGATAAGGGGAGAATTTACAGAGACACTAGCTGTGGGAATAGAGATGAGGGGGAAAGTTTGAGCAGTCTTTAGGTGATAAAATGTGCAGGGCTTTACGAATTTTGAATGTTCCTTCAGGGTTAAGACAAAGATTAATTATGGTTCTATTTTGTTGTTGAGTGAGGATAGGGGCAGAAAGGTATACTTTGGTTTTGGAAATGATGATGTTGATATTTATGGTAGATGAATAGGTGTAGAGTCCAGTAAGTGTTTAGTAACTGGGTTTCTGATACATAGGACAGTTATTTAAACAGAAGATATAGATATACATAATCATTTATCCTATTCCAGAGAATCAAGAAAGAACATCTAGAATAAAGAGATTAAAGGCAGAAACATGGAGAACCATGACATTTGAAAAGCAATCCATAGAGATAAACCATTGAATGACAGAATTGGCATGAGAAATCCAGAAATCAGAGGTTTAAAGAAACCACACTGAAAAATGTATCAGGCATTTACTGCTGCTTTAAAAGGAGCAGTTTTATGTTTGTACTGTGGTACATTAAGATCAATTACAGTAATGAAGGCGACTACTAATTAAACATATATAAAAGAACCAGCTCTTTGATTCTTTCCATTTTTCAACCACTGAGTATTTTCTCATATGTGTTTACTCTTCTTTCTTTCTTTATTTATTTTTGCAGTATGCGGGCCTCTCATGGTTGTGGCCTCTCCCGTTGTGGAGCACAGGCTCCAGACACTCAGGCTCAGTAGCCATGGCTCACGGGCCCAGCCGCTCCGTGGCACGTGGGATCCTTCCGGACCAGGGCACGAACCCGTGTCCCCTGCATCGGCAGGCAGACTCTCAACCACTGCGCCACCAGGGAAGCTCGTGTTTACTATTCTTTGGATAACCTTATATTGAGTAACTCTACATGCAAAAATCAATGCTAGACATAATGTAGAATGCAAAGCTGACGTCAACAATGTCCTACAAGTTAAAGAGCAAATATTATAACATGAAAATGAGATAATCATTTCCTATATAAGAGATAAACAGAATTCTGTACACATAGATAAGCTTTTTAAACAGTCGATTAGAATGTTGAAAGATTCAGTCTGTATTGAATCGAATAGGTATTTAATAGTTAGAAATTACACCAAATGCAGAGAAGTAGGAATTTAATCCTTTGAATTTGATTTTTGACAGTTCATAACATGTTTAATCTTTGGAGTTTTAACAAGTACTTGTTTTATTAGCTACTATGTACTAGTATATTTAAAAGGAATTCATTGCAGGTCTTTATAATGTGTTTACATACTAATCCTCAAACGTTATCAATACAACTATTTTATTTTTAAAATTTGCTCCTTCACCTTTGAAATATGATTTGTGCATATCAAACATTAACCTTTGAAGAAAGATTTTCTTGACTAGATACTTTATCAGAAAATGTCTATACAATGGAAGGCTAAGTTAATATGTAAATAGACTCCTTTGCTGATGATAAACCAACATTTTCACTTTCATATTAATATTTTTATTTTATTAAACTCTAGTAGTACATAATATCACTACCACTCATATTGTTTTGTATTAACTATTACCTATTCCTGTAAGTTTACTTGTTCTCATATATATTTTAGCTCTCTGAAAAAAACTGTGAGCAATTTTTAAGCAAAAATTATATTTCAAATTTTTCTTCTGTAATAATCAATAAGTTGTTTTGAATTATTCAATTATTTTAAATTATGAGATATTATGTTGGTATTGTGAAGAATATCATTACTTTAAGGTATGAATACAGGGGCTTCCCTGGTGGTGCAGTTGTTGAGAGTCCGCCTGCTGATGCAGGGGACATGGGTTCATGCCCCGGTCCGGGAAGATCCCACATGCCTCAGAGCAGCTAGGCCCATGACCCATGGCCGCTGAGCCTGCACATCCGTGTTCCACAACGGAGAGGCCATAAGAGTGAGAGGCCCGTGTACCGCAAAAAAAAAAATTATATATATATATATATATATATATATATATGAATACATAATTATTTTCAAGAACTATCTAGTTTTAGAACAGATCTTGCTTTAAAGGTGAGTTCTTCTGAGTATATCATGAATGAGCTAGGGTTACCCAAGGAGAGATAGGTAAATAATGGTATGTAAGAAATGAGTGGGATTTTGAAGGTGTGGTTAGGTGAGGAGTAGAGGAGATGAAAGGGGTTGGGTGGAACAACACGGCATCAGCGACCCGCTGGAAAGAGGAGCTGGGTTAAAGTAATTCATAATGGCAGAGTTGGCTGAAGCAAAATTTAATTACACAACTCTCCTCCAATACAGCAAAATGCCCGAGGAATCTCTGCAATACAAACGTGTGGTATGCATAGTGATTGAGACTTTGATTCAATTCTAGGTCCGCTGAGGGAAGGGGGATTCTCAGAATACAAGTTGAAATAAAAATGAGATATTTATTGGAAACAGGAAATAAAACTAAAGGCTATCCAAGAGAATTTAACTAGGAATTCACAAAACACTGAGCAGCCATTGAATTTTTCTTCGTTGTGGGATAGGAGATTAGAGCCAAATTTATTTCAAACTCCAAAGTGTCCATGACAACAGCTGAAATACAGGTAACTGTGGAAGTCACACTCACCACTCTTTTCACAGTCCTTTTCCAGGTCTCCCTGTATTATAGAGTCTTGAAATCTAAGATCTGATTTTTTTTAGGCTTGCTTTCTCATAAGTCATTGGTGTATGTTTATTTATCTACCAATCAAATGTATCACCATGAGACTTGAAAGTGGAAATGAGCAAAGTGAGATGGTTATTGACTACAGCTATCTTCTAGTAAGCATGGCAGTGAGTGCATCTGTTTGGGTTTGCGGTGGGGCAGGGTGGGTAAGAGACAGCAGAAGCAGAATTCTTGGGTCTGTTCCCTATTGTTTTAGGTGACAAGTGAAGTACAGTAGTGTTTCCATTAGAAAAATGTCTGCATATGGTTGTTCATCAACTTTTCTCGATTTCCTACCCTGTATATGTAGTTTCTGAGTGTGTAGAATCCCAACCTGGTTCTCTCCTCTCCTGGTGAATCTGTGGCAAAAATAACATCCTTAATAAATTCCTAACTGCTAGAATAGTCAGACTGGTTCCATTATCTGCAACTAAGAATCCTATAGGAGTAAATATATATGAAATGTATCATAATAAACCACAGTATAAGTGTTTTCTGGTGTAATTTCAAATAGGAAGTAAGTATGGCATTTTGGATGCCATGAATTCTGGTGTAATATCAAAATGAAATTTACCAAACATCTTCCTAACTCCCTGAGTTACTCTCCCACTACACAATGTCAAAAAACATCTGACCCAATTGAATAAGAAAAACACCCGAAGACTCTCTAATGGAAAATTTCAGAGATTTTCACTATATCAAAATTAAAGAGGAAAAAAAAGTGAGTTTTCCATTCCCAGGGCTTTCCTTCTATAGTAATCAGTTGGGAAAATGAGAGATAGTATATGATTACAAAAGGCCTGTTAAATGTTTCAGTATAGGGCACACAATAACAGTTTCCCCAAAACATAATTGTTAAGCTTTGGTTGTAGGAAAGGGGGGAAAGTTGGCCATAAAAATCTCTTTACATTAGGAATTATATAAACTCTTAACTATTCTAGATTCAAATAGGGAGCTGAAATAAAACAGAGAATCAGATAGGGAATCTCCTGCAAAGCAGAGGAAAATAAGCCAGGTGTTCCTTCCATATAATGGCCTGATCTCTGCCTAGAGTTTCTCTCTACGTCGCTGGAGTCTAGGTATCAGATGGATGTGAACTGACACTACAAGAAAAGGTACATACAACTGTGGGTGCTTATGGTGCTAAGAAGCATAGTGCTGTTAGACCAGCTTATTCCAGAGAGGAGCATTATATAAAGGCTGCAGCTAGCACCAGCTTGAAATGCAGCTGAAGCACCTGGTTATTGGTTTGCATATGTTTTTCAGTGAGTTCTGTGCATTGCTCATATTCAGTTGCTTTGCTTCTTTCTCTGTAGTCTGTTTTTATTGAATTGCTTCAACACTGCTCTTCCTGTTCTGGCCTTTCTGCTCCCAGAAGAAAGAAACACCTTGATGTTGAAATAGATTGATTTGTAGCATTGTACACAGGTAATAGAAAGATCACAGGCTTCAGTGAGACTGTTAAATATCTATGGGAATGCTTATTGACTGTGTGTCATTATACATAAAAAAAGAGAGTATCATGTTGTTATCTTACAGAAAAATGGATAATCGTTCCCCAAAAGACATGTTTATTCAGATTTTTTTTTTTTTTAGTTTAGTTTGCTTTCTGGAGAAGATTACAGTAATTCTGCAGTGAAAAGGTTTTTCTACCACGGGAAGTATCCTGCTTTGAAATAAATAATGGTGCTGCCTAGCTAATCTAATAAATAGTTATGAAGTTTTACAGAACTTAGAGCTGATGTTTCCATTGCCATCATGTTCATTTTATTAAGAATCCTTTCAAATACACTCTGAGAGTTTACTCTATATTCCTATTTTCTCTTGAATTATACATAGAGAGGAAAAAAGTCACAAGCTTTCAAGATGTAAAATGGGAAAAATAAACTAGAAGTTTAAAGTGATGTTTGGGAGATGCAAGCACAAAGAAAGCAAGGAGAAAAATCAATACTATCACAGGAAAGAGAAAGCATCAGTGATATGAACAAGGCTGTCTATCAAACTAGAAAGAAAACAAGAAGTCCAGTGAATTTAGAGAAGTAATATTCTAGGGTTGCTAGGGAAAGAGCCTGAGGAGAAAGATGCACTGAGAGAACACTGAGGCAAGTCTCTTGTAACCTCATCTCTAAGAAACAGCCCAAAAAACTCTAAAAAATGTGGGCTCCCTGTGAATTGCTATTATGTATGCATGTATGTATGTATGCATGTATATACACATACATATGTGTATATACATGTAGATATATTCATACATACATACATATGTATATGCATACTATATATATACACACACAGAGAAATGGAGTGAATTATGATCTTAAGTGCTTCATTTAAATGGGACAAAAACAAGATGCAATTAAAAATAGAAATGTCATTGTCAACAGTTTTAAAGCTGCAGAGGTTGGTGTTAAAATCTACGAATGGTAGAAACAAAAAGCAGTGGATACGTACACCTGCCTGTAACCAATACTTATACCATGAATATATTTTTAGGGGACAATGAAATGTGACTAGTTTGTAAATTAGTTCTAGAAGAGGTCAAAACATTCTCTCACTTGGACTTAAAATCCGTGGGTTAAGGTTGTGTATCATGATGGATGCTTGTCCTACCAGAGGCTCTGTGGAGGTGGTCAACAAATTTAACAATCTTAAAGGAAATGAGAAAAAAATAAAGTTGACCAAGTCCAAGGAATGAAATTAACCAACCAGCCAACAAACAAATAGACAAAAGAAAACAAAAAAATAAATGGACATTTATGCTGCACAGAAGACTTTGTCCACAAGTTAGAATTGCTTAGGATTAAGGGCCATTTATTAATTAAGAATAATAATGGAAATTGAGAGAGATATAAAATTGCTCACTAGAAATTTGAGCCATAATTGTCAAAACATTTTGTTTGCATAACTCTTTGGGAAAGGGAGTGAGGAATTATAGCTGAAGAATAAATTTATATTTTTAATTAAGGACATTTTTCATAGATGTCTCTCCACTTTTCATTTTTTTTTACCTCTAATAATCTGTGATAATTCAAAACATACTTATACTTGAGTTTGGAATGTAGTAAGATTTTTAACGCAATTTAGTTAAGACATTTAAAGTAAATAAATATTAATATTAAAATATGTATTGATAATAAATATTTTATATTTCATAAAAAGAAATTGATAGTTCAAAATAGTTTCTGTCACAGATGTCTTTAAATTTGTTGTCAGAAATCTGGGCTTCTAGGGAGTAAGAGGCCAGAGTATTTAAGTGTATTGATATTGTTACCTCTGGCATATTTTAATGACCTCATCAATTTCATAATTATTTAAGTCATTTTCATTTTAGTGTTCTATTTCAGTTAAAAAGGTATCACTCCACAGAGTACCCTTTCTATGAGTGCCCACCTACCAGACCAAAGTCAGCTTCTGATTTTATTGATATTATTGGACGCTCCATATTTGTGAGATTATCTTGAATTTTATATAAAATTACCTGTAGGAGAAGCTGAGGAAACTACTGTGACCCAATTCTATGTTATTCCTAAAAATTAGAAGTTGTCTTGTCAACTTATGAGTACTTCCTCTATCCTTCTTGATAGAAACTGTTACAGAAAATAGAAGTCATTAAGTTCCACATTTCATACACCTGTTTAAGAGCAGACACTGAAAACTCAGGGGAAAAAGAGGGAGACTGTGATGGTTGTGAGCTCCTTTTAATTGCTGAATGTGTGAGATAGAGACAGAGAGAGAGAGAGAGAGTATGAATGACAGAGAATGAGAGTGAGATTGAGATTCCTAAGATTATAAAAATAAAAGAGAATAGCACTGCTAGGATTATAATAATAAAAAAGAGACTGACATCATAAAAAATTTAAAGTAAAATTAGAAAATTGTTATGGTGGCTTATTCATAACATGACAATGAATTACCTCATAAATAAAGGAGAGTAGAGAAGAGCCTGTGCTCTCAAAAGGAGTGGAAACATCTGTAAGAGTTAGGGTTCTCCAGAAAAAAAGAGGGAAAACACACACACACACACACACAAATGAATTAGGGATGACTCAAAAGTTTGTAGGGGCTGGCAAGCCCAAAATTTGTAGGACAGACCAATAAGCTAAAAAGGTAGCAAGGAGTTTATACTGTAGTTTTGAGAGAAAAGTTTTCCTCTCCAGGAAATCTCACTTTTTACTCTTAATCCCATCAACTGATTTCAAGAAGCCCACCTACATTATTGAATGTAATTATTTTACCTAAAATAAGCTGATGTTAGTCGCTATCCACATCCATGAAATACCTTCACAGCAACACTTACATTAGTGTTTGATTAAATGAGGAAGTATAGGAAGAAAACAAAAAAGCTAGATACTATAGCCTAGCCATGTTGAGATATAAACTAATCAACATGATATCCAAGGAGTCTCATGTTTCAAGATTCTTCCAGCCAAGAATTAATAAACACATTTTTAAAATTTAATGGTACAATATTAAATTATCTTGTCTAAATTATTGCACATTTCTGTGTTGTACTAGAAATTATATTGATGGAAAACAATATGTTAAATTTATAAATTAGAGTTTGATTACTTTGTCCTGTTATCATTATAAAATTCCTTCCTTGTTCTGTACATTGTCAGATATAAATGAAAACATTCCAGCTATCTTTTGCCTGGAATTTGTATAGAGCATCTAATTGCATCTTTCAATCTCTTCAATATTTAAAATAGTTTTGTTAAGTAGTTAGTCAGACATTAGCAGCAAGGAGGTGACAGTGGCGAAAAGACAAGAAGGGAGTAATCAAGTTACACCCCAACCCTCTGGAGACTCTCCCCTGACCCCACCCAGCACGGGCACAACCATGGTTTCTATCTGATATCCTGATAAAGAGGGAGCACAGTAACATGAGGGAACTTCCCCCAGTCTGCGCGTGCCCAGACTAGACAGGTGTGTAACCTATAGTAAACCCAAACTCATTATACCATCATTATAATAAAATCTGCATGTGGTTTTGCCCCACCCCCACCGTGGGCTTTTCTTAGTGAATCAAGTGTGAAGGCATGTGCAATAATGAACTTGTTTCGTAGCTCAGGACTGTCAATCAAATAATGATCCCCTGTCGCTCACCCACGATTGCACCCCGCCTCCTAGCAGAATATTCCTTACAAACACCCTTAAGCCTGTACAGGAGCACTGATTTCACTTTGCAGAAACAGCCCGCTCTCCCTCTGAGAGTGTAGCGATGCTTTAATAAACTTTGCTTTGAGCTTAAGCCCAAAGTGGTAGTCTGCAATTCTTTGCTTGCTGTCACAAGGACTGAGGTTTCTGGTCCCAGTCTTTCGCTGACCTCCTCCTTTGAAGCTATTTTGACACAATGCATGCCAAGCCAGTAACAGTTTCTTTTAGACAGCCTATGGTTGGATCTTACTTTTTATCCAATCTGGCAAATGTCTGCCTTTAAATTTATTGTAATTATCAATATGGTTGAGTTTAAATCAGCCATCTTGCATTTGTTTTCAATTTGTAATTTGTCATTTTTCACCTTTTTTCTGCCTTTTTTTTGACTAATGTAATATTTTTATAGTTCCTTTTTTCTTTATTACTGACTTACTAAGGAAGGAGAACAGAATTTGCCACCCCAAAATATGCCTCTTTGGCATAAAGATTATTTTGAAATGGTTATTTTTAAGAAACAGCCAACACAGAAAAAGCTTTGAAAACCTAGAAGGTACACTTTTGTAAGAGACATTAACCGATGTAAGGGAAATCTCTACTATCTGTAAATGTGTCTCCCTCTAAGTGTCAAGAAAAGAAGGATGACTAAATCTAGAAACTCTTATTAATGGAGAAGGCAGAGACTTAAACCTGCATAACAACCATACCCTACTTTACTGTGCTTTGCCTGAAAATCTCCCATATTTGGTTCCCAAACCCCCAACATCTTCTTTTGTTTTTCATTGGAGATTGTATTTAAGGTGTTGGCTCGGGCCAATTCAGAAAGTTACTCAGTTTCCTGGGTCTCCCTTGGACAGGAGGTATGCGTGTTATAAACTGTTTGCTTTTCCCCTGCTAATCTGTCTTCTATTACAGGGTGATCTCAGCCAAGAATATAGAAGGATAGAGAGAAAATTATTTTTTCTTCTCTACATTAGTTATGTCTTTTGTCTTAACTAACTACATTAGCTATGTATGTCTTTTGTTTGTTTTCAAGGTATCCAAATTGAATGAGTGGCATTGGTTCAAGGATCAATCAACAACAGAATGGAGGGACCATTCTTTAGGGAAAGAATATTCTTTTTTTTTTTTTTTTTTTTTTTTGCGGGCCTCTCACTGTTGTGGCCTCTCCCATTGCGGAGCACAGGCTCCGGACGCGCAGGCTCAGTGGCCATGGCTCATGGGCCCAGCCGCTCCGTGGCATGTGGGATCTTCCCGGACCAGGGCACGAATCCGTGTCCCCTACATCGTCAGGCAGACTCCCAACCACTGCGCCACCAGGGAAACCCAGGGAAAGAATATTCTTTATAATAAATGTTGCTAGGTCAATATTGGAAAACCCATGTAAAAAATGACACAGCATAGAGCAATTAAGTTATGATGGATTATAAATATAAATGTTAAAGTTAAAACAACAATGCTTTCACATAAAAACATACAAGAGTATTTTCATAATTTGGGATTGGCAAAAATTCTAAAAAATTACAACAAAAGAATACTAAACCTTTTGAAACCATAAGAATTGGACTTCATTAAAATTAAGAACTATTCATTAAGTGATAATATTGAGAAAATTAAAAGGAAATCCACAGATTTCAAAACAAAGTCAGAACTCAATAAGATACTAATATACTTTACCAGAATTTCTACAATTAAAGGTCTGACAATACTCAACATTAGCGAGAATATTAAACAGGCAGAAATTGTTATATTGCTTAGGAATGTAAATTGACACAGGCATTTTGGACATTTTGGCACTGCTTTCTAAATTAAACATATTTATGCTCTAGGAAGCAGAAATTCTTCAAGCAAGATAGATTAGTGCTGATATCTACCAAAAGACATATACAAAAATATCCATAGCAGCATTATGTGTAAGAGCCAGAAACTGGGAACAACTCAAAATGTCCAGCAGCAAGTGAATATATTATGATAAATTTGTACAGTGGAGTATAATCTAGCAATAAAAAGACAAACCACAACTACTCATAACAACATAAATAAAGTATAAGTATAAAGTATAAATTTACATAGTATAATGCTAAACAAACCATTTACAAAAGGTTATAGGCACAACTAATCTCTGGTGCTAGGAATCAGAATAGTGGTTATATTTGGAGTGGTATGGACTCCAGAGAGTCACGAAGGAGTCTACTGGGATACTTGAAATGATTTATATCTTCTCCTGGGGGATGAATAAATAGGGGTACATATAAGTAAAATTCTGACAAGCTATATATAGGCTTAATGTTGTGCCCTTTATTTTGTAATTTACATCTCATTTGAAAAAAAAATAAAAATATGAAAGAATAAGAAACATTATATTTGGGAGAGATTTTCTTAGAACTGTAATTACTTAATAAATTGAGAAATGATAGCTCTCTGATTTCTTCAGAGCTTTACCAAATATTATTTACTATAGTGTTACCATAGTCTTTGAGGCTCCAATACAATGTACTTGAATCAGTTTTTGGTCATCATAATCTTGAGGATTTTTCACTGGGCACAGGAATCTCACTCCTTTATTATATATTATATGCCCTATTGTAGTCTATTTTGAAAAATGGAATATATCTATACATTAAACTGAAAGCAGCTCTTTTGCCCTTTTCTGTTCACCCATTTCTGTCCCCCTGTAACCTTAAAAGCCTAATTATAGAAATGAGATCACTAAGCAATTGAAACGAACTCCTAACGTACATTTTCCTGAATGAACACCATGCCTTGGCTAACCTGTTGATTCTTTTCCTGGATAAAAAGAAGTAAGAATGAAGTAGTTTAAGAATGATTAGCTGCCTACCCCTAACAACCCCCTAAGCAATCCTGCAGGCAAATCAAGCGGGCAAAATAACATCTGAAGAGAGAGTCAGCCAATCTGTGCCCAATGGAGATTGATGCAGAAGCCAACCTCCTGCCTCTATGATTCACGGAGATTCTTCCCCTCTATTTTGTTTTTTTTAAAACTGTCATGGCTGAGCAGAATCTTTGGAGTTGGTCTCTGGACAGGAGTCCACCATATCCCCAGATTGCTGGCTTTTCTGATTAAAGCACCTTTCCTTTCTACTGACACTTGCTTTTTGAATTATTGGCTTATGAGCAGCGAGTAGCTGAACCTGAGTTTGGTACCCAAAATACATGTTTTATTACTATTTGTTTTCCTTTTATTTCTCTTTTATATTACAATTTATGCATCATATTGAATTTTTGAAGTTATGTATAGATAACATATATCATCTATATGTGATATTAGGATTAAGGGGGATTTTTCAATGTTTTCTACAACAAAAGTAGTGTAGGGTAGGATAGGGATGAGAGCCCACAGGGTAGTCACTGGATATAGTAGAGATTGTGATAATAATTACAGTTAACATGGAATAAAAGTCCAGTGGGAACATAGATAAATAAATATATGTAAATAATAAATTGATCAATCCCAGACACTTCAGATAATCACAAACTTTATTGGTGCTTTGAAATAAATAAACAAGATCATCTGGTCAGTAATAGAGAGGCCACTTTAGACAAGATGTTCAGAGAAGGCTTCTCTAAAGATGTAATATTTGAGATAAGATATAATGTTTGGGAATGAGTGTGCCATGCAAGGGACTGGAGAAGAATGAATTCAATAGCCAGTGGGCAGGAAATAATTGGTATTTTCCAATAACAACAAGAAGACAGTGTGATGGTCAGCAACTGTGGCTCACATTCTAATGGTACAGCCACTTCTTCAACAGCTGTTATAGAGCTGAACTAACTGCCATCTCAGGGATGTCTGGTTCCTGACATCATGGGCACTAGCTCTCCCAATGACCTACCCACATTCCTTGGTGTCTCTCTCCCATTTTACCTCCAGTTGACCCTGATCATCAATCCTCCTGAATGGTTATCTCTGTACCCTTGTAGAATGTCTTCCAATGTCTCCTACCTCTAGTGGACTTATCAGTCTTCTGCCATTTCCAAAAGGAGAGTATTTGGAATGAATTTCCCTCATCTGGTTGTGAATAATCATGCTAGGAAAGTCACTCTTTTCAAAAAAAAAAAAAAAACCTGTTGTACAACCTAAATAGGAATGAATTTCATGTCATTACACATGGCATGAATTAAAGAACAGGCTTTGTTGGGGATATAAACACAAGTCCAGGGTCAAGAAATGAAGAGATATCAGTTTCCCCACTTTTCCTTCATACAAGAAAAGGCTTCTCATCCAAAAGAGAATTTTGTTCTGGGAAGAAATCCTTCCCATTTTTCATTCTTCTTATTTTAGCATGAGAAACATCTTTTAATGAAGGATGAAATAAAGTTTTGCCTATGGGTAAAACTGTCTAGACTTGGGATGCGTATGAATCCCATCTGCCCAACATCTAGAGCCATAGGGGCCAATGGGAGATTCATAACCCTGCCTGCCTGTCAGGGGAAAATATCCATTGGTCCCCGGAAATTTGAATTTGGAAACAGCTCCCCTTAGATAGGCAAAGTCTCCTCCCTTCTCTCGCTGTCTTCATACTCTCATCTGGTTTATTTGATAACAATGCAGGAGGAAATCCCTTGGGTCAACTCTAGACAATCTCCTTGTTGTATCACAAAGATGACTACAAGTAGAGAAAGACACTGAGGTTTACTCTGAAACTCATTAACATCTCTTCTAGCCTTTCCTCAAGCAGAAACATTTTTCCCAAGAACAACACCGGTAGTATGATGATAAACATGCAATTTTTTTTTTCCAGTATGCAAGCGTCTCACTGTTGTTGCCTCTCCCGTTGCGGAGCACAAGCTCAGGACGTGCAGGCTCAGCGGCCATGGCTCAAGGGCCTAGCCGCTCCGTGGCACATGGGATGTTCCCGGACCAGGGCACAAACCCATGTCCCCTGCATTGGCAGGCGGACTCTCGACCACCGTGCCACCAGGGAAGCCCCATAAATAATATTTTAAACATTGGACATTTAGAAATTGTACTGACTTTGAGATAGTACTTACCTCTGAGTGTGAGAGGAACAGTAGAGGAGTACAAAGGGACTTTCACTCCATTCATCATGATTCATAGCTAAAAATAAAGAAATGAAGTAAGGTTGATCAAATTTTAGCATTTGTTAAACTATGGCAATAGGTGTTTGTGATATTATTCTAAGAATGCATTTTTCAGGATGTTAAAAATATTCCTATATAATAAAAAGAGATAAATAAGTTCAAGAGATCCTGAATGGTGTCAAAAACTGAAAATATATTGTAATCATACATGTGACAGTTCTATTCATTTTCAGTGTCTTCTTCAGATGAAATAAATACATCAGAAAATGCTTGAGAAATATCTAAGCCATAATTTTAAGCTGTTTAATCTTTGGTGAGCATTTGTGCTTAAGCAGCTACAATGTCCATTTCAGTGTCTTTCTGCTTCACCTCACTACATGATAAAATTCCTGCCATGCAATTAAAACAAAACAAACAAACAAACAAAAAATTTCCAAGGGGAAGTCCTAGAATGTTAGAGGAATGATTGGGGTGGAGATAAGTAGGAGTGTAGATTCATTCTCTAAACTAAATGTCATTTGACAAAGATAAGAAGAAATGTATTATGACCAAAAAAATTGTGTGTGGTATTTGAAAGATCAATTTTAGTACGATTATGTGATTTTAAAAACATATTCCCATGTATTGCTTTTAGCAGGTAAAATTTTACATCAATTGATACAAGTCAATGTGTTTCCTTTCACTTAGGGAAAGAAGAAATATGCCAGACACTGTTATAAGAATGCTGAAGTCCTGACCATGAGCTGCCTTAAAATATAATACAGAAAATATCCTTGAATCTCACTGTAATTCTATCCTGTGGTACTATGTGATTATATGGTTAATTTTTTTATATACAGTAAGTCCCCTACATACCTGCCAGTTGTGAACTTTCAAATAAGTGAACATACATTCGCATGCCTAATCACATAAGTTAGTTCACGTGTCTGAGCATACACTCTCATGTGTGTGCATCCTCTATAAGTGGTTGTGCTTCTGTGTACTTTATTACACTATACAGAGTACAGTAGATTTTTATTTCAAGCCCACGATGTCCAGAAGCAAGCTTAAAAGCAGCGGTGGTGTAGCTCGTACTGGTATGATGAGAAATAAAGAGCTACTACACAGACATCACTGGATTGTTTTTTCAAGAGGGTAGATAGAATTGAATCCAGCAAGGAACCAGAACCTATGCCATCAATGTCAGGCGTGAGTGAAATAGCAGCTTGCCCTCCGTCTCCTATTCCTGACGATCCTTCAGCTCTACCATCTCCCACTTCCTCTCCCTCCACCAATCAGTAACTCTTCTTGCCTGTTCACTCTATGTCAGCCCCTGTATGACAGCTGTTGTACTGTACTACTGTACTTTTCAAGGTACTGTACTGTAAGATTAAAAATGTTTTCTTATTTTTTGTGTTTGTTTGCTTTTTATTTATAATGTGTGTGAAAAGTATTATAAACCTATTATAGTACAGTCTATATAGTCAATTGTGTTAGTTGGTACGTAGGCTAACTTTGTTGGACTTATGAACAAATTGGACTTATGAACGTGCTCTCTGAATGGAACTCATTCGTATGTAGGGGACTTATTGTATAGTAAATGTGTTTATTCAGGTATTAAAACAAACAAACCTTTCTTGAGCAACAATCTAAGGGCTGGGTATAAATAAATAAAACCATGTTATATGGTAATAAGTGCAATAAATCTGAACAACGAAATAGAGGACACTGGAGTAGGGGGGCTTCAATTTAAAAGAAGATGATCAAAGAGAGTCTTTTTTTTTTTTAAAGCAGCATTAATTTATTTATTTATTTTTGCTGTGTTGGGTCTTCATTTCTGTGCGAGGGCTTTCTCTAGTTGTGGCAAGCGGGGACCACTCTTTATCGCAGTGCACGGGCCTCTCACTATCGTGGCCTCTCTTTTTGTGGAGCACAGGCTCCGGACGCGCAGGCTCAGCGGCCATGGCTCATGGGCCTAGTTGCTCTGCGGCACGTGGGATCCTCCCAGACCAGGGCTCGAACCCGTGTCCCCTGCACTAGCAGGCAGACTCTCAACCACTGCACCACCAGGGAAGCCCTCAAAGAGAGTCTTGATTAAACAGCTACTTGATAACCACGTTGGAGAATTTATATTTTCTTCCTCTTAATCTCATCTAGAGAGGCACACAGTGGGTACAAATTTTCCACATCACTTTAAAAATATTTAGATAAATAAATAGTGTAGATAGATATCAGACTACATGTTAATAAAAACAGAAGTGGAGCTGTTCTAGAAAAAGAAAAAGGGCATCAAGAAGAGAGGCAAAGATGAATAGATAAATATAAAGACTAAGTGGCATGAAGGATATAGGTAGAAATATATTCATATTCATATTATTCGTATAATGAGTCTCAGAGAAAAGAAAAATAAAGGTAATAAAATAATATCAGGACATTTCACAAAACTTAAAAATATATCATTACTAACAAAATGACTGATAGGCAGTTAAGTAGTATATGAAAGAAAAAGAAAGCACAAATCTAGGCATATTACAGTGAAATGTAGGAATATCTATGACAAAAGAAATTGTAAAAACATCCAAGGAGAAGAATAGATCATGCACAAAAGAACAAAGCTAGCTGTAAATCCAATATTATAGCAGTAAGAGTAGATGTGAGAAGTCAGACAATATGTTCAAATTATTGAACAAGAGAATTTCATAAATAGAATATTACTTTTAAACACAAGGGTGAATTAAACATAAGCACAAACACATGCAGGTCATAAGAAGATATTTTACTAAAATCTACTTTGAGTAAAGTTAGGATTTTAGTGCTGAAACAATATATTAGCATGCTATGGAATATCCACTGTTACTCTGTGGAGATGACATGGTTTATCTTTTTATATCTATAAGTATGATGAATTATGTTAATGGCTTCTTAATATTGAACTACATTTGTGATTTTGGAATATGATCTACTGATAGCAGGAGAAAGCAATGAAAGATATTATATAAGGGTGTATAAGCAACAACACCAACTGAAGAAGAATAAGACAACAGTGAGAAAACATACACACGGCAGTGCAGAACTAAACTCATATAATGGAATCATAGGAAAATTGGTACAAAAGAACAAAGTGAAGGGTGACTCGGAACTAAGGATTATGTATTTTGAAATTAATAAATGAAATAATAATAATGATAATAACAAAATTTCAAACAGTAAATGTAATGTTGCAAAGGAGACTTCAATGTATTTCAAGGAAGGAATAAGCCTTTATACATCCTTCTTTATATAACGACATTAGAAATCAGTAAAAAATGCAGCAAACGCACATACACACACACACACACACACTCCTCCCATTTTCAGGAGAAACATAAACTAAAATATCTATAGACAACTATTTAGTTAAATAATACTTATGGAATTTAAAAAAAATAGAGTCATAAGTAAATATCAAATTTGTGAGACCAGCTATACCATTTGATGAAAATAAACTAAAATAATCTAGAAACAAATAAGCTCTTCTATTTAAACTCTGAATACATTTCATTATAGTCACTTTCTCCTAACTGTCCTTTTAAAAATTTCCAAATAATAAAACTACATTAACTGATAAGGACAAGATACATAGGAGAGGATACAACAGAAAACAAATGATAGCAACAAAGTTTTAGAAACTAGAAAGAAGATAAATGAGGGTTAAATGATTTGGTAGAACAGAGCAGACTAATTTTGTGTTTGTGTCTGTGTAAAATCATCAAGTCCTACAAAGGATCAAGAATTCAAGTTACCGTATATGCTTGAAGCAAGATGCTCTGGTGACTGACAACAGGCGGCTTTGTTGAAAGTTTATCTATGGAGCAGATAGACTTTGGAATCTCCAGTCGTCTGAACAGCCAGATAGCTGTCCCCCTCTTGCAGAAACATGGAAAGCTGAAAATCAGAGAAATTGGATCAGACATTGTGTGAACTCAGAGATAGCAGGCAAGTTGAATGTGTTTTAGATATTCAGTTGAAAGCAAGACGGTTAATTAAAATTCTAAAGCTCTTTTCTCCCTGAACCACCAGTACTGGAAGTCAGGTTTATACAACAGAGGTAGGAGATAAGAAGTTTACTTTCTGGGGAAGCTGAACTTCCCTGTGGTAGGTAAAATAATGACCTCCCCAAAAATGCCCTGGCCCTGATCTCTAGAACCTGAGAACATGTTACTCTACATGCTAAAATGGACTCTGCAGATAAATTAAGGCATGGACCTATAAAAAAGAGATAGAGAGAGATTATTATGGGTGGGCACAATCTAATAACATGAGTCCTTAAAAGCACAGAACTTTCTTAGTAGGAGCAAGAGAGATGAAGCAAAAGGTGAAATCAGAGAGATTTTTAAAAATTAAATTTGATTAAACCATGTAATTGGAAGTGGTCCAGTGAAAGTCAGGTAAAAGGGCTGTCATTTTATGGGAAGGCCCACTATTGGACAAGCTCCATCTGAAACACAGAGCTTTGAATCAATTATTTTGTGTTTCTCTCTTGATTATTAATAGTAGTCAAACAAAATAAAAAAATTGAAGAAATTATCTAAATAAAACTCAGAGACAAAAATTAGCAATTGCAAAATAAGTTACTGAGCTATAACAGAGAAATTTTAAATAGATTGGAGAAAAAGAACCACAAGTAATATCACCACAGTTATGTGAGATGGCATTTCATCTTGGCAACAAGACAGAGATGGTAGAAAATAGAAATATTCAGATGAAAATAAAATGGTTGGAAATTTAAAATATTCTAGATATTACAAATAAATGAATATATCAGATGATAAAAGATAAAAAGGAAGTGTGAGAAATTTTTAAAAAACAAAATAATAAAAAATGGAGGCATAGAAAGTATCAGAGAAAATATATAAACAAATTTTCAAAAACGAGGATAGGAATTTCTAGACTGAAACGATTCACTATAAACATCACACAATCAGTGATAACTAACTCACACAGCATCCTGGAATTTTAGAATGGTGGAGACAAACAAAGGTTCTGAAAATCCTTCATGATTAGGAGATTAAAACAGGATGATGTAGTAGGCATACTTCTAAGATAGTCCCATAATCTCCATTCCCTGGTGTTACACTCATGCTTAGATTATATCATATAGCAGTTAATCATAAGAGATAGGCTGCCTTAATCATTTGGAATTCTTCTAAAAGGGGATGTAGGCCTTCCTGAGTTCAGAGATATTCTTCTCTGCTGGCCTGGAAAAAGATGCCATGTGTTCTACAGCCATGAGGAAATGAATTCCATCAACTTGAATGTGCCTCCAAGCACATTCCCCACTCAAGTCTGCAGACTAGAATGAAGCCAGATTAACAGGTTGATTGCATCTCTGTGAGGCCCTGAGCACACAGGCCATGTCTGGACTCCTGACCCCAAAACCAAATAATAAATGTATTTTGTTTCAAGTCAAGTTTGTGGTAATGCCCAGCTTAAATGAATGCAATCATGAATCAGAATAGCATTGATATCTTAACACAAACACTTGAAGCTACATTAAAATTGGAAGAAAAGATTTCAGTTTTCATGTTTACATAGGTATTTCAAGATTTCATGGGTATCAACTGGAATCTTTATTAGGGAATAAAAAGTGTAGTGTATTTTTAAGCAGTGGTATGGTGTGAGCCTAAACTATGCAGAAGTGTTGACTGTGTGAAAACTCAAATCATACTATAGATAATTCTCTATCACCTAAATATTTAGCAGAATGAGGATGCAGAGATGAAACTGATATATGAGTAGCAGGTGTGATATTAGGACAGCCCTATTTGTAGGAGACTGATAGCATCAAGATAATTTGAAAAACTATACTAAATTTAGTGAGAGAAATTCATGCTTAAGAATAAATATTTCAATCCATAATCAGGTCTTAGAAGTTACTAAAGGTGACGGTATCTTAGGAAAGGTTATATATGTCTCTAAGAATAAGTACAGTGAAAAATTCTAGCAGTTGTACTTTTGGGGATCTCCTGTTTTTGCATGAGTCTAGGAGGATTAAACTTTACTGCTCCCAATGCTGACATTTAGGAATTGCTTAATTCTAGCCACTGGATTGTGAGCAGAGGTGACCTATGCCAGACCTGGGCTGAAGCAATGACTGGACATCGTGAGATCCTCCTGCCCTGTTCACTGGGGAAGACACGTGCTCCAGAACGTACAGCTACAGGAGAGCAGACCTTCACTAGCCTGGAAAATTGAGTTCTGACATAAAAAACTTGGGACCTAAAATGTTATTGGAAACTTCAGAGGTTTTTATGAGGAAGACATGAACTCATAGTGTGTTGTCATTGGAATTCTGGGTTTGTTTATACAATTATAATTCTAATCTATGTTGACTATATAATGAGAAATGTTGGCAGATTATAGACAGCATAAGACACTTTTCTCAAGATGAGTGTAGAATAGATATAAAAGTGGAATTTGTATGGACCTGGTGGGGTAAAATAAGTAGGGTGAGGCTCAGAACTCAGCATGGTGAAGGGATGATTGATTAATTCAGGTCCTGAATGTGATTTGCGATGCCCAACAAGTACCTCATTCCAATGTGTCAGGCTGTGCTCTATTCATTACAAGAAAGCAACAACAGAAGGTTAATGGACTGAAGAGGGGCTGTGATAGGCAGGGTAACGGTATCTTGAAAGCATCTATGTCCTGATCCCACAGAATCTGTGAATATGACAGGTTACATGGGAAAGGAGGATAAAGGTTGCCAGTGCAAGTAGGTTTTCTAATTTGCTGATTTCAAAATAGGGATATTATCCTGGATTACTTGGGTGGGACCAATGTCATCACAGGATCCTTAATAGTAAGAGGGAGACAGGAGATTAAGTAAGAGTAGTGTGATGTGAGCTGAACTTCACCTGCCATTGCTGGGTTCAAAAAATGGAGAAAGGGACCTGTATTCCATGAGCCAAGGAATGCAAGTGACCTCTAGAAGCTGAAAAAGACAAGGAAGTGGATTCTATTCCAGAGTTGTTCTAAGGGAGTGAAGCCTGGCTGACATCTTGATTTTAGCCCAGTGATATCCATGTTGGGCTTCTAACCTACACAACTGTAAAATTATAAATCGGTGGATTTTTTTAAGTCACTAAATGTGTGGTATTTGTTACGGCAACAATAGGAAATGAATTCAGGCAGGTATATAATAGTCTCTGCAGGCTGACAGAGGGATTACTGGTAGTAACACCTCATGCCACTGGAGACAGGCCACTAGGAAGCAAGGGTGACACCGTATCTGACAGCCAGCAAGAAGATAGACACCTCAGTCTTAACAACCACAGATAACTGCATTTCGCCAACAACCTGACTGAACCTGGAAGTTGATTCTTCCCAAAAGCCTCTAGAAAGGTATGAAGCCCTGCCAACACCTTGGTTTCAGTCTTGTGAAACCTAAAGTAGAGGAACAGTGGCCGACCCCTAGGACTTCTGACTTCAGAAGGGCAAAACAGTAAGGATGTGGTGTTTTTGTTATTTTGTGTTTTTGTTTTGTTTTAACTGTATTTTGGGGACTTCTGCTGGGTTGGTGTTACAGTTTCTGCATATTAGTCCTTCCTGTTTTGTTTTGATTTTTTTAGTTAAGTTTTCTTTTTGCTTGAGAAAGTCTTCCTAAAACAAGAGTCAAAGGAAAATAATTCCTTCCAGTATTTTTCTCCCAATTTTTATTGTCTCTCATGCTCGATTACTAATTTGGCTAGAAATGGAATTCTATCTATACATGATTTTGTCTAAGAGTTGTAAAAGTTTTGTCCAATCTTCTATCCTTCAGCAATGCAGTGTTGTTGAAAATTCAGTTCCGATTGCATTATCACACCTCTATAGATAAAGTGTTTTTTCCCTCTCAGCTCTGTTCAGATTTTCCCTAGTGTATTGAAACATGAAAATGAGACTTGATGTATATATTTGAAAAAAATCATAGTGCTAAACATTTTTTGTGCTTTCTTATACTATTGAATCATATTTTTTTTCCCCAGGAAATGCTACTGTGTTATTTATGTATTTTCTCCAGTATGTTTGATCTTAATCTCTTCCTTGGATTAATATTATTTGTGTGGGATGCTGTGCAATGTTCCTCTAAGTGTTTTCATTTTTAAATTTTAACTTAAATTTGCTTTCTGTATTATATCCTCAAAGTCATCTTCCAAACTTTTAATTAAAGTTCTTTTTAATTTTATATATTTTTTTACTTTAAATACTCTTTATTTTAATCTGATTCTTCTTTTTTTTTAGTGGATTTTTGTTCCTGTTTTATGGATATAATTTATTTTCTCTGAAAATCAGTTGGCTTTTCTTTGGTTTGTGTACATTTCTTCTGTTGCTTCCATGATCTCTCCTGCCTTTTTCTCATGTTTAAAATTTGTATCTTTTGTTTTTTGCTTTACATGGGGTACTTTCCTGCTATATCCTGTTCCTTGGTAGTCTATTTATATTTTAAACTCTTGATAGTTGTCTTTGAGGTCTAGCTCCCATTTTCTCTATGATATTCAAATATTTCCCTCTTTACTCTCCTCCAGCCACAGTAACTTCCTTGCTTTTTAAAAAATAGTAAGTACTTGTTACGATTGGGGAGATTAAAATGGGAATATCAGTCTCTAGAGTCAGCAAGGAGTTCTGGGATGGATTAATAGGAATAAAAACACCCTCCACATGTATATCCTTTGAGACAAGCAAGCTCGTCCTACCTATGCCCTTCACACTCCCATTTCTCATTCCCCATCCATAAATAAAACTAGTGGTAGCATGATGCTCTTATCACAGAGCTTCCTGCCTTGTCCTTCCAAGATCCCTCAACCCCTTGAGCTGACAGTCAATCTAAGTCCCTGGCCTTCGTTCCTGAATCCCAGTTCTCTCAGTCATCACCCCAGACACCTACCTGGCTTGAACCCCCCGCCCCTCCCCTGCCCCTTATTTCTCAGTTGGGGTGGTTTCTTTCAGTCAAAAGCTTTTAAGAGCTACTTTGTATCTCTAGCTGATTTCCTCTAGAAGGCCCTGGAACACCGATGTGGAGCACAGAAAGACACTCATTGTTATTGCCTCTCTACAAATACCCATTTTGCCTCATCATGTGAAAGGCTGAGGTTGCTATTAGAATGTCAGTGATATAGTCCAGTTGACCTCTGTCCTCTAAGACTTTATGATCTCCAAGTTATGGGTTTAGGAACTTAATAAATATATTTAATGTATGCATTAAAAAATAGTAAGAATATTCATCCTGTGTCCTTTGCACTTTTTATCCTCTCTGCCTGGGATTCTCTTCCCTGAGATACCCATGTGGCCAGTTCCCTCACCTCATTAAAGTCATTGCTTGATTTTCATCTCCTCAATGACACTTCCCTTGGGCATTCTAATTAATATTATAACTAATTCCTCTTTCCTCAGTACTTCCCACACTTCTTATACTGCTCTACTTCCTTTTTTTTTCCCCCTTGTTCATGGCACTTACTTTTAGGATATTTTTTTGTATTTTTATCACCAACGTTTATTGCCAGTGTCCTCCAACAAGGATGTAAGTTCCTAAAGAGAAGTGATCTTCTCACTCATAATTATTCACATATTTTGATCCCCTAGAGAAGTTACTGGACCATGATGAGTGTGCATTTATTTATTTAATGAATGAGTGTGTGATTTCGGGGTGAAACACTAAGAGTATCTAATGGAACTACTTTATATATGGGTGGGGCTTATCCCTTTGATGACTTCATGCAATACTGATTGGGGAAGAGGATACTCAAATATCAGTACTGTCATGATAGAAGCTGGGGTTGGAATGTGGCTATTTCTAAATGTCCCATTGCTTCCTTGATATCAGCTGACACCTTCCTCAGTAACTGTGAGTCTCACCAATCACTTTTTTCAGGTCTTTGCCTAGGAGTGCATACCTAGTGTTCTAGACACAGATACTCCACAAATATGCTGCATATCTCACTCATTTTTATGACCCTAGTTGGCTCCCCAGACATGGGTGACAAACATATCCTTCTCCTTTCTTTGGTCTCTGCATGTTCTGAATGCAGAGCAGAGGTGTCTGCTAAGTTTGTTACCTCTTGTCTATTTTCTGCCTTTTCATCTCCAGACATTCCTTCTTCTTTCCCTCTTTATCTGTGAATCTACCTTTACACATATTTACATTCATGAAGTCTCAAAGGGGAGAAGAAACACAGCTGGGAATTCAGCATACCTGCCTAATTTTAACCTGGCTCTTACTGTATTTTTATTATTTTTTTTTTATCTCTAATGTCTAGTGTATCTGAAAACTAGCTATCATTATTATCTTATTTCTTATTTACAATACCTTACCTGTATGAAATTTAATAATATATTTTATTTTGGGGAGCTCCTTTTAAAAATTTATTTTATTTTTATTTATTTATTTTGGTCTTTGTTTCTGTTCATGGACTTTCTGTAGTTGCGTTGAGCAGGGGCTGCTCTTTGTTGCGGTGCACAGGCTACTCATTGTGGTGGCTTCTCTTGTTGTGGATCATGGACTCTAGGCACGTGGGCTCAGTAGTTGTGGCTCACGGGCTCTAGAGTGCAGGCTCAGTAGTTGTGGCAAACGGGCTTAGTTGCTCCATGATGCGTGGGATCTTGCCGGACCAGGGATCAAACCCCTGTCCCTGCATTGGCAGGTGGATTCTTAGCCACTGCCATCAGGGAAGTCCCTATTTATGGAAGCTCTTTACTTTCAACTCCATCAAAACTCATGTTGAAAGACATATTCAATTATTCAGTTTTATTAAACAGGATATGGTACTTTATAGAAACAATAGCTTTAAAAGAATTAAAAAAAAAACAGATATTCATTAAAAGGCCCATGAAATTAAATGTGCCCAATTAAAAAACAAACACCAAAACTTCTTTTTTAAATTTTATTTTATATAATTTTTTATACAGCAGGTTCTCATTAGTTATCAACTTTATACATATTAGTGTATATAGGACAATCCCAATCTCCCAATTCATCCCACCACCACCTCCCCCTACCACTTTCCCCCTTTGGTGTCCATACATTTTAAACACCAAAGCTTTTTAGAGCCAATGATATATTTTTAAATAAAATTATAAAATTGAGAGCTGATGGATTGATTTGTTTGACTCCTTTTAATTTATTAATGGATATTTTTGATTTTCACTAGATAAAAACTGAAATTTGAGTGTAGGTTGTTGTTGAAAGGAGGTATATAATATAAAAAAACTAATACTATGAAGATAAATAGTTTATGAGTATGTTTGTAAACTAACCTTCTCTGAGAAAGCTAGTAAAATTTGTTGTTTAGAGACATTATGTAGACATCTTGTTTCAAAAAAAAAAATCTCCCTAAGGACAGGAAGTTTCAAAATGACTTTGACAAGTTTTTTAAATGACCCAAAATAAATAAAATGGTATTTCCTTCTTTTCAGCACTGCTTCTAATCCCTCTGAAACTATTTGTTCAAAGACTCACGTTAAAAATGATATAACCGCATCAGCCTATAATTATAATCACTCTTACTTTTCAATAATTTGGTATTTCAAGATACTAGTTCCTCATGATCAAGTGTTCCTTACTTTCATTATAACAAGCCGTGGTTTGTTTATGGTGTTAATCTGTTACTTTTAACAGCAATGGTTTTAATTTTACGAATAGCAATTTTGGTAGAATTTAACCAAAAAGGAACAAGTCAAAATTAAATAAGTTAGAAGTAGGACCTATTTATTTTGACTTAAGTAATGTATCTCCTCAGTTTATTTGGTGATATGACTATTTTGAAGCCAGCAACTCTGCTTCAGTTCCCCTTGCTTGCTACAATGATTTATGTGTATGCTAACACAAATTCACGTCCCAAAGTGACAGCTTGAAAGACTGCAAATGTTGCCCAGGTGTGAAATACATGAAGTTAGGTATTCAGTGGGTGGTTTTGGTAGGTCAAATACAATTTATCACACCTGACAAAAATATCCTTAGCTAGATCCAGTTACATTTGTAACAACCTCAAATTAATCATATATTAAAGAAAAAAAAACAAATTGACTAACATATTTCTCTGCTTTTGACCTTGGTGATCTGCTGTCCTGGTTGTCATTTGGTATGTCTACTGTGCTATTTTCTTCATTCTGGGCATAAGTTTTGCATTGCGAAAGTTTTTAACACATTTCTCAATTTTTTTCATTATTATCAAACATCTACGTTGAGCTGAATGTGTGAAGGAGAATTCAGAATTGAGTAGTAAAGTGAAAAATTGTTTTAAATAGTTGATAATTTAATTTCTATGAGATAGTTTTACAGTTAAAACCTACTTTGGGTTGTGGATCCATGTTTATTAATTCGTAAGAGGAGATTGTGCATACATCTTTATGATACTGTGTATGCCTTCTCACGAGAGAACGTGGTATCAGGAGGTGGTCCAGGCTTAATATTCAGAGGTTTAATAAGTCAGAAATTGTTCCATCACTAGAAATTCTCAGAAATTATTTAACTCCTCTGTTCCTTCTTGCAGTGATAATCTTAATTTCATTCAAGGGTAAAAGCTAACCATTTTCCAGTTCAGTGCTTGTGGACTATGACAAAAAAAAAATATTTTCTCAGGACCAGGAGAGACAATTTTCTGCTCGTGGCTGAAACATATGATTGGGGAAGTATGTTAGGAAGAATTCTAAGATAGCCCACAGGATTTCTGTCCCTGGTATTCAGGGTTTACCTCTGAGTGTACATTAGACCTGTAAATATGAGATTAGTCACTCCTGTGATTATGCTATATAAGATGTCATCTTAGCTGACTGTAGAGAGGGATTTTCCTGTTGATTTTCAGAAGTAAGCTGCCATGTTCTGGGCCACATGGCAAGGGACTATGGGTGGCTTCTGGAAGCTAAAACATCCCCCCGCAGACAGAGCAAGAAAAAGGGGACCTTGATTCTATAGTCAGAGAGAACTGAATTCTGCCAACAACAGCATAAGTCTGGAAGATGTCCCCAAGCTTTAGAAAGAAAGGTTACCCAACTGACATCTTGATTTTAACCTTGTGAAATCCTGAATGGAGGATTAGCTAAAATGTGCTAGAATCCCGACCCATAGCAACTGTGAGATAATAAGTATGGGCTTTTTAAAGCTGCTGAGTGTGGTAAGTTTACTCAACAATAGCAAACTCATAAGAGCAGGGAGTGTAATTTGACCTAGTAACTAGAGAACTTGTTAGGTTTCTGAGGAAGAATAGTTAGTGTTTTAATTTTGTCAGTGCTAAAAGAGTCTGAGGTTAGGCTGGCTTCATAGATTCAGAGTGAAAAATAAATGCATAATTCTAGAAGAAAAGGTTGAAGGGAAGATTGTATTTTAAAGTTGGTCATGATAAACATGCGTTAGCATGATATATATCACAGCAAAATTATTTTTGCACATTTTAATAAAATTTGTAAAGACTCATGGACCAAAATATTTTAACTGGATGTCACAATTAAAATAATTTACAGGCTCTGTTTGATTTAAGGCTATGCTAATCCAAGATCATTAATTCTTGTAATTATGCTCAGTGCCATTTTTTACTGCAAAAGAGAATATGTATAGCACAAGACTCTATGCAGTTATTCTTTAAATTACTATAAAGAATATTTCACCAATGAGAGGCTGATGATTTATCTTACTTAAATAATGAATGTGGTAACAAATAATATGCAATTTGAAGTAAATGAAGAGGTTGTAAATTTTAAATGTTTGTGCTTTTAATTTTGTCTTCTGTGTTTCCTTTTCTATATGTGATGCTAGAAGCAGGTACTGACTTAAGATTTAAATGTGATAACACTGTTAAAATTATTATATCAATAAGAAAGGAAGGGGAACAATGTCCATTTGAGAAAGAGCTAAAATCTAGATCTAAGACTGATATCCTACAAATTCTGAGGGAAAAAGACTTTCATTTAATTCTCTTCGTATATCTAATATCTAAGAGTGAAGGTAATTCATCATGAAAATGCTTTATTCTAACACTCTGAGAACTGCTTCCATAAGTTATGAAAGGAATTTCACATTGCTCAAAAAGACATCCATGAAAGCAAAATACACAAATCCTTTGGGAAATACTTTTCTCGTAATATAAAAGTTGCATGCAAAGTAACATTTGTAACAGAGGTATGAGTTGTTAATACAATATAAGGAATACCCGTGCACATACAGTCCTGTTTAATAACTGAGTATACTGTCCCTTGAAGCCTCCTTGTAACCATTCTTTTATCTACTACGTGCAGAATTTTCTTTGTAAATTTTTTTTCTTTAAAAATCTACTATCCAAGCCTGTCTCCTTATCGGTACAATCCATTGTTTTATACATAGGTGAACTTTATGTGAAGGGGATCATAATACATTTTATACATCTATTTTCAACAAAAAGTAGGAGAACAAAAACAATGCGGGATTAGGCAAAATATCTAGAAAAACTCGTGATTGATTACAGAGGCTTTCACAATGATGTTCTGTCTACCATGGTGACGATGAGGTTAAATCCTCAAAGCTCCACCTTTCTGTCTTGGATAGAGCTGTGCTAATCAGTCAGAGTTCACCACTCTCTGCTTCATCTACTTTTCATTTCTTTACAATTGACCTACTGAGGGAAATATTATTTCTTTATCAAAGGCAATAAAGTAAATTAGGTCACTGCCCAGCTTATTTAGGTGGTGCATTGCTACTTTGCTTTAAAGATAATTATGCATGGTTCAATCTTGAGTTTAAGTTTAAAGCTAAGATTTTAAAAATGCAACCATATTTTCAAGTTCATTGAATAGTGGAAGGGGTGGGGAAGATCACCTAAATTTCATCATCCGTATTATCTATAAACATATAAAATTTTCATTCATTTTCTCTCTATATGTATCTATGTGCATAGCCTTGGCCAGATATTTAGGTTATACTGATAAAAAGCCATGCTTTTTGTCCTCAAATAGGTCAAAATAAAGAGCAGAAGTTGGTAAAGTACAGTTTCTGGGCCAAATCCACTCCACCACCTCCTTTTGTGAATCATATGTTATTGGCACACATCCATGCCCAGCTCCAATGATGAGCTGAGTAATTGTGACATAGATCATTTGGCCTGGAAAGCCTAAAATATTTACTATCTGGCCTCTCACAGAAAATATTTTTTGACCCCAGATATAGAGGAAAAAAGCCAATTAAATAGATAATCAAAATTCAGTAGGTCTAAGTTAGGTATTTGTATTTGTTAGTAGTCTAACTTTCCCACACAACTATCATAATTTCTTAAATTATCTGCCAATAAACGACCTGTACTTGAATTCCTATCTCAGGGTTGTTTTGGGGAAAACCTAAACAAAGACAGTTGGTGCTGGAGGAGGATTTCTAGCAAACAGATTCTTAATGTGTGATTCCTGTTCTGGGTCACTCTCTGGCCATTGGTGGTAATAAGATAGGGAGTGAGCACTCTTAGCCCATTAAATATCTGAAGTACTGAGGCCCTCACATGTTTTGGATTTAGATGGAATAAAGGTAGGAAGGTTCATACTTGGCTGTAAAATCACTCTAATATTTGAGAAATATTGGAAAATGGCAATTATAAGTAATCATAAGGAGTGATGAGGTAACTGGAAGATCCTAACTGAAATCTAAGTCCTAAAAGAAAAAAAAAAAAATGACAGGCTCAAGTAGGCCAACTATCAAGTCAGAGAAGCTGATGTCCTGTTTAAGAGAGTTTCCTCTGAAAAAATAAGCCACTTACACAAGTGGGTCATTTTTAGCCCTGGTGAACACTTTATGCTAAAGTGTTCACTGCGATAGGAAAGAAGTGAGACCCTGAGACCTGAGGCTGAGACAACTAGCCAGATGCTCTCAGAAACCTGAACCCACAGATAAGTTTAACCCTTCCAGACAGCAGAAGTGGTCCCTGCCACTTATTATAGAATAGAGGCCTCCATTTATCTGGAAAAGATGCAAAGATATCAACTGAAATGGAAACATGACTCAAGTATGTTTACCTTCCTTAATATATGTCTTTACCTGCCCAAATCACTAGACTAGTGGTTCTCAAACTGTGATGTACATACAAATCACCTGGCCAGAGGGTTAAAATTAAACATGTCAGTCCCCACCTCCCAAAATATTCCAATTTGCTAAATCAGGGTGAGTTACAAATGTGTTTTAAGAAGCTTACTGGTGATGATGCTGCAGTTCAAGGATAATGCTCTATATTATACTATCCTATACCAGCAACTTAAGTCTCAGCTTGGCTCCATAAGTGCTGTCCTTGCACTTATGTATAAAGGAGGAAAGTATAAAAATGAATAAACAGAAACCTCAATTAAAATAGAGTCAGGAGACCAGAAGTGGGAACTCTCACACCCTATAGTGATAGCAGAGCCCAACAGGAGGAAAAATAATTGCTTTTGTTGCCTGGCAAGAGCTCAGTCAATGAGAGCCTTCATGACTCAGTCGATGGAAAGCAACTTAAACTCTCAATTCCTCCAATGGACTCTCTGTTTACCATAGCCCTCTCACCTTCCTTTTCCCCCTATATATGAATCCTCTTCTCCTTGTTACAACAGGACTTGCATGTGGCTTACCATGGTTGCAGACCCTGAATTGCAGTTCTTTGCTGATCTTGAATAAACTGGCAGTATTTATTGCTGGAGAAATAACTGGCAATCTATTTGTTTTAGGTCAACAAAAAAGATTATTTATGAAAGGAATGAAGAATCTGGATCTATACCTGAAGGTACCAGGAGAACATGTCTGCAAATGGATCCTGGACCCATGAAGTGAAGAGATATTAAACTGATTAGGGGAGAGTTTGTTGATATTGGGGAAACTCTCCCATGATTCAGGATTTCACATGTTGTTAAGGAGCTGATTCTATGATCCTACTGAAGTTGACCAAGACAGTTTTAACATTCCCCTCATATTTGTTTTTCTCAATTTTTGTAAAACATTTTATTGAGGTATGATTGCTATACAAAAAGCTGTGCATATTTAATTAATGAAACTCCACAAGTTTGGAGATATGTATATTTCTGTGAAAATATCACCATAATTTATGCCATAAACATATTCATTGCCTCCAAAAGCCTCCTCTCGCCCTCTTTATTTATTATTATTATATTATTTATGTGTGTGATAAGAACACATAGGCAGAGAAAGTATTTGACAAAATTCAACACCTTTCATAATAAAAACTCTCAAAAAATTTGGTGTAGAAGGAACTTATACAATAAAGACCATATTTGAAAAGCCCACAATTATCATTCTACTCAATGATGAAAAACTGAAAATTTTTTCTCTAAGATCTAGAAAAAAGCAAGGATGCTAACTCTCACCACTTCTGTTCAACACTGTATGGAAGTTCTAGCCAGAGCAATTAGTCAAAAAAAAAAAAAAAAAGAAAGAAGGAAAGAAAGTGATACCAAGCAGGGCCCTGTGGGGCTCCTGTGCACAAAAGACTTTCTGTGTCCCCCATTTCTTTGATTAAAGGCAATAGGCTTCATGCAACCTCCATAACCTTCCCTGAGTTCTAAAGTGCAGATTACAGTAGTTGTTAACTAGGGAAGGGAGGGGATGTGAGACAAGGGAGAAACAAAGAGTCAAGAGAAATAGTGCAGCCTTGGGGCAAGGTCCTGGTGCCTCATCAGGGGATACCTACAATATCTTCAAGCTGTTTTAAAGAGACTGAAGCCTCCACCAGGTGGGAGAAGTTAATGGTTAACAACGGTATGCTTCACACAAGCACGTGGACCCCAGGCCAGATGGAGCCTGAAGGGTGATGATGCTGACTCCCACTTACCTCACCACCAACCAATCAGAGAATGTCCATGAGATGATCACGTCTGCTTTGAACCATTACTATAAAACTCCTCACTACCCTCTCCAACTGGGGACACACAGTACACAGTTTTCAGGGCATTAACCCACTGTGGCCTCTTTTGCCTGGCAAAGCAATAAAGCTCTTCTTTTCTACTTCACCCAAAACCGTCTCAGATTTAATTCGCTATTGGGGTACAGAGGCAAGATTCGGCTAAGAAAGGAAGGAAGGAAGGAAGAAAGAAAGATGGAAAGAAAAATAAAAGGCATCCAAATTGAAAAAGAAGTAAAATTATCTGTTTACAGGTGACATGATCTTGTATGTACAAAGTCCCCAAGACTCCACAAAATAAAAAAACAAAACTGTTAGAATAAAGAAATTCATTAAAGTTGCAGGATACAAAATCAGCATAAAAACCAGGTTCTATACATAAACAATGAACTATCCAAAAAGGAAATTAAGAAAACAATCCCATTTACAATAGCATCAAAAAGAATAAAATACTTAGAAATAAACTTAACCCCTCATCTTGACTTAATATTAGACAGGTGTCTTCCTGCTGTAGTCCCCTGACCTCCCTTTTCGTAGAGCATTTACTAGTTGAAAGTTTGCCCCTTTGAGATGTAAATCTTTTTAAAAGCCTCTTGCCAGGTTCTACAACCCAGGACTGCCTTTTTCAAGGACCTGGGAGCCACCCCTTTGATATGTAATCATCAAGGATGGTAATGTCCCTTTCTTTTTATTTTTTTAAGGTTTACTCTCTTAGAAACTTTCAAATATGCAATACAACGTTATTAACTATAGTCACCATGCTATACACTAGATCCCCATAACTTAGTTATTTTAAAGTTTGTGCCTTTGGATAGAATGCCCCTTGTTTCAGTCACTATGGGAGGATAGAAATCTACTTTCCTTCAGTGGGCATCTTGCTCCAAGATATAAAACTACCTGCACTGCTCCTATAATAAAATTTAAAATTAGCTGCGAGCATCTTTACAGACCGCCAAAAAAAAAGAGACTATAATGGCTCATGTTGCTCTTGTCATGCAAAGTAGAAGTACATTATTTTTTTGTGGGTGAATGTATTAGTTTTCTATTTCTGTTGTAGCAAATTACCACAAACTTAGTTGTTTAACACAAACATATTAACTCACAGCTCTGTAGTCAGAGTCTTAGTGGGCTGACTGTTGCTGTTTTAACAAGGTCAGAGTTAAAGTTTTGGCTGGCCTGGGCTCTAAGGAAAAATCTGCTTTCAAGATCATTCAGGTCTTTTGCAGAATTCTTGCAGCTTTTTCTGGCCGAGATCTTCGCTGGCTACTATCCAGGAGACTCAGTTCCTTACAACCACCTGCGTTCCTGCCTGCTTTGCCCCCTCCATCTTCAAAACTGAAGGATGTTTTGTCCTTCTCATGCTTTGAGACTATCTTAACTTCTCTTCTGCCAAAGGTCTTTTGCTCCAGCTGTAGATAGTTTTCTGCTTTAAAGAACCCCTGTGATCAGATTGGGCCTCAACATTTATTCCAGCTTAGTCTTATTTTAAAATCCTCAACCTAAATTATACTGCAAAGTTCGTCTTCCCAAGTAATATAATGTATTCAAGGTTCCTGGGTTTAGGGGGTGGCCATCTCTCAGGGGCCATTCTGCCTACAACAAGGAAGAATTTTACCAAAACAAACAGATGAACAAACTCTTCAAATGTGACTTCAAAGGGGTCACAGTGACCCAAGAAATACTGTCCTCAGTATCCCTCATGTTATTCATGAAAAACACATTTCCTTTGGCAAGTGCAACTTTCTAAACAATCTGATTTCATGGCTCTAAAACGTTTGGTCAACACAAGGGTAGTGTAGAATCCTTTAGAAGTAAATTGTCTCAAGATATTGATGTGTTGTACACATACTTTTTAAACAATGATCTTGAAATTCTATTTTCTCCAACAAACTTTTTTGATAGAAAATAGAATTAGGTACTTTTCCTTAGAAGTCTCTAATAAGTCCCTGGAATTGTGGTAATTCTATATTGCATATTGAAGGATCTGTCCATTTTGCAAATTCGATAAGTGAAAAATAAGCTTGAGTATCAATTATTTTTTGTCCTCCTTTGTCAACAGAATTATGTAGGTAGTACCCCTCAAATATCAGATGAGCTGAAAACAATGTTTTCTATATTTAATTGGTTGCATTACTTTATATACATAAAGTGCTTGAAAACCAGCTAATATTTTCCTTGAAATAATGAAGATGCCTCATTTTCCTTCTTTCTAAATGCTCTTTCGTTGCTGAGAGAATTTAGTATGTTGTGTGATATTTCTGGCCTTTTGGCAAATCAGGCATACCCTGAATGTAATGATAATCCCTACCCAGCAGGTACTTCTAAGTGAATACAAACAAAATTATCTGTGTGCAAATGTTCATATAATTATGGTTTGACATGATGTGAGATAATACACTTTATTTTCCTTATTATCAATAGGCAGATTGCACACTTAATTTACTGATTCCAAAGACATAAACAAGTAATGTCTGATGCACAAAACCCAACTGGATCGATGTGTGATACCATACCTTTATATGTTTTGAAAGGAAATCTTTATTTTTGTATTCTTATTTTCTTTCATGTACTAAGTTTTGAAATGTTTCCTCTATTTTTAAAATCTATATTAAAATCCATATTTTGTTAGCCTTCTAGTTATTTTAAAAATAATAATAAACAGGGAATTCCCTGCTGATCCAGTGGTTAGGACTCTGGACATTCACTGCTGAGGGCCCCGGTTCAATCCCTAGTCAGGGAACTAAGATCCTGCAAGCCATGTGGCATGGCCAAGAAAAAAAATAATCAAGTACTTCTCATGAAAATATTGCATTGAATTAATACATGATATATATATATATATATATATATATATATATATATATATATATACTTTTTCAGTATTTTCTGATACTCAAGTCTTATAACTTATAGAATAAACTTGAAAGTAAAAGCTGTTGATTAATATGATTTAGTATTTCTGTTTGAAAATTTGTAAACTGGAAAGTCTTTCAAATACTTATCAGCTCCAAGAATGAATAAATACAGACTATTAAGCTCCTATAACTCCATGTCTAAACCACCACACAAGCTGCCATCTATTGGATGAACTGATGCTTGTGTTTTATGAAATAAATGGTAGAAAAAGCCCAGAAATGGTAATTCAAACATGTTAGAATCTCATCTCAGCCACTGACAAATGGCCTTAATTTTTCCTTTCCTTGCTGTAAATAATAAAATTATCCTTCAGAGAGTTGGGTCAAATGTTGTCTCTGGTTTTACGTTGCCTTGTGGTGTATAGGGAGCAACTGCGATAGAGCAACATTATTTGCAGATGTGAGTTCATATTTTTAATGTGTTCATTTCTTATTCACGTGTGCTGAGTTCCATTTTTACTAAAATATAGATTTTTAGTTATTATGAAGAATATTGAGGAGTAGAAGCAGGATATATTTTGTAATCATTTTTATTTATAAGTAGTATTTATGTTAGTATTTATTTCTTATTTTAGATTTAGAAAAATAACAAGGAGGCATAAGTCAGGCTAAACTTTTGAGTGAGAATTTTAATAAACAGACATATATTTAGGATTGTAGAAGCCAACATTTGGACTTAGAGTAAAAGATCTTATTTGAATTACCTGATTTCAATATGAAGTAAGCATGCTGGTCAAGGCTGTCATTTACTTGATCGTCTCCACAGGTCCCAGCTTCACATCCTCAAGTGTCAGTCCATTCAATTTGGGACATATGCCTCCATTAATAAATCAAGAAGAAGGAATGATTAAAGCTCTGGATTTAACAAATCAGTAAACTGAGTCATACTTTGCAGTAAATTGCATATAATTAATTAGTTGAAATACATAATATATATACACATATATAAATATGTAATATACATTTATAACTATATAATATACACATACATATATTATTACAAAAGAATATAGAGCCACATTCCAATTCTTTTTCACTATCACATTTGGGGACCTCTTTGGCCATATAAAAAAATCTCCTATAAAATCTCCCTATCATCTTTTACCCTTATTCTCATTTGCATTCTTACCCCATCTCAGAGACTGTGCTGATCCTGTAGATTATTATCAGATTAATCAAATCTTTATCTCAAAACTTTTGTCTTAAGTTGTGCAGAGTTTTCACACCACCTACAATGTCTAGAATGTTCATTCTACAAAGCAAGAAGGATTAATGTCTATTTATCTTGATCTAGCACTTTCTGTCTCTATGGTATTGAATAAACTCATAAAAATGCAGGATTTTACAGATATGATTCTCTATAAATATGAATCCATCTTTCTAAAGAGTGCCAAAATGACATTTTCTTTAACATTTTTTTCTGATGGATAAAGGATATAAATCTCCCTGATTTAAAATTAAAAAAATAACTTTAGGTTATGTATTACGTGAAAGAAGTCCTTAAATTTATAGTTTCTACTCTTAAATTCCATTGAGATGTCTCTAGTATTTCAATATTTAACAATTTCTGAGCCATGTAAAAGCACTAGGACAGATAATTCTTGTATACTGGCAGTGGTGTGCGTGTGGGAGGGGGAGAAAAGCTCACGTATTTTTCTTTTAATTTCCCCCAAACCTCTAATTTAAGAAAGACTTTAAATAAAAGTGATCTCATCCTCAAATCACTAAGTATTTACTAACTAATGTATATACATAGTTCCATTCAATTCAATTCAGCAAAACAAATTATCAAGCATGCCCTATCTGTCAGGTGGTTGATAACTGGAAGAAAATATAGCGGAAATTAGCTATACAAGTTAGTCTTAGAAAGTCCACTTACATTTGGGAGGTGAAAATGTAGTCACATAAATATGATACATAGGTCACATTGTGGTGGTATTTGCAAAGTGTTACAGTCATGGACAAGGAAGATTTACGTTTTATCTTAGGAGTTGAGGATATATGAATATTAGTTTTTGAACAATGACTAGGAAGTTTCCAGCTGGGTATGGCAAGGATAATGCAGGCAGTAGAAATTGTATTGTCTGAGAGCTTAACAAAAGCACAGAGCCTTTTGATCTGGTAATGTGCATGTAAGAGGAATGAGAAAACTGGTCTGACTCCAGACTCAGATCTGTCTCTACACCTGAACAAAGAGTTTTTAAGGAGAGGTATAATAATGTGATTAGAAAGAATATTAGGAATCTTGAATTGGAAGGTGAGTCATTTGGATTAGAAGGATATGGTAATAGTTCAGCATAAGGATAATGAACACTTGAACTAGAGCAGAAGTGTTGAGGACAAAGATAAGTAAATGTATGTGTGTACATATATACACAGACATACACACTTCCCTGTTTCATAAGATTTAAATATTATTTTGGTGATGGGACACCACACGCTGACACTCGCATAGATGAAAGGCAGAACTCTGTATTACTTACAGATAAGAAGGGGAGAAGACTGTCACACAGGGCCACACAGGAGGTGGTGACTGGGTAACAGCAAGATGGAGCTGTAGAGGGCAGCTTATCTATGACAAGTAGAGTGGGGTTAGCTAGGTTTCTGGGGCTCTCGGTGGGTTGCCAAATTTGCATAAATTTGTGGGCTCCAGGACAAAGGGGCTGTCCCCAGTTGTTTGGTACCTGACCCTGGGGAGATTAGAGCAATTGCATAGTGGCCTGGAGTGTGAGAGCTGAATAAGAGAAGTGGGTAAGGTGTGGAATTAATTAGGCTGCTCGAGGAGGACCAGCCCCTAGTCAGTCTCTCCGAAGTGGATCAAGACAGCATTTAAAATAAAAATAAAAAACCCGTGTTACACTCATAAATATTTCACATCTCATCTACATCTTTCTTCTCCTCTATGTCCTTTATCCCTAGAACAGTGCTTTGCAAACAATATTTCTGAAATTCTGGTATTAAGAAACTTAAACTATATTTATTTGATTTATATTTACAGACACTGTACTCACTAAATCATATTTACAGTAAGTAACTTTACTTTTCATGGAATTTGTATTCATATTTATCACACAAGGTTTAGAAAATTCACATTGGCATGAAGAATAGAAATCACTAATAATTATAATACCCAAAATATCTCTTATTCAAATTTTTCTCTGTATCTTTTGTTTTTTGTAACATATCATTTCTCTGTATGTAACATAATTCTGTAGGTCTACCCAAAATGAGAAAGTACTAACATAGGGTTTTATAATTCACTTTTATCATGTTATGATATATCACAAATATCTTTTCATACCTATCAATGTTATTTTTCTACACCATTTTAATGGATGTTAATATATTAATGGGTCATAATTTATAAAATCTCATTTTGTAAATTCTCTTATAAGCATCTCTGAATATACTTCACATGAATGCCTAAGTCTGCCTTAAAATAGTTTCTGTTTGAAAATGAATCACTGATTCAAAGAATACGAACTATTTTAAAGTTTTTGGAAAGTATTACCATATTTACATCAAGAATAGACTATCACATTTGTTACAAGTTCTCCAATTTGGAGGATATTATTTAATGTTTTCAATTGAATACATGACAAATGCAACCTTATTTGGTTCTTTGGTTTATTGGTTACTAACTAGATTGAACAGTGTCTCATAATTTATTACACAGTTTTGCTTTTGTCTCAGGGTATTTTATCCTAATGATTAATTAATTGCCCTCAATACCAATCGAGCAACTCATGCTACTGCATTTATATAGTGATTTATTTATTTGCTAATCACATATGTGTAGTTGAGCTTTTCTGAACTTTACATTTCATATTGACTTGTCTTTTTAACTGTGGTTTTCTATCTTATTATTTTAATAATTAGAACTTTCTAATAGATTTTAATATCTAGTTTTTAAGCAAGGCTTATCTCACCATTCTTTCTTTTATTTTGTACATTGCTGGTTCTAAATAAATATTAGCCTGATCCTCTAGAAAGCAAAGCTTGAGACAAGGCAAATGTGATGATATTAGATCTCAGAAGTACAAACTTCCTACCAGGGTAGTGATGGTGATGAAATAAAGAGCAGTGAGGCATGGAAATGTGTGAAGTAAGGCAATACAATGTAATAATAAGACTGAAAGAACCCACCAGATCTTTTGGTGGGTGTGTTTACTGAATATTTGTGTCTCAATTGTATCTGTGGGATTTTCACTTATAAAGGTGACTGAGTAGTGACATAGATGTCAATGCCATTGAAACAAGAAATTATTACTTACATTTCCCAAGAGAAGGGGGCATGCATGCCATGTAAGCCCACATGGGAAAGAACCAAATCTGAGTCAGGAGGCAGAAGGAGAAGCAAGGTGAAAGCATGGGACCCAACATTAATTGGGGAAAAGCCATGGCAGGATGGGGTAAACATTTAGCATTGGCCAGTTTGAATAATTCTGTGGGATCTGGAGCTCAGGCGCTGGTCTCTAGTTGGCTAGTACTTGGTGCCCAGTTGATTTAGGGCAGCAGATATATAGCTTGATGTATAAAAGATAAATAAAGGAGGTGTATAAGGATATGGATTCAGAATCAACTGTCTATAAGAAAGGTGAGCTCACCAAAAAGTTATCATTGTAACAATTAATAAACAAAGACCACAATTAAAATAGAGTCAGGAGGCCAAAATGGGGAGCTTTCACATCCTACACGACAGCAGAGCCCAACAGGAAGAAAGACTTCCTCTTCTTGCCTGGGAAGAGCTCAGCCAATGAGAGACTGTCACAACTCAGCCAATGAAAAACCACTACACCCAAACCTCAATTCCTCCAGTGGATTCTTTCTTTATTACAGCCTAACCAGCTTCCTTTTCCCTTCTTTAAAAAAGTTATTTTTGCCTTGTTGCAGAAGACTTGCACATGGCTTCCCATGGTTGCAGCCACCGAATTGCAATTCTTTGCTGATCCTAAATAAACCCTCTTTTGCTGGAGAAATAACAGTCTGTTTGTTTAAGGTCAGCACTAGCTCTAGGGATTAGCTAGTTCTGAAAGGACCAAAATTTCCTTAGCCAGCTAGGTATCACCAATATGTCAAAACATTATAAAATATAAAAATCACAATACAACATAGTCATTCTGTCTAAAGTTGGAAAGAAGAAATTACACCTCAAAGCAATAAGAGGGCAGTTATCTTCCCAGTTTTTCTATGTTATATATTGAATTGTATACCCCCAAAAGATGTCGAAGTCCTAACCCTCAGTATTGCTGAATTTGACCTTATCTGGAAAGAGGGTTTTTGTAGATGAACAACTTAAGACAAGGTCATTAGAGTGAGGAATAATCCGGTATGCGTGGTGTCCTCACAAAAAGGGGAAATTTGAACACAGAGACAGAGACACAGGGAGAACACCAGATGGAAACAGAAGTAACACTGTCACAAGCAAAGGAACACCAGAGATCGGGAATAATTCACCAGAATCTAGGAGAGAGGCATGGAACAGATTCTCTTTCACAGTCCTCAGAGGGAACAAACCCTGCAGGCACTTTGATTTAGGACTTCTTGTCTCCAGAATTGTGAGAAAATACATTTCTATTTAAGCCACCCAGTGTGTGGTACTTTGTTACAGCAGCCCTATGAAATGAATATGTTTCTTTCTCATGACTTTCATCATCAGGGTTCTCTACAAAGGTAACCAACTCTCTTATTTTTCTGGGATCTATTAATGGCCCCCATGGAGGTTGCTCAGGAAGCCAAACATCATGGCATGAGGTGGGCCATTTCATCTGAGACTCCAAGTTTTGAGGACACTGTGCCAGATAAATGAGGTAAATGGAAGACATCCAGGTAATTGAAGAAGGTACCCAAAATATGTGTCCAGCACAAAGTCTAAATATAGCTCACAAATGGACACACACATAATAGATTTTACTTAAGAATATTTTAGGCCATGTCAATATTGTACTCATTGTCCACATCCATTTTTGTCTTTGAATCGTATTATTCATGCATAAACAAAATTATTTTAATGTATTAAAAAGATAAAAATGAGGAACAAGTTTTCTGATTTCAGTCATTTTCCTTAAATCCAACATCATATATAGACATGGTAGTTGACAGACACTTCTACTCAATCAAGTATAATAATTTATTTGAAGCAACATGGAGGGACCTAGAGATTGTCATCTGAGTGAAGTAAGTCAGACAGAAAGTCAAACACCATATGATATCACTTATATGTGGAATCTAAAAAAAGGGTAGAAATGAACATTTATAAACAGAAGTAGAGTCACGGATGTAGAAAACAAACTTATGGTTACAAGGGGATAAGGGCAGGGGAGGGATAAATTGGGAGATTGGGACCAACCTATACACACTACAATATATAAAATAGATAACTAATAAGAATCTGTTGTATAGCACAGGGAACTCTATTCAATACTCTGTGATGGCCTATATGGGAAGAGAATCTAAAAAAAAAAAAAAGAGTGGATATATGTATATGTATAACTGATTCACTTTTCTGTTCACTTTAAACTAACACAACATTGTAAATCAACTATACTCCGATAAAAATTTTAAAAAAGAATAATAACGCCCCTAAAAACTAGATTTTAGAACCTGTTTAAAGTTTACATTAATAAACTTGTACACCATGTCATAATTCAGCTGTTTTATATAGATTCAAATAATTTTAGTTATCATTTAAGAGAAGCATAGAAATAATATATAGAAGGAATCATTACTTAACAAAAGATAACAATTCATTTATTCAAATACTTTCTTTTATTTCTGAGTCTATCACTGTGGGAAATCTAGCATTCTGCATCTTATAAGGCAATGCATTTTTTTTTTGCCCTGGAGAAATATGTAACCTTTCACATGCTTTCACTATTTTATAATATATATGCTAAAGTTTTTTTGAAATTTGAGAACAAAATTGGGGCAAAGTATGAAAAATACATATAAACTTCTCTTTGAGTATTCTTAATACTTTACATATTTTGGATTTCATATGCAGAAACCTTATTTGTTTTTATTTCTTAGTAGTTTTCTTCTTTGTTGTGGATATTACTGTACCAGAGAACAGAGAATTTATAGAATCTATAACTATTTGGCAAACACAGTACTGATCAATTATTCAACTCAATTAATTTTTCAGGAATTATCATGATTATAATCATCATAACTTCTGACTCAAGAGAAAGAAACATTACAATATTTAAATACACTTTTCTTGTATGAAAGCAGTGTCTATGTTTAATTTAATGTTACTATTTCAATTACATTAATGTATTGTTACAAGGCTACATGTGTCTTTTTTTTTAAACCAGCTCCATTTATATTATTAATGTTACAGTAGTTTAAGTCAATAATCGTATATGTTAACATTGGCTTATTTCTAGCAACATCCATCATTGTTTAACAGTCTGTTGGAGTGCTACATATTTATGAATTTATATTATAATGGCTCCTTTTCGCAACAGATAATTCTTAAAGAGATTCTTTGTTAACTGTCATCAAAAAAGGTTTACGCTTTCTTGATTCAAGAGCAATTTGTGTTTTGATGGAAAATAATATATCATATCAGATTACATTTATTTTATATAAATAATGTTATAACTATTAGGGATGATATTTCTATAGGGATACTTGTTATAAGTTTGATATTAATTGATCTTTACACAATAATGTATTTTATTGTGTGTGTGTGTGCATGTGTGTGTGTGATTTACCATGAATCAAGTCCTATAGTTGTAAAGACAGTATCAAAATGAATGAATTGGATTTTGAAGCATAGAGGGAGTAAATTGTGATAGCAATTAATTAAATTAGCAATTAATTAAATATTCATATATCAGCTCTCTTATTTCAGAACACATAATAGAATTATACTTCTTAACTCCTATGTAAATGGAAGTAACCATATGATTAACTCTGATTTAAATGTTGTAAGTGAATAGAACATCTCATTTACAGGACAGAGCCTTTACTAGATGAATCAAGACATTCCAGAGCTTTCTTTTCTTATATCATGATATCTGGCAGAATTTGGGATGTGGTGGCTATATGAACCAAGATCCCTAAATGACTATAATGAGGAAAACTAACAGCCCATACATCCAACTGCCAATGATCAATAAACAAACTTCAGTCACGTTAAGACATTGGACATTATTTTATTCAGAGATTGCTTATTATTGCAGAATAACCTCTCATATCCTGAGTTATATAACAGTATTAATCTTTTCCTTAAGCCTATAATATGGTCACTTACTATGAAAATGTAGTTCAAACTTCAAAGTAGTACTGTAAAAAGGAGAATTCAAAATGACACATTTTTCTAACAAATTATTACTCACTTTTTATGTTGATAGTGGGGACAATATTTTCATTCTCTTTTGTTCCCAAAATAACAAAATGAGAATGGTTTTGGTGCCTCTGCAGTTAACTCAGGTAAAATGCTGGAGAAAGGGACCTTCAAGATGGCAGAGGAGTAAGACGTGGAGATCACCTTCATCCCCACAAATACATAAAAAATACATCTACATGTGGAACAACTCCTTCAGAACACCCACTGAATGCTGGCAGAAGACCTCAGACTTCCCAATAGGAAAGAAAATCCCCACGTACCTGGGTAGAGCAAAAGAAAAAAGAAAAAAGAGAGACAAAGAATAGGGACGGGACCTGCACCTCTGGGAGGGATCCATGAAGGAGGAAAGGTTTCCACATACTAGAAGCCCCTTCACAGGTGGAGACGGGGGTGGGTGGGGGGGAAGCTTTGGAACCACGGAGGAGAGCACAGTAACAGGGGTGCAGAGGGCAAATCAGAGAGATTCCCGCACAGAGAAGCGGTGCCAACAGCACTCACCAGTCCAAAAGGCTTGTCTGCTCACCCGCCGGGGCAGGCAGGGCTGGGAGCTGAGGCTCGGGCTTCGGTCAGAGCGCAGGGAGAGGACTGGAGCTGGCGGCGTTAACACAGCCTGAAGGGGGTTAGTGCGCCACAGCTAGCCGGGAAGGAGTCCGGGAAAAGTCTGGAGCTGCCTAAGACGCAAGAGACTATTGTTTCGGGGTGCACAAAGAGAGGGAATTCCTTCCCTGTCTGCCCACAGAAGGCAGAGCACCACCTAAATGAGCTCCAGAGACAGGCATGAGCCACGGCTATCAGCTCAGACCCCAGAGACGGGCATGGAATGCTAAGGCTGCTGCTGCAGCCACCAAGAATCCTGTGTGCAAGCACAGGTCACTATCCATACCTCCCCTCCAGGGAGCCTGTGCAGCCCGCCACTGACAGGATCCCGTGATCCAGGGACAACTTCCCCGGGAGAACACACGGCACAGTGCAGGCTGTTGCAACTTCATGTCAACCTCTGCCACTGAAGGCTTGCCCCACATTCCAATTATAACAACTGTACCCTTTCCTACCCCCGGCATGAGTGAGCCAGAGCCCCCTAATCAGCTTCTGCTTTAATCCTGTCTTGTCTGGGCAGGAACAGATGCCAAAGGGCAACATACAGGCAGAGGTGGAGCCAAAACCTAAAGCTGAACCCCAGGAGCGGTGCAAAAAGGAAGAGAAAGGGAAATTTCTCCCAGCAGTCTCAGGAGCAGCAGATTAAATATCCACAATCAACTTGATGTACCCTGCAACTGTGGAATTCCTGAATAGACAAGGAAACATCCCAAAATTAGGCGGTGGACTTTGGGAGCAAACATAGACTTTGGGTTTGTTGTCTCCAATTGACTTGTGTCTGATTTTTATGTTTATTTTAGTATAGTTTTTACCACTTGTTATCATTTGTTTATTGGTTTGGTAGCTCTTTTCTTTTATTATTATTATTATTTATATAAATAATTATTTTTTATATATTTTTAAAATATTTTTCTCTTTGTTTTTTCTCCCTTTTTTAAATAAATTTATTTATGGCTGCACTGGGTCTTCATTGTTACATGCAGGCTTCCTCTAGTTGCAGTGAGTGGGGATACTCTTTGATGCGGTGCACAGGCTTCTCATTGCAGTGGCTTCTCTTGTTGCGGAGCATGGGCTCTCGGAACACTGGCTTCAGTAGTTGTGGCTCGTGGGCTCTAGAGCATAGGCTCAGTAGTTGCAGTGCATGGGCATATTTGTTCTGTGGCATGTGGGATCTTCCCAGAACAGGGCATGAACCCATGTCCCCTGCATTGGCAGGAGGATTCTTAACCACTGTGCCATGAGGGAAGTCCCTCACTTTTCTTCTGAGCTGTGTGGCTGACAGGGTCTTGGTGCTCCAAACTCATGTTAGGCCTGAGCCTCTGAGGTGGGAGAGGCGAGTTCAGGACAATTGGACCACCAGAGATCTCCGAGCTCCATGTCATATCAATCAGTGAGAGCTCTCCCAGAGATCTCTGTCTCAAAGCTAAGACCCATCTCCACCCAATGGCCAGCAGACTCCAGCACTGGATGCCCCATTCCAGACAACTAGCAAGGCAGGAACACAACTCCACCCATTAGCAGAGAGGCTGCCTAAAATCATACTAAGTTCACAGACACCCCAAAACACACCACCAGACATGGCCCCGCCCATGAGAAAGACAAGATCCAGCCTCATCGAGAAAGACAAGATCCAGCCTCATCCACCAGAACACAGGCACAAGTCCCCTCCACCAGGAAGCCTACACAAGCCACTCAACCAACCCCACCCACTGGGGCCAGACACCCAAAACAATGGGAACTACGAACCTGCAGCCTGTGAAAAGGAGACCCCAAACACAGTAAGCTAAACAAAATGAGAAGACAGAGAAATATCCAGCAGATGAAGGGGAAAGGTAAAAACCCACCAGACATAACAAATGAAGAGGAAATAAGCAGTCTACCTGAAAAAGAATTCAGAGTTATGATAGTAAAGATTATCCAAAATCTTGGAAATAGAATGGAGAAAATACAGGAGACGTTTAACAAGGACCTAGAAGAACTAAAGAGCAAACAAACAATGATGAACAACAGAGGAAGTGAAAATAAAAATTCTCTAGAAGAAATCATTAGTGGAATAACTGAGGCAGAAGAACAGATAAGTGACCTGGAAGATAAAATAGTGGAAATAACTACTGAAGAGCAGAATAAAGAAAAAGGAATGAAAAGAATAGAGGACAGTCTCAGAGACCTCTGGGACAACATTAAACACACCAACATTCGAATTATAGGGGTCCCAGAAGAAGAAGAGAAAAAGAAAGGATCTGAGAAAATATTTGAAGAGATTATAGTTGAAAACTTCCCTAATATGAGAAAGGAAAGAGTCAATCAACTCCAGGAAACACAGAGAGTCCCATACAGGATAAACCTAAGGAGAAACACGCCAAGACACATATTAATCAAACTAACAAAAATGAAAAACAAAGTAAAAATATTGAAAGCAGCAAGGGAAAAGCAACAAATAACATACAAGGGAATGCCCATAAGGTTAACAGCTAATCATTCATCCCAAACTCTGCAAGCCAGAAGGGAGTGGCAGGACATACTTAAAGTGATGAAAGGGAAAAAACTACAACCAAGATTACTCTACCCAGCAAGGATCTCATTCAGATTTGATGGAGAAATTAAAAACTTTACAGAAAAACAAAAGCTTACAGAATTCACCATCACCAACCCAGCTTTACAACAAATTTTAAAGGAACTTCTCTAGGCAAGAAACACAAGAGAAGGAAAAGACCTACAATAACAAACCCAAAACAATTAAGAAATTGGTAATAGGGACATACATATCAATAACCACCATAAATGTAAATGAATTAAATGCTCTAAACAAAAGACAGAGACTAGCTGAATGGATACAAAAACAAGACCCATATATATGCTATCTAAAAGAGACCCACTTCAAACCTAGGGACACATACAGACTGAAAGTGAGGGGATGGAAAAAGATATTCCATGCAAATGGAAATCAAAAGAAAGCTGGAGTGGCAATTCTCATACCAGACAAAATGGACTTTAAAATAAAGACCATTATAAGAGTAAGAGAAGGACACTACATAATGATCAAGGGATCAATCCGAGAATATGTAAGACTTGTACATATTTATGCACCCAACACAGGAGAAACTCAGTACATAAGGCAAATACTAACAGCCATAACAGGGGAAATCGACAGTAACACAATCATAGTAGGGGACTTTAACACCCCACTTTCCCCAATGCACACATCATCTAAAATGAAAATAAACAAGGAAACACAAGTTTTAAATGATACATTAAATGATATACTTAATGGATATTTATATGACGTTCCACCCCAAAACAACAGAATACACTTTCTTCTCGAGTGCTCATGAAAATTCTCCAGGATAGATCGTATCTTGGGTCACAAATCAATCTTTAGTAAATTTAAGAAAATTAAAATCATATCAAGTACCTTTTCTGACCACAACACTATAAGACTGTTTATCAAATACAGGAAGAAAACTTTAAATAATACAAACACATGGAGGCTAAACAATACACTACTTAATAACCAAGAGATCACTGAAGAAATCAAAGAGGAAATAAAAAAAAAAACAAACCTAGAAACAAATGAAAATGAAAACACGATGGTCCAAAACATATGGGATACATGAAAAGCAGTTTTAAGAGGGAGGTATATAGCAATAAAAATCTGCCTCAAGAAACAAGAAAAATCTCAAATAAGCAACCTAACCATACACCTAAAGCAATTAGAGAAAGAAGAATGAAAAACCCCCAAAGTTAGCAGAAGGAAAGAAATCATAAAGAGCAGATCAGAGATAAATGAAAAGGAAATGAAGGAAACAATTGCAAAGATCAATAAAACTAAAAGTTGGTTCTTTGAGAAGATAAACAAAATTGATAAAGAATTAACCACACTCATCAAGAAAAAAAGGGAGAAGACTCAAATCAACAGAATTAGAAATGAAAAAAGGAGAAGTAACCATAGAGAGCGAACAAATACAAAGGATCTTGAGAGATTACTACAAACCAATATATGCTAATAAAATGGACAACCTGGAAGAAAAGGACAAATTCATAGAAAATCACAACAACCAAGACTGAACTAGGAAGAAATAGAAAATATAAACAGACCAATCACATGTACTGAAATTGAACTTGTCATTAAAAATCTTCCAACAAACAACATCCCAGGACCAGAGGGCTTCACAGGAGAATTCTAGCAAACATTTAGAAAAGAGGTAACACTTATCTTTCTCAATCTCTTCCAAAATATAGCAGAGGGAGGAACACACCCAAACTCATTCTATGAGGCCACCATCACCCTGATACCAAAATCAGACAAAGATGTCACAAATAAAGAAAACTACAGGTCTATATCACTGATGAACATAGATGCAAAAATCCTCAACACAGTACTAGCAAACAGAATCCAACAGCACATTAAAAGGATCATACACCATGATCAAATGGGGTTTAGCCCAGGAATGCAAGAATTCTTCAATATATGAAAATCAATCAATGTGATAAACCATATTAACAAATTGAAGGAGAAAAACCATATGATCATCTCAGTAGATGTAGAAAAAGCTTTTGACAAAATTCAATACCCATTTATGATAAAAACCCTCCAGAAAGTAAGCATAGAGGAAACTTACCTCAACATAATAATGGCCATATATCACAAACTGACTGCCAACATTGTTCTCAATGGTGAAAAATTGAAACCATTTCCTCTAAGATCAGGAACAAGACAAGGTTGCTCACTCCCACTATTATTATTCAACCTAGTTTTGGAAGTTTGAGCCACAGCAATCAGAGAAGAAAAAGAAATAAAAGGAATCCAAGTCATAAGAGAAGAAGTAAAACTGTCACTGTTTGCAGATGACATGATACTATACATAGATAATCCTAAAGAAGATGCTAACAGAATACTACTAGAGCTAATCAATGAATGTGGTAAAGTGGCAGGATACAAAATTAATGCACAGAAATCTCTGGCATTACTATACACTAATGATGAAAAATCTGAAAGAGAAATTAAGGAAACACTCCCATTGACCACTGCAGCAAAAAGAATAAAATATTTAGGAATAAACCTACCTAAGGAGACAAAAAACTTGCATGCAGAAATCTAGAAGACACTGATGAAAGAAATTAAAGATGATATAAACAGATGGAAAGATACACCCTGTACTTGGATTGGAAGAATCAACATTGTGAAAATGAATATATTACCCAACGCAATCTACAGATTCAATGCAATCCTTATCAAACTATCACTGGCATTTTTCACAGAACTAGAACAAAAAATTTCACAATTTGTATGGAAACAGAAAAGATGCTGAATAGCCAAAGCAATCTTGAGAAAGAAAAATGGAGCTGGAGAAATCAGGCTCCCTGACTTCAGACTATACTACAAAGCTAGAGTAATCAAGACAGTGTGGTACTGGCACAAAAACAGAAATACAGATCAATGGAACAATATAGAAAGCCCAGATATAAACCCATGTACGTATGGTTACCTTATCTTTGATAAAGGAGGCAAGAACATACATTGAAGAAAAAACAGCCTCTTCAATAAATGGTGCTGGGAAAACTGGACAGTACATGTAAAAGAATGAAATTACCACACTCCCTAAAACCATACACAAAAATAAAGTCAAAATGTATTAAAGACCTAAATGTAAGGCCAGACAATATTAAACGCTTAAAGTAAAACATAGGCAGACACTCTATGACATAAATCACAGCAAGATCGTTTTTGACCCACCTCCTAGAGAAATGGAAATAAAAGCAAAAATAAACAAATGGTACCTAATGAAACTAAACACCTTTTGCATAGCAAAATAAACCATAAACAAGACGAAAAGACAACCCTCAGTCTGGGAGAAAATATTTGCAAATGAAGCAACTGAAAAAGGATTAATCTCCAAAACGTACAAGGAGCTCATGCAGCTCCATATCAAAGAAACAAACAACCCAATCCAAAAATGGGTAGAAGACCTAAATAGACAATTTCTCCAAAGAAGATATACAGACTGCCAACAAACACATTAAAGGATGCTCAACATCACTAATCATTAGAGAATACAAATCAAAACTACAATGAGATATTACCTCACACTGGTCAGAAAGGCCATCATCAAAAATTCTATGAACAATAAATGCTGGAGAAGGTGTGCAGAAAAGGGAACCCTCTTGCACTGTTGGTGGGAATGTAAATTGATACAGCCACTATAGAGAACAGTATGGAGGTTCCTTAAACAACTAAAAATAGAACTACTACATGACCCAGCAATCCCACTACTGGGCATATACACTGAGAAAACCATAGTTCAAAAAGAGTCATGTACCACAATGTTCATTGCAGCACTATTTACAATAGCCAGGACATGGAAGCAGCCTAAGTGTCCATCAGCTGATGAATGGATAAAGAAGATGTGGCACATATATACAATGGAATATTTCTCACATAAAAGGGAGCAAAACTGAGTTATTTGTAGTGAGGTGGATGGACCTAGAGACTGTGATACACATACAGACTGTGAAGTAAGTCAGAAAGAGAAAAACAAATACCATATGCTAACACACACACACACACACACACACACACACACACACATATATATATAGAATCGAAAAAAGAAAAAATGGTTCTCATGAACCTAGGGGCAGGACAAGAATAAAGCCCAGATGTAGAGAACGGACTTGAGGACACAGGGAGGGGGAAGGGTAAGCTGGGATGAAGTGAGTGAGTAGCACTGACATATATACACTACCAAATGTAAAATAGATAGCTAGTGGGAAGCAGCCACATAGCACAGGGAGATCAGCTCGGTGCTTTGTGACCACCTAGGGGAGTGGGATTGGGAGTGTAGGAGAGATGCAAGAGGGAGGGAATATGGGGATATATGTATACATATAGCTGATTCACTTTGTTATACAGCAGAAACTAACACAACATTGTAAAGCAATTATACTTCAATAAAGATGTTAAAAACAAATACATAGATAAATGCAAACAAGCATTAAAAATTAAAAAAATAAAATGCTAGAGAAACATAAGTATTACACGAAATAGTAATCTTTTAATATTTTGATATTATAAAATATAACCCAAACAAAATAAATTCAGATAAAATTATAAGGATGATGTTAATAATAATAATTATGAAACCAGCAAAACTTTATATTTATTGAATATTTAACATGTGCCTCACTCAATTAAGTGATTTATATGCTGTATCTCATTTAATTCTTAAGGTAATCTTGTCATATAAATACTGATATTATCTTCATTTTCAGATAATAAAAACTAAGGTTTAGAGAGGTGTTATGGGCTGAATTATGTCCCGCTCAAATCCATATATTGACATCCCAACACTTAGTGCCTCACAATGTAACTGTTTTTGGAGATCAGGTCTTTAAGAGGTGATTAAGTTAAAATGAGGCAGTCAGGTTGGGACCCTAATCCAATATGACTGGTGTCCTTAGAAGAAAAGGAAGAGACACCAGGGATGTGGATACACACAAAAAAAGGCATTCATTCGTAAGCCAGGGAGAAAAGATTCGGGAGAAACCCAACCTGCCAACACCTTGATCTTGGACTTTTCTCCAGAACTGTAAGAAAGTCAATTTTTGATGTTTAAGTCACCTAGTATGTGATTTATTGTTATTGCAGTCCTTCTCAAACTAAGTAGAGGGAAGGTAATTTATCCAAAAGTCACAAAAATCATGAGTGACAGAGACAGCATTAGTGTTTACACCAGAATTGGTTAACATCAGAACCAACACTTGTATCCCCAACATTCCTTTCAGTCTGAATACTTCCATGAGGTATCAACCCCTTTTGTTATGTACTTTCCTCTGCATCAATTATTGTTCAATGATTAAAAAAAACCTAAGCTTATTTCCCTGTATTACAATTTCAATTTAGATCACAAATTCACTCCCAAACATCTGTTGAGGACACTGGATATCTGAATTAAAATGATTCAAGTAACATGGTTTGTTTGGTATGTTATCATCTGACTTACTCTTCCAAATGGATAAAAATTCCTCTGAATGAAGGAAGTAAGCTGCTGAAAACTCAGAACAGCATATATGGAGAATTTGCAAAGATGATCACATTTTTATGTAAATTTATATAATTTGGGTCATTAATATTACTGTTTCCAGCCAAGGCTCTCCTCTGGGTTTCAAACTGCTTACCTGACATCACCAAATTTAAAATGATCAAATTAACACACGTATGCAATTAAAATAGATTCTTATATTTAGGGTCAATATTTCAGTTCTTGTCTAATGTTAACAAACCTACAATAACTTGCAGTCTTTGGTTACATGAAATATCATTAATAATAGAGGATGTTCTATAGATCAAATGACAATTATACATATTTCAAATTTATATTCCAGTGTTGTGTTACCAATGATTCATATTATTGAATCCATTTATGTTATTTATGTTTGGCTTACCATTACTATCATAAAATAGAGCTAAAAGAAAATAACAAGAACAGTCAATCTAGCTGTCAAAATACAACTCAACCTTTCCTTCATAATTGAAGATCTGTCCAAACCAATTGTGTACCTAGCAAGCATCTACAAGAAAAGTTTGCTTTTGGTTATCCATATCTAAATCACTATTTCAATAAAATAAAAACTACAGCAATTTCCTACAATGGAGATATATCACAAATTTAGATAGTAGAAACTATTGAGACTATCAAATGATCAATTAATTTAGGACCCCTGGCCATCTTGAAAATGACTTTTAATGTGTATTATTATTTATCAGTCATTTTAAAACATTTACTTTTTGTGCTGACGATAATTTCCTGGCAGCAGTAGGGAGTGGGGCTGGGAGGGAAAGGAGTCTTATTTTTTTCTCTTTCTTTACTCTTTCTCCCATTTGGCTTTGTACATGTATGGAGAAAAGAGATTCACACTCCATTCTCCCCCCCCCCCCATTGTTTGGGGGAGTAATTTTGGCAAAATCATGAAAAGATAATGTTAATAAGCTTTTCTCAAAAAATAAATATGTGCTCAATTGTTGGCTAGTAGCTTTTTGTCTCTTTGTTCTTGGCTTTTTCTACCTCTGCAAGAGGGTACATTCTAGATAAACACAAGATTGCTATGATCCCATTGAAATTTTCGACACAGTATACTATAGGAAGAATTCTTCCCTGATTCTATAAATAATTTGAAGAGGAATCTAGTGATATACAAAAAAATAACATATTTATTACCATACTACTGAATGTTGATATAGGCAAAATGAACTTTGGTTTGTTGTTACCTTTCACATTTAGGTGCTTAGTCAATTTTTGGGTTTTTTTTGCTAATTTCTACATATTTCATGAGTGATACATGAAGATAACCTCAAAACTACAGTAAGGGGGGCCCGGAGGAAGATGGCGGAAGAGTAAGACGCGTAGATCACCTTCCTCCCCACAGATACATCAGAAATTCATCTACACGTGGAACAACTCCTACAGAACACCTACTGAACGCTGACAGAAGACCTCAGACCCCCCAAAAGGCAAGAAACTCCCCACATACCTGGGTAGGGCAAAAGAAAAAAAGAATAAAAAGAGACAATAGGATAGGGACGGGACCTGCACCAGTGGGAGGGAGCCGTGAAGGAGGGAAGGTTTCTACACACTATAAGCCCCTTCGCGGGCGGAGACTGCAGGTGGCAGAGGGGGAAAGCTTCGGAGTAGCGGAGGAGAGCACAGCAACAGGGGTGCGGAGGGCAAAGCGGAGAGATTCTGGCACAGAGGATCGGTGCCCTCAGGCACACACCAGCCCGAGAGGCTTGTCTGCTCGGCCACGGGGCAGGCGGGGCTGGGAGCTGAGGCTCAGGTTTCGGGTTTCAGTCGGAGCGCAGGGAGAGGACTGGGGCTGGCGGCAGGAAGAGAGCCTGAAGGGGTTAGTAGTGCACCACGGCTAGCCCGGAGGGAGTCCGGGGAAAGGGTCTGGAGCTGCCGAAGAGGCAAGGGACTTTTTTCCCTTTTGTTTCCTGGTGCGCAAGGAGAGGGCATTAAGAGGGCGGCTTGGGGAAGCGCCGGAGACAGGCGCGAGCCGTGGGTAAGGCGCGGACCTCGGAGACGGGCGTGGGACGCTGGGGCTGCCGCCGCCGCCGCCGCCGCCGCCGCCGCCGCCGCCGCGGGGCCTGTGTGCGAGCGCGGGTCACTGTCCGCCCCGCCTTCCGGGGGGCCTGTGCACCCCGCCACTGCCGGGGTCCCGGGACCCGGGGACGGCTTTCCCGGGAAAGCGCACGGAGCGCCACGGGCTGCTGCAACGTCACGCCGGCCTCTGCCGCCGCAGGCCCGCCCCACACTGCGCGCCCCTCCCTCCCCTCTGCCTGAGTGAGCCAGAGCCCCCGAATCAGCGGCTCCTTTAAACCCATCCTGTCTGAGCGAAGAACGGACGCCCTCCGGTGACCTACGCGCAGAGGCGGGGCCAGGTCCAAGGCTGAGACCCGGGAGCTGTGAGAGCAGAGACAGGGAAATCTCTCTGTGCAGCCTCGGAGGCAGTGGATTAAAGCTCCATGGTCCATTTGATGCGCCCTGCGTCTGTGGAGTGCATGAATGGACAGCGAATCATCCCAAATTGAGGAAGTGGACTTTGAGGACAAGATTTAAGACTTTCCCCCCTTTTCCTCTTTTTACAACGAATTATCCCAAATTAAGGAGGTGGACTTAGAGAGCAAGATTTCAGACTTCTCGCCCTTTTCCTCTTTTTACAACAAATTATCCCAAATTGAGGAGGTGGACTTGGAGAGCAAGATTTTTGATTTTTCACCCTGCTCTCTTTTTGTGAATGTGTATGTGTAATCTTCTGTGTAAGATTCTCTCTGTATAGCTTTGCTTCCACCATATGTCCCAGGGTTCTATCGGTCCGTTTTTTTTTTTTCAATAATGACTTTTTTTTTTTTTTTTTTTTTTTTTTTGCGGTACGCGGGCCTCTCACTGCCGCGGCCTCTCCCGCTGCGGAGCGCAGGCTCCGGACGCGCAGGCCCAGCGGCCACGGCTCACGGGCCCAGCCGCTCCGCGGCACGCGGGACACCCCCAGACCGGGGCACGAACCCGCGTCCCCCGCATCGGCAGGCGGACTCTCAACCACTGCGCCACCAGGGAAGCCCTTCAATAATTACTTTTTAATTTTAATAAAGCTACTATATTTCATACTTTATTCTATTTTACTTTACCTGCTCTTTCTTTTTTTCCTACCTTCCCTTCCTCCCTCCCTCCCTCTGCTACTCCTTTCCTTCTTTCTTTATCTTTCCTCCCTCCCTCCCTCCCACCCTTCTTTCCAGTTTCTTTTTCTTTCCTTCCTCCCTCCCTCCCTCCTGTCTTTCTTTCTTTCTTTCCTTCCTCCCTCCCTCCCTCCCTCCTTCCATTCACTCTTCCTTTTGCTTTCATTCCTCCCTCCCTCCCTCCTTTCTTTCTTTCTTCCTTCCTTCCTTCCTTTCTTCCCTTCTTCCTTTCTTCTACTAATTCTTTCTTTCTGCTTTTTATCCCTGTTACTCTGAGCCGGGTGGATGAAAGGCTCTTGGTGCTGCAGCAAGGAGTCAGTGCCGTGCTTCTGAAGTGGGAGAGCCAACTTCAGGACACGGGTCCACAAGAGACCTCCCAGCTCCACATAATATAAAACGGTGAAAATCTCCCAGAGATCTCCATCTCAACACCAGCACCCAGCTTCAGTCAACGACCAGCAAGCTACAGTGCTGGTCACCCTATGCCAAGCAACTAGCAAGGCAGGAACACAACCCCACCCATTAGCAGAGAGGCTGCCTAAAAATATAATAAGGCCATAGGCACCCCAAAACACACCACCAGACGTGGACCTGTCCACCAGAAAGACAAGATCAAGCCTCAACCACCAGAACACAGGCATTAGTCCCCCCCACCAGGAAGCCTACACAACCTACTGAAACAACCTTAGCCACTGGGGACAGACACCAAAAACAATGGGAACTACGAATCTGCAGCCTGCAAAAAGGAAACCCCAAACACAGTAACATAAGCAAAATGAGAAGACAGAAAAACACACAGCAGGTGAAGGAGCAAGATAAAAACCTACCAGACCTAACAAATGAAGAGTTAATAGGCAGTCTACCTGAAAAAGAATTCAGAATAATGATAGTAAAGCTGATCCAAGATTCTATTTCCAAGATCCATAATCTTGGAAATAGAATAGACAAAATGCAAGAAACAGTTAACAAGGACCTAGAAGAAATAAAGATGAATCAAGCATCCATTAAAAACACAATAAATGAAATGAAAAATACTCTACAGGGGATCAATAGCAGAATAACTGAGGCAGAAGAACGGATAAGTGAGGTGGAAGATAAAATAGTGGAAATAACTGCTGCAGAGCAAAATAAAGAAAAAAGAATGCAAAGAACAGAGGACAGTCTCAGAGACCTCTGGGACAACATTAAACGCACCAACATTCGAATTATAGGGGTTCCAGAAGAAGAAGAGAAAAAGAAAGGGACTGAGAAAATATTTGAAGAGATTATAGTTGAAAACTTCCCTAATATGGGAAAGGAAATAGTTAATCAAGTCCAGGAGGCACACAGAGTCCCATACAGAATAAATCCAAGGAGAAATATGCCAAGACACATATTAATCAAACTGTCAAAAATTAAACACAAAGAAATCATATTAAAAGCAGCAAGGCAAAAACAACAAATAACACACAAGGGAATCCCCATCAGGTTAACAGCTGAGCTCTCAGCAGAAACTCTACAAGCCAGAAGGGAGTGGCAGGACATAATTAAAGTGATGAAGGAGAGAAACCTGCAACCAAGATTACTCTACCCATCAAGGATCTCATTTAGATTTGATGGAGAAATTAAAACCTTTACAGACAAGCAAAAGCTGAGAGAGTTCAGCACCACCAAACCAGCTTTACAACAAATGCTAAAGGAATTTCTCTAGGCAAGAAACACGACACAAGGAATATACCTACAATAACAAACCCAAAGCAATTAAGGAAATGGGAATAGGAACATACATATCAATAATTACCTTAAATGTAAATGGACTAAATGCTCCCACCAAAAGACACAGATTGGCTGAATGGATACAAAAACAAGACCCATAGATATGCTGTCTACAAAAGACCAACTTCAGACCTAGAGACACATACAGATTGAAAGTAAGGGGATGGAAAAAGATATTCCATGCAAATGGAAATCAAAAGAAAGCTGGAGTAGCAATTCTTATATCAGACAAAAGAGACTTTAAAATAAAGACTATTAGAAGAGACAAAGAAGGACACTGCATAACGATAAAGGGATCGATCCAAGAAGAAGATATAACAATTGTAAATATTTATGCACCCAACAAAGGAGCACCTCAATACATAAGGCAAATACTAACAGCCATAAAAGGGGAAATTGACAGTAACACAATCATAGTAGGGGACTTTAACACCCCACTTTCACCAATGGACAGATCATCCAAAATGAAAATAAATAAGGAAACAGAAGCTTTAAATGATACATTAAACAAGATGGACTTAATTGATATTTATAGGACATTCCATCCAAAAACAACAGAATACACATTTTTCTCAAGTGCTCATGGAACATTCTCCAGGATAGATCATATCTTGGGTCACAAATCAAGCCTTGGTAAATTTAAGAAAATTGAAATTGTATCAAGTATCTTTTCCGACCACAATGCTATGAGACTAGATATCAATTACAGGAAAAGATCTGTAAAAAATACAAACACATGGAGGCTAAACAATGCACTACTCCATAACGAAGTGATCACTGAAGAAATCAAAGAGGAAATTAAAAAATACCTAGAAACAAATGACAATGGAGACACGATGACCCAAAACCTATGGGACACAGCAAAAGCAGTTCTAAGGGGGAAGTTTATAGCAATATAATCCCACCTTAAGAAACAGGAAACATCTCGAGTAAACAACCTGACCTGCACCTAAAGCAATTAGAGAAAGAAGAACAAAAAACGCCCAAAGTTAGCAGAAGGAAAGAAATCATAAAGATCAGATCAGAAATAAATGAAAAAGAAATGAAGGAAACGATAGCAAAGATCAACCAAACTAAAAGCTAGTTCTTTGAGAAGATAAACAAAATTGACAAACCATTAGCAAGACTCATCAAGAAAAGAAGGGAGAAGACTCAAGTCAACAGAATTAGAAATGAAAAAGGAGAAGTAACAACTGACACTGCAGAAATACAAAGATCATGAGAGATTACTATAAGCAACTCTATGCCAATAAAATGAACAACCTGGAAGAAATGGACAAATTCTTAGAAATGCACAACCTGCCAAGACTGACTCAGGAAGAAATAGAAAATATGAATAGACCAATCACAAGCACTGAAATTGAAACTGTGATTAAAAATCTTCCATCAAACAAAAGCCCAGGACCAGATGGCTTCACAGGCGAATTCTATCAAACATTTAGAGAAGAGCTTATACCCATCCTTCTCAAACTCTTCCAAACAATATCAGAGGAAGGAACACTCCCAAACTCATTCTATGAGGCCACCATCACATTGATACCAAAACCAGGCAAGGATGTCACAAAGAAAGAAATCTACAGGCCAATATCACTGATGAACATAGATGCAAAAATCCTCAACAAAATACTAGCAAACAGAATCCAACAGCATATCAAAAGGATCATACACCATGATCAAGTGGGGTTTATTCCAGGAATGCAAGGATTCTTCATATACACAAATCAATCAATGTGATACACCATATTAACAAGTTGAAGGAGAAGAACCATATGATCATCTCAATAGATGCAGAGAAAGCTTTCGACAAAATTCAACACCCATTTATGATAAAAACCCTGTAGAAAGTAGGCATAGAGGGAACTTTCCTCAACATAATAAAGGCCATATATGACAAACCCACAGCCAACATTGTCCTCAATGGAGAAAAACTGAAACCATTTCCACTAAGATCAGGAACAAGACAAGGCTGCCCACTCTCACCACTCTTATTCAACCTAGTTTTGGAAGTTTTAGCCACAGCAATCAGAGAAGAAAAGGAAATAAAAGGAATCCAAATTGGAAAAGAAGAAGTAAAGCTGTCACTGTTTGCAGATGACATGATACTATACATAGAGAATCCTAAAGATGCTACCGTAAAACTACTAGAGCTAATCAGTGAATTTAGTAAAGTAGCAGGATACAAAATTAATGTACAGAAATCTCTGGCATTCCTGTACACTAATGATGAAAAATCTGAAAATGAAATCAAGAAAACACTCCCATTTACCATTGCAACAAAAAGAATAAAATATCTAGGAATAAACCTACCTAAGGAGACAAAAGACCTGTATGCAGAAAATTATAAGACACTGATGAAAGAAATTAAAGATGATACAAATAGATGGAGAGATATACCATGTTCTTGGATTGGAAGAATCAATATTGTGAAAATGACTCTACTACCCAAAGCAATCTACAGATTCAATGCAATCCCTATCAAACTACCACTGGCATTTTTCACAGAACTAGAACAAAAAATTTCAAAATTTGTTTGGAAAAACAAAAGACCCCGAATAGCCAAAGCAATCTTGAGAACGAAAAACGGAGCTGGAGGAATCAGGCTCCCTGACTTCAGACTATACTACAAAGCTACAGTAATTAAGACAGTGTGGTACTGGCATAAAAACAGAAAGATAGATCAGTGGATCAGGATAGAAAGCCCAGAGATAAACCCACACACATATGGCCAACTTATCTTTGATAAAGGAGGCAAGAATGTACAGTGGAGAAAGGACAGCCTCTTCAATAAGTGGTGCTGGGAAAACTGGACAGGGACATGTAAAAGTTTGAGATTAGATCATTCCCTAACACCATACACAAAAATAAGCTCAAAATGGATTAAAGACCTAAATGTAAGGCCAGAAACTATCAAACTCTTAGAGGAAAACATAGACAGAACACTCTATGACATAAATCACAGCAAGATCCTTTTGGACCCACCTCCTAGAGAAATGGAAATAAAAACAAAGATAAACAAATGGGACCTAATGAAACTTCAAAGCTTTTGCACAGCAAAGGAAACCATAAACAAGACCAAAAGACAACCCTCAGAATGGGAGAAAATATTTTCAAATGAAGCAACTGACAAAGGATTAATCTCCAAAATTTATAAGCAGCTCATGCAGCTCAATAGCAAAAAAACAAACAACCCAATCCAAAAATGGGCAGAAGACTTAAATAGGCATTTCTCCAAAGAAGATACACAGACTGCCAACAAACACATGAAAGAATGCTCAACATCATTAATCATTAGAGAAATTCAAATCAAAACTACAATGAGATATCATCTCACACCAGTCAGAATGGCCATCATCAAGAAATCTAGAAACAATAAATGCTGGAGAGGGTGTGGAGAAAAGGGAACACTCTTGCACTGCTGGTGGGAATGTGAATTGGTACAGCCACTATGGAGAACAGTATGGAGGTTCCTTTAAAAACAACAAATAGAACTACCATATGACCCAGCCATCCCACTACTAGGCATATACCCTGAGAAAACCATAATTCAAAAAGAGACATGTACCAAAATGTTCATTGCAGCTCTATTCACAGTAGCCCGGAGCTGGAAACAACCTAAGTGTCCATCATCGGATGAATGGATAAAGAAGATGTGGCACATATATACAATGGAATATTACTCAGCCATAAAAAGAAACGAAACTGAGCTATTTGTAATGAGGTGGATAGACCTAGAGTCTGTCATACAGAGTGAAGTAAGTCAGAAAGAGAAAGACAAATACCGTATGCTAACACATATATATGGAATTAAAAAAAAATGTCATGAAGAACCTAGGGGTAAAACGGGAATAAAGACACAGACCTACTTGAGAATGGACTTGAGGATATGGGGAGGGGGAAGGGGATGCTGTGACAAAGCGAAAGAGAGGCATGGACATATATACACTACCAAACGTAAGGTAGATAGATAGTGGGAAGCAGCCGCAGAGCACAGGGAGATCAGCTCGGTGCTTTGTGACCGCCTGGAGGGGTGGGATGGGGAGGGTGGGAGGGAGGGAGATGCATGAGGGAAGGGATGTGGGAACAGATGTATATGTATGATTGATTCACTTTGTTATAAAGCAGAAACTAATTAAAATATATATATATATATATATATATATATATATATATATATATATATATATATATAAATAAAACTACGGTAAAAGAGAAATGCGAGATTTAAAAGACCAATTCACCATCCTCCTCTATTTAACATGCTCTTTTTCATAAATAAAGCACTACCCATAGTTCGTAGAGATCAGTGGTTCTCAACTGGAGATGGTTTTTGCCCCTGGGGTGCATCTGTAGACATTTTTGATTCCCACAGTTGGAGGGAATGGAGGTTGCTACTGACTTCTAGTGTGCTGAAGCCTGAGATGATGTTGAGCATCCTATAAAGCATAGGTCAGCCTCATAACAAAGTGCTAGTCCCAGCTCTGACATATATCTTTCCATTCTTTCTTTCTTAGATTGCACTTATACATATGGACGTGGATGTTCTCTTCACTGCTGTATATCTAGATTTAAGGAAGTATCAGGAACATAGTAGGTATATTATACCTATTTGTATTATATCTGTGTGAATGCTACTCAATCATTAAGATTTAAAGATTAATTATTATTTGACTTCTAAAATTACTTTAAAAATGCCTCTTTAGAAAAAAATTAGGAACTTCTCAATTTTATAAAATAGTAATCTTAGCTTTTTTGAAGTTCACTGTAGCATAAAGACCAAATAGATGTTTTGAAAATTTTTTTTAATAAAAATACCCAGCTTCTCTATGACTGTTGGACTTCTGTTTATCAGTTCTAAGATCTGTCAAATCCATGAGTCATATTAGACCATTTCTGCCTTTTCAATTGTTCCAGTATTATTTTACTCTATTATAGGAGTGCCTGAACTTCACAGTATTCATCAATAACCCTCTCCACCTCAAGAACTTATGAGAGAGATGACAGACATATCATGAAAATGTCATCTTTCAGGGAACAAGATTATGATACATGGTGAATAAATGAATAGAAATAGAAAAAGTAGAGAGTTATTTTCAGATCTGATGGATCTTCTGGTTATATTACATGTGCTTTCTAATACCAAACTAAAAGAGCTACTCTAAGAAACCTAAAAATACAAAATTTTCACTTTTTTTACTTTAACAATTTTAGCTGCAAACTGCAACTAACTGCTATAATATTCAGTAGAAAGCTAACTTCTTTCTCACTTGAACCTTGTTTCTTTTCAATGTAGATAATTATAATTATTTCTTTTCATTCCCATCAATATTCTATTGCAGTATTACTGAATTTGACAGATGTAAAATCATCTCTTTTTTTTTTATTAATGGACCTTCCAGACAAAAATTAAGGACTTTTGAGTAATTGTAATAATTTAATACATTTTTAATTTGTTATATAACACAATGTCTCTCATGGCCTGCACCTGCAAAAAATAAAGAAAAAAAAGAAAGACAAAACACCAAAAACAAAAAAATCAGAAGACAGAAAGACAGGAAGGTAGGAAGACAGAGAGAAAGAAAAAGGAGAGAATCAACAGGAAGAAATATATTTAATGAGAAATGGGAGGCAACAGAAGCATATTTGTTTATTTATTTATTTATTTATTTTGAGAGTTATGTTTTATTTGGTGAGAATTTTTAGGACTTCAAGCTTGGGAGGCAGCATTTCAAGTAACCCTGAGAGAACTGCTACGAGGAGGTATGGGGAGGAGCCAGGATATATGGGAGTTTTGCAACAAAGGGAAGGTAGTCTGAGCATCAAAATATTATTGTTAATTAAAGAAAACCAGATATGTCAAGTTAAGGAGTTTAATGCTTTTCTATATATGGGATGATGCAAAAGTCTGGGCAGAATTTTTTTTTTTTTAATCTTAATGTTGGTAATATTTTCAGATGGGTGAGAGTAAAGTTAACTCTCAAATTGCACATTTTTTTCCTTAAAGAATAGTAGCACTTCAGCACTTTTCACTGTTGTCCAAAAAAAAAAAAAGGCTTAAATAGAGCTGCTTCTTGCTGAATCACTGCTTTCCATGTGTGTCACTAAATCCGTTTGATAGCAATTCAATGGTCTAACAGTTTGTACTGGTGGTTACTGACTGCTGGATGTGCAATGGAGGTAGACCATGAATGAATTTGTACCAGTCTATCATGCAAGGAGAAAAATGAGGGTGCAATCAGTACTTTTCCATGATGCTAGTTATTTAATTTGAAAGTAGTGATCTCTATCTGATTTTATACCTATGCTATTCTATAATATTAAGATGTCTTGTGTATTGTTGATATGTTGTGTTCTTCTTACTTATCGAAAGAATAGATTGCAAACCTATATTAGTTCTTACAATTCTTTTGAAGAATTAGAGTGTGTGACATTCATAGTATATTAGGTTATGGTTTTCATTAGTAAAATATGCCAGGGACACTATATTGCACCTCCTTTTTTGTCTCAGTTACATATCACTTGTGAGTATTATTGCATTTGAACACTTTTTTCAGCCATTGCAGTTTTAAAGATATTACCGGATATTTTGGCTTAGTTTTAATATGAATGAAAACAAAAGGGAAAATTGGACCCTGTTATAATTTTATTATACTCATTAATGCATGCTCACAATATAATTAGTATTCTGAGCATTATTCATTAACTAGATGGCTGATATATTATGGGCTCAGAGTTGTGTTGAAGTATGAGAAGAGAAGGCAACTTTATAAATAATGGTATTAAATAATATTCATAGAAAATAAAAAAAATATTAAAGTATTCAAAAGTATTACTTAGATTTCTCTAAGACATTTATTTCCTATATCAGTCACCACTATTTCCTTGCTTTACTTTCCTATAGATTATCTAAGCTATATTTAAAACATTTATATCTTCAGATTTCAAAAATACTTAAAAATTGATATTCTCTTCTGTTATATAAGTGAACTAAAGATGGCTTCTGTGTATTGATCCTTAGGTTACTTCTTCACTGTATGTTAAGACTCATTTGCTCAAAAGCCCACTGATAACAAGCTAATTTTTTTCACATGCAAGTATTTCCAAAATAGTCCAAACAAGCAGATTTTTAGCCATTTAGAGCCTGCCTGTTTTGCATAGCTCATGAAATTTCACCCAGTTTCTGCAGGCTATTCATAAGATAGAGTCTTATAGTTATAAGACCCTAACTTGGGATGACCTTTTTGAGCTCTCTGACTCAAAGACGACCTGACATTATGCTGAGCACATCATCTACACGTGTAAGCTCACTCTCGGGTCCCCATTTTCCCAGAGGTCTCTTACCTTATTTCCCTTCTGGGTGATGGCCCCCAATGCCCGCCGTGGCCTCTGGATAATCTCGTGCTGTGAAGAATTTCTCCTGCCATGAAACCCTGTCCAAATATTTCTAAAAAAAGCTTTACGTGTGTTACTGGCTCTTTTGTTCATATATTTTTCCTTGATCAGCCCTCAAATTCCTTAAACTGAAACCTCTTACATCTTCATAAGTGCGTTTGAAGAAAATAAAATCTCTTTATTAAACATGAGGCAGTAAAACATAAAGGCAGTAAAACATATTTTGAGCTTTGTAACAAAGTAGACCTTTTAATAGATTTTAAAATCTCTGAGTCTCATTTACTACAGATTTATAAAAAAGGGAGCAGGCAACAAAATAATGAGTTAATTGAGGCCTTGTGAGAGCTAAATTAATCTAAATTGGATAATATATGTATGTATGCATTTATGCATAAAGATAATACATGTATGCATGCATTTGTGTATGAGGATTATGTATTTATGTATGAAGATATGTATGCATTTATTTATGTGTGAAGATGTATGGCAAAATTATTATTCCCAAATGTGTAACTTTTTAATTTAATCTCCACACTAACTCTGAGTTTTTACATATTCAACTTTCTATCATACACCTCCATTTCAATGTCTAATAGGCATTTCAAACTTCAGATATCCAAAACTGAACTCCTGATTTCCATTCTTGCTCAGGCAGCTTTTTTGTTACCTTAACGATTTCTGAAAATTAAAACTTGCTTAAGCTAAAACACTGATGTGATTCTTGACACCTCTCTCACAACACACTTTGAAACCATTAGCCAATCTTGCTAATGTTATCTCAGAAAGTAATGAGAATTGGACCCTTCTGACTAAATGCACTTTTTTTTTGTCTGCAACGGTCTTAGTCGTGGCAAGGGGGATCTTCATTGAGGCATGTGGGATCTTTCATTGTGGCATGCGAGCTCTTCGTTGTGGTAAGCAGGCTTCTCTCTAGTTGTAGCACATGGGCTCCAGAGTGTGTGGGCTCTGTAGTTTGTGGCACACAGGATTAGTTGTCCCATGGCATGTGGGACTTAATTCCCTGATCAGGGATCGAACCCGCATCCTCTGCATTTCAAGGCAGATTCTTTACCACTGGACCACCAGGGAAGCTCCTAAATGTACTTCTAATATCCTTTTAGCATCATCTTTCACATGGTGAAATAGTTTCCAATTGCTACTGTAATAAATTACCACAAATTTAGTGACATAAAATAACACGTTTTGGGGCTTCCCTGGTGGTGCAGTGGTTGAGAGTCCGTCTGCCAATGCAGGGGACACGGGTTCGTGCCCAGGTACGGGAAGATCCCACATGCTGCAGAGTGGCTGGGCCCGTGAGCCATGGCCACTGAGCCTGTGCGTCTGGAGCCTGTGCTCCGCAACGGGAGAGGCCACAACAGTGAGAGGCCCGTATACTGCAAAAAAGAACAAACAAACAAAAAAACATGTGTTATAATTCTGGGGATCAGAAGTCTGAAACTGATTCCACTGGATTGGAACCAAGATGTTGGCAGGGCCATGCTCTCTCTGAAGGCTCTAGGGGGAGAATCTATTTCCTTGCCTATTCTGGTTACTAGGTGCTGCCTGCATTCTTTGGTTCATGGCCCCTCTCACCATCCTCAAAGCACATCATTCCTACATCTGTTTCCATTCATTGTCACATATCCTCTCCTACTCTTGAACCTCATGATGTCCCCTTGTTATAAGGACCCTGTGATTACATTGGTCCCACCCAGATAATCCATAATCACTTCCATATCTCAACATCCTTAACTTCACATTTTCAAAGTCGCTTTTGCCACACAGAGTAACATTCACAAATTTCAAACATTAGAACATGAATATTTGGGAGAGGGTTATTATTCAGCCCACCAAACATGAACTTTTGCAATAGCCCCCAAATATTCTTCATGCTCTACCCTTGTGCTCTGTACTCTGATCTCTACATGGCAGTGAAAGTGATGCTTTTCAAACATAAAGAATGTTATATCATTGTTTTCAAAACCAACCAATTGCTTCTCATCTAAAATAAGCTAAAGTTCTTACCACGGCAGAGGCCCCGAGTGATGGCTTTTCATCATCTCCCTGTGGTCCCGTCTCCCAACATTCTATTCCTCACTCCACTCCAGTCACACTCTCGCCCTCTCCACACTTGGGACACTTTCTGTTCTCTCTTCCAGTAGCTCTTTTCCAGATTGACACATGACTGTTTCTCCCACTTCCCTCAACGGAGTGTCTGCTCAATTGTCATCATTATGAAGAGGGCTTTTCTTACTACTCTAATTAAAATAGCAGTGATTTTGAACCCTCAGAACTCCTTTGATGAATTTCCCATGATTTGTTTAACTCCATGACACTTACTACCTGTTAAAATGTTTACTGTTATTTGTTGTTGTTATTGTTTAGTTCATATTTGTTTACTATCAGTCTTTCCAGAATCCTCTATCATAGGAGAAACATTGTAGATATTGTTCACCTCTGTATCCCAAGCTCTTATAACAATCTGGGCATGAGGAGAGAACTTGATAAATATTCCTGGGATGACTGAAATATTATTTATTCCATTCTTAATATCTCCAGAGCTCAAATACTTAAATGTAATAGTATTGGTACAACATATCCCAAACTCAATATGGTAAGTATATACGAATTATTGAGGCAGCCACTTATTACCCTAATACTATTTGATACCCAAATATTTCTGGCAATTGTACTAGTTTCCTAGGTTTGTCCAAACGAAGTGCCACAAACTTTGGGTGGCTTAAAACAGTGGAAATGTATTATCTCACATTTCTGGAGGCTATAAGTCCAAAATCAAGCAGAATCATGCTTTCTCTCATAGCTGTAGAGGGATCCTTTGTTGCCTCTTTCTAGTTTTTGTTGGCAGCTCTCATCATCTGGTTTCTTTCTCTTGTAGCTGCATCACTCCAGTCTCTGCCTCTGCCATCATGTGGCATTCTTCTGTGTGTCTCCACTTTACATTACTGTCTTCTTAAGAAAATACAAATTATTTTGGGCTATGGACCAATCCTACTCCAGTATGCAATCACCTTAACTTAATTAATTACATTTACAATGACCTAATTCCAAATTAGATCACATTCTGAGGTAAGGGAAGTTAGGGCTACAACATATCTTTTTGGGTGACATAACTTAATGTATAACAGTGATTATAGTGGTTCCCAAAGGCATGAGCCACTGTTTAATATATATCAATATGTTTATAATGTCTATAATAACGTTTATAATACTGGAGGCCAAAGAATAGCATTCTGAGTGCATTAATTATCAATTGTGGTTTCCAATGCTGAAAAAGTCTTTTAAAAGTGAACTCCAAAAAGCTTTCAGAATGTATTTTCTTCTTACATAGCATATAATTTAAATTATATTTCTTGAGTAAATGAAAGGACTAAAAATAAGCAGATTGTAAAAAATCTTGCTAGAGGAGTCCCGTGACTGAATAAAAGGGTATTGAGTTATGTATTTTTCTTATTTGTACAGAAAGTTGCAAAAAATAATATTTTGTAAGTGAGTGCTTTGAAAATGATTCCTATTCATATTTAAGGCACTGAATGTTTTCCATCATGTATTTACAAATATGTGTAAATATACAAAGTACATAACTATTTATTTGTATATGTGTATTTTATTTAAGAAAATGCAATGTTTATTTATGGTTTATTCATGAATTTGATATGATCTATGGACAAAGTTTGTTTTAAACTTTTCCAAATATGTAACACACTGTAGGTGATCCAGAGAAAATTCCACACTCATTCATATATAAATCATGAAGCTGCCAATAAAAGCCAATAGGTGAGGGGGCAAAATATAATTCATACTGTAAAGAAAATTTATTCGGGATCTCTAGGTTATATTACAAGCTGCATTTTCTTCTAGTCCTGGCTTTAAAAATAAAATTGTTTTACTCTTTCATCTTTCTGGGTGACATTTATATAATTAAAACTTCAGGAGGGCAGAGATATTTGTCTGTTTTATTCAGTGATGAATCTTTCAAGCCTAGAACAATGTTTGGGATATAGTATAAGTCAATAAAAATTACTCAATGAATTAATGAGTGAAATATAAGAAGACCCATTCCTAAGGAACACAAAATACTTTATTGTCACAAAATTCTTCAGAGGAAGAAAAGGATGGTCCCCATTGCATTCAAATATTTTAGTATTATTTCTAATCTACTAAAAATGCAGAAATCCATACTCCTGTGGAAATACCAGGGAAAGTTATGGTTCTAACTCTGATAAAATTTTAAGGATTAAAAAAATATGTATGGTGATGAAAGAAATACTTCCATTCTTGTGAATTTCATAACTATAGAGCATACATATTATTTGTTAAGTTTGTTAGAGTTCAAAAGTGAGATTTTTTTTTTTTCTTTTCGGTACGCATGCCTCTCAATGTTGTGGCCTCTCCCGTTGCGGAGCACAGGCTCTGGATGTGCAGGCTCAGCGGCCATGGCTCACGGGCCTAGCCACTCCATGGCATGTGGGATCTTCCCAGACCAGGACACGAACCCATGTCCCCTGCATCGGCAGGTGGACTCTCAGCCACTGTGCCACCAGGGAAGCCCCAAAAGTGAGATTTTTTGAAAAAAATATAAAGCTTTAATATCCTTGAACAAATCTTTGATTAATACACTTGACGTCTTGCATCTAATACCAAGGTGGGACAAACAAATCATGCATATTAACTTATTATTTAAGTACAATTGATTTCTTACTCTTTGTCAGTATTTATAAAATGGAAAGAAACACAAGGAAACTATAAGACAGAAATTAATTGACATAAAACGTAAAGAAGTAAATAATTACATAGATTATCTGTTCTTACTTTTAATTGTTTTTTCCATAAAATAAGCACATATTATAGCAATATATCAATTATTTTGTGTGTGTGGAAAAGGGCTAAAGTATATGTGGGGTATGTAGATCAAGTACCATAGGTAAAGAAAATCAAAACTTATCTTTCCTAAACTCAGTAGCTGAAATTGCTATTTTCTTCCACCTTATTGTCCCAAGATTCTTTCTTTATGACACAATTTTGACCAATGAGAGAAGTATTATCAAGTTTATTAGCCCTTTAGTGGTTCAGGTATACATAAGAACTGGACCTAAAGTCGGCGTAAAATGACACCTGGACCCTCAATTACATCACTTCCATTTCATGTCAGGCTTGAATCCCTCCTCATTCCTGGGCTACTCCTTCAAATTGCATCTCAGCACTTCAGGACATTGAGTACTTCTCTGAACTTCAGTATGTGACAAAGTTATCGAAATTCAAACAAGTTCATATTTCTCCCATCTATTAGATTGTTGATTGCTATTCTCATATTCCTAGGAACTGGCTATTATGTATGGAGTAAATTCTCAAAAACTTATCTAATGGCGTAAATGCACAAAACATCTATAAAGTCTACTTACTTAATTTTCCCATATTGTTCAGAAAAAACAAAGTGGAGTTTGCAATACTCATTTTCATACTGTACATTGGACTTCCTGAATTTAGGCTGCAGAAACCAGCCTAGAAGAGCTTTTTGTCCAATTTTTTTTTTTCTTTTCTACCCTGATGCTCGTTGCTGAGTTTCATCCATCTTTTGAACATAAGCAAATTCAAGATAGGAAAAAACATGAAGTTTATCAAAATGCTAGAGGACACAACACTTGATTAGAGAATGCATACATAGACACAGTGAGAAATAAGATTGGGTGGGATAGAGATGGAATATTAAATATAATTTTAAATAACCAAAAATATAACCAACTATGACTTGACTATTTACCAATATTTTAGGTCCTTGAATGAGAGAGCAACCTGAGTAAAATATTTTCTATACTCAATGATTTTTTTTTAAAATAAGTAAGCAGATATTTTGTAATTAACAGGACAGGTTGAAAGAGGAAGTGGCTGGGGACAAGAAAATCAACTAAGAGAATTATATTAATACCAGGTATCAAGCAATTGATTTTGAGTAGAATCTTTCCTCTTGATCTGGGTAAGAAAATATAAATCTGAAAGGTAAATAGTAGTTACTAGCCTGATAAAGGAAATAATTAGGGTAAATAGAATTAGCGAATACTAAGCCATTCCTCCTGGGAGAAATTCGAGGTTAATTTCCTGCAAGCTACTGGTCACAACATTTTTGTTAACCAACCAATAAATAAATTTGTTTTGTGTGTGTTTCTATTAAGATATCTTATTTAATATATAGTTGTTACAAATAATTAATTGTATGCAGTATTTCTTTATAATAATAACACAGTAGCCTTTTCTCCTAACATTTTCTTGACCCTGGGTAACATGACCTAAAATGTATTTGGCTTTAGCCTGATAGCAATGCTGTCCACTGAGCTTTTTAAATTGGTTATCACCTCATACATCCACAATTATAACCTCTTTTCTATCTTTCACATAGCTTCATCATGCACTGTAGGTTTGACTTTAGCACTTTATGAAGCAGGCTCATGTACAGATCAGAAAATTTCTTTTTTTTTTTCCTGGATGGGTAGTGTTATTGACTTATTAACACTGAACTCACACCCAAGGGAAATACAACTAATGCCTGAAAAAGCTTATCTAACACGTGTATTTTCTCTGTAAAACACATCACAGCCTTCTTGTGCTTAGGGACACTACACAATCCTTCCACACTATGGTTGGGGGGCATTTTAAATAGGAAAATAACTAACAAAAAGCACAAAAATGACACATTTTACAGTGGGATATCTGAAACAGAATAGAGAGTGTCATCTTGCTGGGAACAAGAACTTTGAGTGACTCAAACTTTTTGCTGCTCTGCACATGACCTCAAGTGACTATGATCAGCTCTCTGAGTATTAATTTTGGGGTTAGAAATACATTTTACAGACAAGCCTCTCAGGCTGGTTGGCCTATGGTCTGCAATCCAAGAAGGGATTTGAGGTCCTGAGGATCAGCTATGTCTCTGGGTAGTGTTTGTCCTTATGGCAAAGTTTTTTTAAAAAAGGGAGAATATCTTCAACTAAGATAAAACTCAAAAGATACCTACATTCTAGATTAAGAGTCATTTGCCTTTGGTGCCTCAGGCTGGTGCAATGTCACTGCCGGGCTCTGCCACCGCATGCTCGCCACGCATCCGTACACCTCCCTCCCCCCTGCCTGAGTGATCCAGAGTCCCTGAATCAGCAGCTCCTTTAACCCTGTCCTGTCTGAGTGAAGAACAGATGCCCTCCGGTGACCTACATGCAGAGGCGGAGCCAAATCCAAAGCTGAACACCTGGAGCTGTGTGAAGGAACAAGAGAAAGGGAAGTCTATCCCAGCAGCCTCAGGAGCAGTGGATTAAATCTCCACAATCAACTTCATGTACCCTGCATCAGTGGAATACCTGAATAGACAACAAATCATCCCAAATTGAGGAGGTGGACTTTGGGAGCAAAGATAAATATATATATTTTTACCCTTATTCTCTTTTTGTGAGTGTGTATGTGTATGCTTCTGTGTGTGATATTGTCTGTATAGCTTTGCTTTTATGATTTGTCCTAGGTTTCTGTCTGTCCTTTTATTTATTTTAATTAATTAAAAAATTTTTTCTTTATAATTATTTTTATTGTAATAACTTTATTTTATTTTATTTAATGTTATTTAGTTCTTTTTTTCTTTATTTCTCCCTTTTACTCTGAGCCTTGTGCATGCCAGGCTCTTGGTGTTCCAGCCAGGCATCAGGGCTGTGCCTCTGACATGGGAGAGCCAAGTTCAGGACACTGGTCCACAAGAGACTTCCCAGCTCCACATAATATCAAATGACAAATATCTCCCAGCAATCTCCATCTCAACGGCAAGACTCAGCTTCACTCAACGACTAGCAAGCTACAGTGCTGGACACCCTGTGCCAAACAAATAGCAAGACAGGAACACAACCACATCCATTAGCACAGAGACTGCCTAAAATCATAATAAGGACACAGACAGCCCAAAATACATGACGAGACATGGACCTGCCCACGAGAAAGACAAGATGGAGGCTCATCGACCAGAACACAGGCACTAGTCCCCTCAACCAGGAAGCCTACACAACCCACTGAACCAACCTTAGGCACTAGGGCCACACACTAAAAATAACAGGAACTACAAACATGCGGCCTGTGAAAAGGAGACCTCAAACACAGTAAGTTAAGCAAAATGAGAAAGCAGAGAAACACACAGCAGATGAAAGAGCAAGACAAAAACCCACCAGACTTAACAAATGAAGAGGAAATAGGCAGTCTACCTGAAAAAGAATTCAGAATAGTGATAGTAAAGATGATCCAAAATCTTGGAAATAGAATGGAAAAAATACAAGAAACGTTTAACAAGGAACTAGAAGAACTAAAGAGCAAACAAACAGTGATAGAAAAACAATAAATGAAATTAAAAATTCTCTATAAGGGATCAATAGCAGAATAACTGAGGCAGAAGAATGGAGATAAAATAGTTGAAATATCTACTGCAGAGCAGAATAAAGAAAAAAGGATGAAAATAATTGAGGACAGTTTCAGAGACCTATGGGACAACATTAAATGCACCAACATTCGAATTATAGGGGTCCCAGAAGAAGAAGAGAAAAGAAAGGGACTGAGAAAATACTTGAAGAGATTACAGTAGAAAACTTCCCTAATATGGGAAAGGAAATAGTTAATCAAGTCCAGGAAGCACAGAGAGTACCATACAGGATAAATCCAAGGAGAAACATGCCAAGACATATATTAATCAAACTATCAAAAATTAAATACAAAGAATAAGTACTAAAAGTAGCAAGGGGAAAACAACAAATAACACACAAGGGAATCCCCATAAGGTTGACAGCTGATCTTTCAGCAAAAACTCTGCAAGCCAGAAGGGACTGGCAGGACATATTTAAAGTGATGAAGGAGAAAAGCCTACAACCAATATTACTCGACCCAGTAAGGATCTCATTCAGATTTGACAGAGAAATTAGAAGCTTTACAGACAAGCAAAAGCTAACCAAACCAGTTTTACAACAAATGCTAAAGGAACTTCTCTAGGCAGGAAACACAAGAGAAGGAAAAGACGTACAAAAACAAACCCAAAACATTTAAGAAAATGGTAATAGGAACATACATATTGATAATTACCTTAAATGTAAATGGATTAAATGCTCCAATCAAAAGACAAAGACTGGCTGAATGGATACAAAAACAAGACCCATATATATGCTATCTAAAAGAGATACAATTAAGGCCTAAGGACACATACAGTATGAAACTGAGGGGATGGAAAAAGATATTCCATGCAAATGGAAATCAAAAGAAAGCTGGAGTAGCAATTCTCATATCAGACAAAATAGACTTTAAAATAAAGACTAGTATAAGAGAAAGAGAAGGACACTACATAATAATCAAGGGATCAATCCAAGAAGATATAACAATTATAAATATTTATGCACCCAACATAGGAGCACCTCAATATATTAGGCAAATACCAACAGACATAAATGGGAAAATCGAAATTAACACAATCATAGTAGGGGACTTTAACACCCCACTTTCACCAATGGACAGATCATCCAAAATGAAAATAAATGAGAAAACACAAGCTTTAAATGACACATTAAACAAGATGGTCTTAATTGATATTTATAGGACATTACATCCAAAAACAACAGAATACACTTTCTTCTCAAGTGCTCATGGAACATTCTACAGGATAGATCATATCTTGGGTTACAAATCAAGCCTTGGTAAATTTAAGAAAACTGAAATCATATCAAGTAAGTTTTTCGAACACAACACTAAGACTAGATATTAATTACAGGAAAAAGTCTGTAAAAAATACAAACAAATGGTGGCTAAACAATACAGTACTTAATAACCAATAGACCACTGAAAAAATCAAAGGGGAAATCAAGAAATACCTAGAAAAAAATGACAATGAAAACACGACAACCCAAAACCTATAGGATTCAGCAAAAGCAGTTTTAAGAGGGAAGTTTATAGCAATAAAATCCTACTTTAAGAAACAAGAAATATCACAAATAAACAACCTAACCTTACACCTAAAGCAAATAGAGTAAGAACAAAAGAAATCCAAAGTTAGCAGAAGGAAAGAAATCATAAAGATCAGATCAGAAATAAATGAAAAAGAAATGAAGGAAATGATAGCAAAGCTCAATAAAACTAAAAGCTGGATCTTTGAGAAGATAAATAAAGTTGATAAACCATTAGCCAGACTCATCAAGAAAAAATGGGAGCAGCCTCAAATCAATAGAATTAGAAATGAAAAAGGAGAAGTAACAAATGACACTGCCGAAATACAAAGGATCATGAGACATTACAACAAACAACTATATGCCAATAAAATGGACACCCTGGAAGAAATGGACAAATTCTTAGAAATGCACAACATTCCAAGACTGAACCAGGAAGAAGTAGAAAATATGAACAGAGCAATCACAAGCATTGAAATTGAAACTGATTAAAAATCTTCCAACAAACAAAAGCCCAAGATCAGATGGCTTCACAGGCGAATTCTAACAAACATTTAGAGAAGAGCGAACACCTATCCTTCTCAAACTCTTGCAAAATATAACAGATGGAGGAACACTCCCAAACTCATTCTACAAGGCCACCATCACCCTGATACCAAAACCAGACAAAGATGTCACAAAGAAAGAAAACAACAGGCCAACATCACTGATGAACATAGATGCAAAAATCCTCAACAACGTAATAGCAAACAGAATCCAACAGCACATTAAAAGGATCATACACCATGATCAAGTGTGGTTTATCCCAGGAATGCAAGGATTCTTCAATATACACAAATCAGTCAATGTTATAAACCATATTAACAAATTGAAGGAGAAAAACCATATGATCATCTCGATAGATGCAGAGAAACCTTTTGACAAAATTCAACACACATTTATGATAAAAATCATCCAGAAAGCAGGCATAGACGGAACTTACCTCAACATAATAAAGGCCATATATGAGAAACCCACAGCCAATATCGTCCTCAATGGTGAAAAACTGAAACCATTTCCACTAAGATCAGAAACAAGACAAGATTGCCCAATCTCAGCATTGTTATTCCACATAGTTTTGGAAGTTTCAGCCACAGTAGTCAGAGAAGAAATATAAATAAAAGGAATCCAAATCAGAAAAGAAGAATTAAAACTGTCACTGTCTGCTGATGACATGACACTATATATAGAGAATCCTAAAGATGCTACCAGAAAACTACTAGAGCTAATCAATGAATTTCATAAAGTAGCAGGATACAAAATTAATGCACAGAAATCTCTTGCATTCCTATACACTAAAGATGAAAAATCTGAAAATGAAATTGAGAAAACACTCCCATTAACCATTGCAACAAAAAGAATAAAATATCTAGGAATAAACCTACCTAAGGAGACAAAAGACCTTTATACAGACAATTATAAGACACTGATGAAAGAAATGAAAGATGATACAAATAGATGGAGAGATATACCATGTTCTGGGAGTGGAAGAATCAACATTGTGAAAATAACTATACCACCCAAAGCAATCTACAGATTCAATGCAATCCCTATCAAACTACCACTGGCATTTTTCACAGAACTGGAACAAAAAAATTCAAAATTTGTATGGAAACAGAAAAGACCCCGAATAGCCAAAGCAATCTTGAGAAAGAAAAATGGAGCTGGAGGAATCAGGCTCCCTAACCTCAGACTGTACTGCAAAGCTACAGTAATCAAGACAGTATGGTACTGGCACAAAAACAGGGATATAGATCAATGGAACTGGATAGAAAGCCCATAGATAAACCCACACACATATGGTTACCTTATCTTTGATAAAGGAGGCAAGAATATACAATGGAGAAAAGACACCCTCTTCAATAAGTGGTGCTGGGAAAACTAGACAGCTACATGTAAAAGAATGAAATTAGAATGAAATGAAACTCCCTAACACCATATATACACAAAAATACACTCAAAATGGATTAAAGACCCAAATGTAAGGCCAGGCACTATCAAACTCTTAGAGGAAAACATAGGCAGAACACTCTATGGCATAAATCACAGCAAGATCTTTTTGACCCACCTCTTAGAGAAATGGAAATAAAAACAAAAATAAACAAATGGGACCTAATGAAACTTCAAAGCTTTTGCATAGCAAACCATAAACAAGACGAAAGGAAATCCCTCAGAATGGGAGAAAATATTTGCAAATGAAGAAACTGACAGGGCTTCCCTGGTGGCGCAGTGGTTGATAGTCTGCCTCCCGATGCAGGGGACACGGGTTCGTGTCCCAGTCCAGGAAGATCCCACATGCCGCAGAGTAGCTAGGCCCGTGAGCCATGGCCACTGAGCTTGTGTGTCCGGAGCCTGTGCTCTGCAACGGGAGTGGCCACAACAGTGAGAGGCCCACAACCACAAAAAACAAAACAAAACAAAACAAAACCCAAAACAAAACAAAAAGAAACTGACAAATGATTATTCTCCAAAATTTACAAGCAGCTCTTGCAGCTCAATATCAAAAAAAACAAACAACCCAATCCATAAATGCACAGAAGACTTAAATAGACATTTCTCCAAAGAAGATATACAGATTGCCAACAAACACATGAAACAATGCTCAATATCATTAATAATTAGTGAAATTCAAATCAAAACTACAATGAGGTATCACCTCACACTGGTCAGAATGGCCATCATCATAAAATCTACAAACAGGAAATGCTGGAGAGGTGTGGAGTAAAGGGAACCCTCTTGCACTGTTGGTGGGAATGTAAATTGATACAGCCACTATGGAGAACAGTATGGAAGTTTCTTAAAAAAAACTAAAAATAGAACTACCATACGACCCAGCAATCCCACTACCGGGCATATACCCTGAGAAAACCATAATTCAAAAAGAGTCATGTACCAAAATATTCATTGCAGCTCTATTTACAATAGCCAGGACATGGAAGCAACCTAAGTGTCCATCAACAGATGAATGGATAAAGAAGATGTGGTACATATATACAATGGAATATTACTCAGCCATAAAAAGGAACAAAACTGTGTTATTTGTAGTGAGGTGGATGGAACTAGAGTTTGTCATACAGAGTGAAGTAAGTCAGAAAGAGAAAAACAAATACCGTATGCTAACACATATATATGGAATCTAAAAAAAAAAAAAAACAAAGTCATCATGAATAACCTAGGGGCAAGACGGGAATAAAGACGCAGACCTACTAGAGAATGGACTTGAAGATACGGGGAGGGGGAAGGGTAAGCTGGGACAAAGTGAGAGACTAGCGTGGACATATATACAGTACCAAACGTAAAACAGACAGCTAGTGGGAAGCAGCTACATAGCACAGGGATATCAGCTTGGTGTTTTGTGACCACCTAGAGGGGTGGGATAGGGAGGGTTGGAGGGAGAGAGATGCAAGAAGGAAGAAATATGGGGACATATGTATATGTATAACTGATTCACTTTTTTATAAAGCAGAAACTAACACGCCATTGTAAAGCAGTTATACTCCAATAAAGATGTTAAAATTAAAAAAAAAAAAAGAAATACATTTTAGATAGCAGGCAAATTCACGAACATGGAATTGACAAATAATGAAGATTCACTGTATATAAAAAAAGACTAGCTGTGAAGCATAAGTTGGCAACATCTTTTTTTTAATTAATTTATTTATTTTTGGCTGCATTGGGTCTTCATTGCTGTGCACAGGCTTTCTCTAGTTGCGGAAAGCAGGGGCTACTCTTCATTGTAGTGCGCGGGCTTCTCATTGTGGAGGCTCCTCTTGTTGCAGAGCACAGGCTCTAGGCACGCGGGCTTCAGTAGTTGTGGCACACAGCTCAGTAGTTTTGGTACACGGATTTAATTGCTCCACGGCATGTGGGATATTCCCAGACCAGGGCTCGAACCCATGTGCCCTGCATTGGCAGGCGGATTCTTAACCACTGCGCCACCAGGGAAGCCTGGCAACATTCTTATTATACATGAACACCTGTTTAGGATTTAAGATTTTACATTTTTTTAGGGAGAAATCTTCATTATCAGTATCAAGACATCATCAGTACTGTCCTGAGTGCTTGCTATCTTCAATTTTTATCATTCTTGCTTTTGATTTATGAATGAATGTCAGTAGGATTAATTTCATCTTTACAGACCTAATTTATTGTGGATAATTTGGCAAACTACTTCATTACAGTGATGTGTATGTACATAGAAAGAGTGTTTTTACTGTAATTTTCCAGGTATTTGGCTTTGAGACATTTATGTATTGCAGTTCACAAATGAATGACCCCATTTTTTGTAGGTAGTAACAATTTATCATTTATCTGCTCTTTGGAAGAATGCTATTTTAAGAATTAGTAAGTTAATCATTTATGTGATTATATAAAATGGATGGATTGAATAGGTATTTTAAGGTATAAAATTAAATGCACATAGTCAATTTTTTACTTAATAAAGTGAATATATGCTGCAAGTAACTTGCTTTTTGCATCTTTTCTTGTAATTTATGATAGCCTTCAATAAAATGGGAGAAAAGAGGTAGTAGAACACATGCGCTGTCTATAGCTGATTAGACCACTACTACATTCCTGACATAAGTCTAGCCAGTAGAAATATCATTTCCTTATATTTTAAACTAGCCAGTATCACTAAAGTCATATTCATCTGTCTTTACTGAGTGATGGCATGGCCAGATGTGGCCAAAACATGTGAAAAATCGGACAAAACCATACTATAGTGAAAGATAGAAAAACAGAACAAGAATGTAGAGAAAGAAGCAGATGTGAGAAAGAATGAGAAAGTGTGAAACAGTAGCTGCCTCTTATTATACATTGAGCATATACTTACATGGTAGTTAGTATGGACTATGCACTATTCTAAATACTTAATACTCACAATGGCCATATGAAGTGATCCTATATTATGGACATTATACAGATATGGAAACTGAGCACAAAAGTTTAGGTAACTTGCTAACATCATAGACCCAATAAAGTGGTAGCATCAGAGTTCAAGTCCTAGGCAATCTGCCTGCAGAATCCATGTCATTTAACATTGTATTAGGCTACCAGTTATTAGCTCTGTAGGTTCTGGTTTTATTGTCCATTATTCTTCTATGCACCTTTGACATAGAGTCATCCAAATTCCATAAAATATCTATTTAGTTCCTAAAGGATTTCCTTAAAAACAAAATAAAAACCTTTACTTATGTAAAAGAGAAGCACTCCCTCTCTCCACCATGGGAAAAAAGGGGAAAGAGCAAAGCACGCTGACCTGATTTTAGAAGGTGTGGACATACAATACCATTTGACTATGTTAGTGAATCCTCACTATAGAAACTTCTGGAAAATAATCAGAATGATTCATTAGAAATTATGTATTTTGTACTGGTTTGTAAGGCAGACATATTTCATTGCTGTTTCCTAAGTAAAATACAATCACTTTAAAAAAAATCTATGTATGAATAACTTGATTACACCTTAAATCTAAAATGTTTGTCTTCCTAATTCCTGAAATCACGGAGATAGTCTTTATACTGTAGTTTTAAATGTAGTTAATTGTGGAATACTTCTTAGGAGAAGGCAGAAAAAAGTATGCTTCCACAAAGTATAAATTGGAAGTTTACATGATTTTCTTTAGAGGACTTATGGACTATTTTTGTAGCAATAATTTCAACAGCTTGCTGTATTTCTCATCCTAATAGTATTTGTGTTACAAGAAAAGTGAATAATATAGTAAAACAATTGAATTAGCTGCATTATAATACCCTTAGAAAAGACTAATTTGTAATTCAGTGATTTGGGTTTTTCCTACACTGTTTAGTAAATAATGTGTACCCCCAGTATTAATGTTTATTGTTTCCAAGGGTGGAAATCAAATACATATTCCAAGAATTTTAAAACCACTATGTTTTCTTTCCTGATAAAGAACATAAATAGAAAATACATCCTATAGTACATAAGATGTTCAGTGAATTTATACATTTAGAGATATCGAATCCTTCGTGATTCTGAGATCAGGTCAGATCAATAGAATTTGGCATATAGGCGGATCATTAAAGCTCGAAAGTTACTTTTATCTAAACTGTCCACGGACACACAATGTAAAGTCTCTTACCAACTGAAGGCAGTTCTTAATACAAACTTAGAATTGAACTCTGTCACGGACATTTATAATCCAAATTCTTTGTCCAAAGATGCAGGAATAAACAACCACTGAGTTCCTTTCCTTTCCCTATCCCTTTAAACTCCATCTTCAAATACAGATTTACCCCAGGTGGTTTTTCAAAATCAACTTCAAAACCAGATTAAGATGGAGCTTACAACACTGGTAAAATAGTGCCCTCATTTTCCCTATTTTCATTCTTTTTGCCTCTTAAATGCTGAATGTTCAAAATAATTCCATTAAATTTATATACCCCAACTTTAACTTGGTTATTTTAAGCACTCAGAAATCTTGTGTTTAGCTTTTCTCTCCCCTTCAACTGTTGCGTCACTTGGTATGCAGAAATGTTCATGCAGAGGTTGCTCCAGCAACACATTCTCTTATTTCCCTGACCATCTCACTCCACTGGCAATGACAGCCACTGGAATGACTGAAGGAAATGATTGCCTTCAGGTAAACAAAACTCATCTGATACAGCTTAGGCAAAAAGTGAATTGAAGAAAATGAGGAAAATTATTTTCTTCTGATCATCACCGGTTATCACTTTCACAAGGTCACATGAGGGTCTATTGAATGACTTAATGATATTTAGAAAAAAATGGAAACAATTGAAATTTCTTAAGTAACCTTTTATTTATCATTTTTTCCTATTGAATTTGTAATTTCCTTGTCTGAGAACTACTTTTCCGTGAACATGTGTTCTATTTTTTCTGATTGATCAATCATTTCCCCTCAGAGTGATTTGCCTATTTTGGAAGTTATTATTTTTTTCCCCTAATCAATCAGCTCAAACGGCCTTAGGTATGGATTTTGGCATATGGCCCCTCTCCCTCATAAGTTTCAATGTGCTCCATATTAGAATCAACTGGGGAGACATTTTTAAAATCCCAGTTTCTAGGCTCTACCTCATATCAATTAAATCAGCATCTACATGGCCTGGGATGGACAGTTGAGGGAGGATAGGAGCAGACTTTTTTTAATTTTCAGGTGACTCCACTATGCAGCAGAGTTAAAAATTAGCTTCCTATGTGGTCACAGTCTCATAAGTAATTAGAAGCAAATTATCTCACTGCCAGAGAACCAGTACTGCCAAAGAAACCAGACTATCAGACATTATTATTATATTTATTTATTTATTTATTTATTTATTTATTCATGGCTGTGTTGGCTCTTCGTTTCTGTGTGAGGGCTTTCTCTAGTTGCAGCAAGTGGGGGCCACTCCTCATCACGGTATGCAGGCCTGTCACTATCGCGGCCTCTCGTTGCAGAGCACAGGCTCCAGACGCACAGGCTCAGTATTTGTGGCTCACGGGGCTAGTCGCTCCGTGGCATGTGGGATCCTCCCAGACCAGGGCTCAAACCCGTGTCCCCTGCATTGGCAGGCAGACTCTCAACCACTGCGCCACCAGGAAAGACCTATCAGACATTATTATTGCACCTGGAGGAAACTTTCCCATTCCTAGGTCTCAGCCTCAGAGACCAGTAGGAATAAGAACTGTTTTTCATGCTTTTGTTGTTGGTGGTGGTGGTTTGTTTGGTATTTTTGAGATGTAGGAGTTTGGGCATCCTAACATAGAGCCAATATACTGATTTACTTGAGCATACAGGTCTCTTCTCACCAAAGTCTTATACAATCTTCCACTTCCTGATCCTCCTATCTGGTCTCTCTTACACGCTTCTCCAAAAATCTTGTGGCCCTTTGAGATTCACAGAATCCAGACCTCATTTTCAATGTCTCCTGTATGCCTTTCAACCATTTTACCTCATCTTAGAAGATAGTGGAATAGAAGGGAATCATGTTCATTTCACCATTTTCCCAGAATCCATTTCCATTGCAATGTATAACATCTTAAATTAACTTAGAGCATTTACAAATACTAAATCAAATACTTTGTTTGGAAGTATGCTGCCTATAAATCTAGAAGAAAAAATACAAATCATCTATTTAATGGAAATCAGTGTTTTTAAAATTATTAAGCTCAATTTGATGATCTCCAAGCCAATGCTCACAGTGGAAGATTACACGGCTATCTATAGCACAGAATATTTCCTCCATAAAATGTTTTCTTTGATCTGTGATATTTTCTTATTAATGTTTTATTACTATTTATTTAATCACTTAATGGATATAAAATACCTTGGTTACTTCCTGGGTAACCTACAAGATATTTTAGAATTATATTAATGATCACTTATGATTTTATCTTAATGCATAATTTGAAGCCCAAAAGTCTTTGAAAATTTAAGCAGTATATATCAAAGATATTAATATTAATTTGTTTAGGCCTGAAAATACCTTAACTCAATGGAGCAAAGAAATGTAACTAGTTAAGCTTAATTTACAGGAATAAGTTACCAGAGTCATTGAAAAGGAATGACCAGATTTTAATATATGGTTAATTAGTGATGGAAAACTCCCTGTCATAACTAGATATTAAAAAAGTAATGCGGGAATTGGGATAATGTAGTTTAGTTGGTAAAGTTTCAACATGAAATATATAATTGTAATTTCATTTCAAAGATAAACAAAAAGGAAGTCATTGAAAAAATGGACTCTGTAATATTTGCCTCCCAAATCCAAATATTGCAACCAACCTGAAATCTGTTGAATTACTTTCCTCTAATTTTAAAACTATTAGAGTGTACTGTAAAACTGATTATTAATAATTTAAGTACTTCCTAGTGCATATGCATATTATTGAACTTATTCTTAGATTTAAAAATTAAGTAAACAACTTACATTAGGATTAACACTATTTTCAATTTTTTGAATTAAGTTCAAAATAGTTAGAAACTCTTGAATATCTGGCTTTGGGACAAGAGTCCCAGGCTTTTACTTGATAACTATATTATTTGGAAAGTTGTTCTATTTTTTTCCATTTCTTCCTTAAGATATTTTATGTGTTTTTTCAGAGTTGATCTGCAGTTGCTAATTGTTTAAGCCTAATTTATCTTAACACAATGTTGATTTTTAACTTTTATTTTACCCCTTAAGTCTAATTGATATTTATAATAAATGATCTAGTTTTTCATTGTAAATAAAAGGAATTACTTGAATCAGATTCTTTAGTTCTCATATCTAATTATGTACTGTTCATAGAATATCAATTATCTCTACTTGTATGACTTAGAGCATCAAATACATTTTTTTACCTTTGGTAAGTTATTTGTTAATAAATGCAAGAAGCATATTAATATAATAACCTATATTCTGGGATCAGACTTATCAGTGCATTACATACTATTTAAAATTTATATTTCTATTGGAAGCTATTGGATGACTATAGCAATAATATGTTACCAATATAGGTAAAATAGTGAAATTATTTTATTGAAGTTAGATATATATATAGGTCAGGGAATTGGAAGACTACACATTTTTACCTCCAATTGTTTGGCTGTCAAACTATAGCTCAGGGACCTTTAGGTACTAAACTGTAGCAGTTCTTTATATTTGATTTAGTAATATATCAATACAAAAATTTATGCAAAGAAAATACACAAATGCCAGGATATATTTAGAAGATAACTTAGGGTAATTAATACATTTATAAAATAATTTAGGCTTTAGATTAATAATTTTCTTTGAAATATTCATGTTTTACATAAAACAAAATATATTTATATGATTGTAGTGAATGTGGAGAATTATCAGCAAAGAATATAAGCATGATCAGATTTTCATGTTAGAAACATTGTCTTAATAGAAGTGCAAGGGAAGGCCTGGAGCCTGGGAATACTGGAGAAAAGAACAACTGTTACAAAGTTTCCTAGCTTTCCAGGCAAAACAAAGGACTTACAATACGATAAGGACAGTTGGCTTAGTGAGAGAGAGAGGGATTTGAAATTGTATTTATCTTTTAACAACTACAGTAAACAACATGAGCTTAAAAGAATGAGAGAGAGAGAGTAAAGGTAAACTGATTGGCTAAGCTGTTCTATTGACTGGGAGGAGATTCAGCATAAGATGTAAGGAATTCAAGTGCCTACCTACTATATCAAGTTTTAAAGTAATTACCATGGTTTCCCAAATGTTTCAAGAATGTTTATATTTTGTATTCCAAAAAAATAATTAAAATATCTTAAGTCATTTATTTTGATAAAGCAGAAGAGTCATTTTATTATATACAGATTCATGCTTAAATTCAGATGGAAGACAAATAAAATATAGACTGTACAATAGGTCCTATGATAGGCAAAATTTCCTGACTTTAGATGGAGATATAGTTGTATACTAATTCTCTTGAAATTTCTCTAATGAAAAATTTTCCATATTTTTATTATTGCCAAAGGGCCTAGTTGAACAAGATATTTTCAACAGTCCCCTAATCCTGGTTATTATCTACTAATCTCTTCCTGAATTAGAAGTCAGAACTAATTCACTACCTTTTACACACTTTATTCTAGCTCAATTACTTTCTTGTCTCTTATCATAGTACACTGAAAGCCAGTTCCTATAATCCATTAATTAATATACTTGGGAAATGCTGCATTTTAAAATCTTCTTTTAGAGATTCACCTTACACAGTAGCATGTAAAATAGTTTGATGTGTGATTCTTTTTCATTTTCTTAAATTGAAAATCTTAAGTTTATACACTGATACATTTTTACATGTACATACCTTTAGGTAACCAATACTGGACCAATATACAGAGAATTTCCTGAACACTAGAAAATTCCTTAGTCCTCCTGTCAGTTGGTATTACTGCTTCCACCTTCAGTATAAGGTTAGCCATGATTTGACTTCTATCATCTTAGATTGTTTTTGCTTGTTTTAAATTCCATATACATGGAATCATACAGCTTTGCTTCTTTTATGTCTGGCTCTTTATTAATATTATGTACAGGAGATTAATTCATACTGGGGCAATGAAATTTTTCACTTGTTATCTATTATGGACATTTGGTTGGTTAGAATTTTGACTATTATAAAAAACTTGGCTATGAACAGTTTTTGCAGTTTTGGTGGACATATGAACAAGTTTCTCTTAAGCATATACACGAGTATAATTGCTGCATCACAGGCTAAATATATGTTTAAATTTGGTAAGTTTTACATTGGATCTATAGATCAATTTGGAAAGAATAAAAATCTTACCAATACTGAGATTTCTTATGCATATAAATAGTGTATCACTCTATTTAGGTCTCCCTTTTCTTCAGTAAGTTTTGTAATCTTCCATCTAGAGTTCCTGCATGTCTTTTGTTAAATTTATTATAAGTATTCTATATTTTTTAATGCTATTGCATGCAATATTGTTTACAAATTTGATTTTTTTTTTTTTTTTTTTTTTTTTTTTGCGGTACGCGAGCCTCTCACTGTTGTGGCCTCTCCCGTTGTGGAGCACAGGCTCAGGATGCTCAGGCTTAGCGGCCATGGCTCACGGGCCCAGCCGCTCCATGGCATGTCGGATCTTCCCAGACCGGGGCACAATCCCATGTCCCCTGAAGCGGCAGGCAGACTCTCAACCACTGCGCCACCAGGGAAGCCCCACAAATTTGATTTTTAATTGTTCTTTGCTAACAGATAGAAATATACTTGCACCTTTATACAGACCTTGTATTTTGATGACTTGCTATATTCACTTATAAGGACAAGTAGCAGAACAAAACATGACTAATATAATGAACAAGCTCAGATGTCTGACAGAAATATGTCAGATTTGAAAGACCTTAAGTATATTATGGAAAAGCTAGTATCTATGGAAGGCAAATAGGCCTAGTCTATGATGGATCTACATTTTAGAATGCCTTCCAGAGGAGATTAATGAGAGAACTAAATAGAGGCTATAATGAAAGCAAGATGTATGAAAACATTTCTAAACAAACAAACAAAAAAAAAACACATATCCTCAATTTAAAGACTACAAATGGGTTCAGCAGGAATGACAAAAACAATATAATCTAAAGCAATTCTACTGTTATTTTAGTATTAAAAGTTTAAATTTTCTAAATTTATAGTTATAAAAATATATAATATACACTGTAATTAAATTTGCTTCATATTTTATATGCAACACAAGATACCAAAAGTAAATGGAAAAATGTTTTCAAATATCTAAGAAAAATAATTGAATCTTAGCCTTCTATGAAAATTAAAATTATACTCTCAGTATTATTAAAAATATTCTTAAAATGCTATGCAGAGAGATGCAACAAATAATAAGGGTGGAGTTGTCTCTCTCTAAACAATTATATAAGTGAATTTTGAGAAGTGGGAAAAGGAGATCAAGAAATAACTGAAACTATAGGGAAAGAAATTCTCAATGGCCAATACCCAACACATCAAAATTGGAAAACAAGTGACCAGGATATTCTGCACATCAACTTCTTATTTTCTGATCAATACAACTCCCAAAGCAAACTCATTATCTACTAGGTTTTGTTTTTGTTTTTGTTTTTTTTACACCAAATCTCCACCCTTCAATACTTGGAGGGGATTAACCATTTGTGTGGAGAACTTTATAAGATGGGAAATTCTCACTCCATGAAAAAGATGGTATGAGGCAGAAGCAGTTGAGAATGATCCATTAATCTGAGCATGAGTAGATACATTGTCACTACGACACATACTGTATTCTAAGTGTCTATATATTTTGGCATCATTTTTAATATTTTAATGCACTTGAACTGTTTGATTATGTGCATAATATTGGATAGAGAGCTAACTTAATTTTCTTAAGCACATAGCCAATTTAACCAATAAAATGATTGAATATATTCTTATTGATATATATTTACAATATCTACTGCATACAAAATTCCCATAAATCCAGACATTTGCATCTAAATTTTAACACTACAGTATTTTGATTATTAAGTTCTTAAATGTATTTTGATAATGGTGAGGAGAGTCCTTCTTCACTGTTTTTAATGAGAATGCTGAAGAAAATATTTTCTTGCTAGTGCATTTTCCAACAGAGTTCTTTATTTTGTCTTACAATATTTAATTTAAAGGCCTATCCACACTGAGATGTATAGCTTCTCGAATATCAAAGTACAAATTTAAAAAGTGAGAATAAGTAGATGGAGAATCTTATAATGTGATTTTTCAAGAAAATCTTATAGATAATACTGAATAGTGTAATCATATTTAGTAGTGTAATAATTTCACCTTACTGATGTGTTAAAATGTAGTTCATCCTTGTGGTGTCTGAGAATTGTCCAACGTCCTCACTGTACCTGCTACTAAAGGCCTCTCTGGTGTTGCTTACAATTAGTTGCTTTGGTGTAAGCCTCTGTGGTGTTGGTTTCAGGGGTTTGGTTCATATCCCTGAGTTTACCAAGTGCCTGTGGGAAATACAGGAACTCTTGAGATTCAGGCACAACCCCCATTTGGCCTCTGACTTTGATCCATCCACCTCTTATCTGTAGAATCACCTCACCCTGCACTGCAGCAATCCCAAGATAAACACCTAGATTCTTCATTCTCAGATGACTTCAGATCCCCACTCCTCAACCCCTTGCACACAAATATATCACATAAGAAGTTCTGGATCACGTCTATGCTTTGTGTAGGACAGGGGAAAACAAGAAGCATTGCTAAGAACATTGATTTAAGATACTCTATCAGACATTCTCCACCAAATAAGAAGTAGAACAAAAGTTCCTCTACTTTCACCATCTCCCCACCAGAAACTAGGTGTATTTGTACCTTCTCATATCCTTCTTAGTCAAGCTGAATATTCAGTGGGTTAATATCCTGGATCTTTGGGTTAAGGACATTTGTCTTCTCTTTCCAACTTTCTCTCCACCACCAACTCTGCCAGAAAGATATTCTCTCCCCACTTCCTTCCTGATGGGAAAGAGCTCTATATCATACTCTCTTCCTTCCCTCCTTCCCCAAGAGAGGGGAAGGTGCTGGGCCTGGCTGGCTGCTAGAAGGGTTGCAGCTTGGGAGTTGTTGCAAAGGTGTGGAAGGCTTGTTCTCTGAAATCACACAGGTATTTGGAACACCAGATGGGGATGAGTGCAGCTCCTCCTTGCTTGGTGTGTTCCTATGTGCAGTTTTATTTTTTTGGATATTTTTAGTTGGCTCTGTTCAGTTGAGTGCAGTTTTCTGTGTTCACCTCTTGTTTCTCACAGATTACATCACATATAAGCAGGTAAAATCTCCATCATGCTCAACTTGTTCCCTGATATATCAATTGTTTGGAAAGTGCTGGTTTTCAAGACAAGTGTTATAGAAAAACTGATTGGATTCATCATTAAAAAAATGGATCATAAAGTTCTCATCACAAGAAAAAAATGCGTAACTTTATATGGTGACAGATGGTAATGAGACTTATTGTAGTGATCATTTCGAAGGGTATACAAATATAGAATCGTTATGTTGTACATTGGTAACTAACATAACATGTTAGGTCCATTTTTCCTCAATTAAAAAATGGATGGGTAGGGGCTTCCCTGGTGGCGCAGTGGTTGAGAGTCCGCCTGCCGATGCAGGGAACATGGGTTCGTGCCAAGCTACGGGAAGATCCCACATGCTGTGGAGCGTTTAGGCCCGTGAGCCATGGCCACTGAGCCTGCACGTCCGGAGCCTGTGCTCCGCAACGGGAGAGGCCACAACAGTGAGAGGCCCACATACCAAAAAAAAAAAAAAAAAAAAAAAAAAAGTGTGGGTAAAAATGTTAATATACTGTACAAAACCATTACTACTGCTGGGCAGATGGGTATTCTGAATGAATTTTAACTCTAGGTGCCCTTTCCTGATGAGGTAAAGCCAAGAGAACCTCAAGTACTGAAACCAGGAGCACATCTCAAAACAATATTGTTCATAGAGACAGGGATGAAGAAGCCAGCCACAGTCTAATTATTAGACAACATTGACTTCTGCTTTTACATTCAGCTATCATGGTGAAAAATAAAGGACGTTAAGATGAATAAATTGCACCATTTTGTTTAAAACTGGGGAGAAAATTATATACAAAAATAAGTATTTCAATAAATTAAAGTCATGTTATCTTTGTTTAGAAGGCTCATTATTTTTTTCCTTAAATATTTCACTAACCTAAAATAATTTTCATAGTGATTAAAGTGTTCAAGAAATGTTTCAATCTCTGAAGCTCATACTTTTCAAAGTATAAAATCAAATAATTGCTGAGGCCATATGTATTTTGGATTCAAAGTAAAAGAGAACATTGTTGATACCTTTAATTTGTTAATTCAAGGATCCTAATTTGCCAGTTTAAAATCATCTAACATTTATAACAGAAAATAAAATAAATTGAATCTGATAGAGTGATTGTGAAAATTTTAGCTATATTTACCATCCACACTAACTGTAACCTAAGGAATCAATGGTCAACATCTCCTCATTTCAAACAACTAGTAACAGCCCTTCTCTTTTATCATGGTGCCCCGTTGTCCTCAAACAGTCTGTGAAGTTAAATATTGCTGCAGTCTGCTGAGATTATGCAAGTGTGAAGCCTGATGTTTCAGTTAGCAATCACTATAAGGGGAAAAAAAATATTGGCAATGCTTCCTGTGGTTGACACCTTGTACATTTCACTTCAGTTTCAATTTTTATTTGGATCTGCATGAGTTTCAAACCAGGTGAAAAATCATTTCATTATGACCCAGCGGGGACACAAAATAATTTCACTGAAGCCCAGCTGGTTTGAAAAATGCAGTGACAGAAAATCAGGTAGGTTTTTTATGTTGGCAGCTTTGGAAATAGAAGTTTGACACATCCCTGATTACATTTTTTTTTTTTTTTTTTTTTGCGGTACGTGGGCCTCTCACTGTTGTGGCCTCTCCCGTTGCAGAGCACAGGCTCCGAACGCGCAGGCTCAGCAGCCATGGCTCACGGGCCCAGCTGCTCCGCGGCATGTGGGATCTTCCTGGACCGGGGCGCGAACCCGTGTCCTCTGCATCGGCAGGTGGACTCTCAACCACTGTGCCACCTGGGAAGCCCCCTGATTACATTTAAAGTAGGATTTATAGTAAAGTCACAAGTTGTACCCAATATTAATGATCATACTGTAATTCTGGAACTATCTCAAGCCTCTTGCTAGCAGGACTCGTTTGCCAGTGTTTCTTCCCATCAGCCTCACCTGGGGGGATTAGGGCACAAGGTAGAGCTCCATGGTCCACATTTCTAAGTCTTGACTGCAAAACTGAGAGTATAATCCATAATTTGCCACATCACTTAGTTATCCTTCAGTACATGTCAAAAGGATTGAAGTCTGCATTCTAAACTTATGAAATGTTAATAATCATGAGATATTATTTTATGTGTAATCAGTGGCCTTGAGACAGTTGTCCTATTCTCTCCTTCTCCTTTTCTCTAATGCTTTTTGAATCAAACTAAAATTAGGATGAAATTAAGTACATTTTTAAGACAAATACACAACATATATTTCTATACACCATTAAATTCCCATTATACTTAAAACACTAAATTAAACTAAAGTTGATCTAATCTGAACTACATCTCTATTTGGGGAGTTAGCTGAAAACATATTAATTTAATAACACCTCTAATAGGCATAATTGCTAGTTAGGTTGAGACTTAGCCAAAGCACTGGAAATTAAGGTGTGGTGGTAGAAGCTAGAACTATTATTTTTTATTCACTTACTTATTCTACATTCATATAAGTTCATTAGAAAAAACTAAATGAAGTATTTTAAGTTCATTTTATTACATACCTTAACACCCAAATGATATAAAACTATTAAGAAAACAACTTTCCACACTTAAAAATAATCCAAATATGTATCCTGTTATCTACCTATGATGAAGGTCACTATCTATTTGTTTTTATCCCATTCATATCAGTGAGCTGTTTGTGGTATTCCCAGGTCTTTGCCTATCTGTCTCACACTTTCATAATCTCCAGATGCTTAAATTTTAATTGTTACATAGATTCTCCACAGTTCCTTACAGCAAAATATTTTCAAATGGTCTGTTATGTCAAGTTCAAGTCTTAATTTTTTTGAGTAAATATTCTCTGTAAAATTCTCAACTGCTTTCTCATCTTTACTCTGAATCAAAATCTCATGTATTAACATTTTTGTCGCTTCCTCCTTTCACATTAAGAAATATCTATTTAGGGCCTACTGTGTGTCAAGTGCAGTTTTAAGTGTTGAGCAAACAGATGAATATGACAAGTTCCTGTTCTCAAGAACTTTACAGATGAATACAAAGAAGTTGTATGACTATTAACATAGATTAGGATCATAGAAGAAAATATGGTCAGTTCTCCAGCACGCAAGATAAAAGTGTGGAATCAGGCTTCATATGGAAGGTAATTCTAGCATTGAGTTGAAAAAAGACTGTGCCACCTTCGAGGACAACTTTCTTATCAGCAAAAATGAACTGCTTTTCACACTGGAATCTCTGTGACCAGACCCTTCCTAAACAACTCATTCAGTTCCTTGCTCTTTCCAAGAAAATGCCAGGATTTCAAAATCTGACATTTTAAAGGAACCGGAGCATTTTGACGTCAAAGCAAATATATGTTAATTAAAATCAGCCCATGGAAGAACTTCCGGGTAAGATGGCGGAAGAGTAAGACGCGGAGATCACCTTCCTCCCCACGGATACACCAGAAATACAGCTACACGTGGAACAACTCCTACAGAACACCTACTGAACGCTGGCAGAAGACCCCAGACCTCCCAAAAGGCAAGAAACTCCCCACATACCTGGGTAGGGCAAAGCGGAGAGATCCGCACACAGAGGATTGGTGCCGAGCGGCACTCACCAGCCCGAGAGGCTTGTCTGCTCGCCCGCCGGGGCGCGCAGCGCTGGAAGCTGAGGCTCGGGCTTCGGTCAGAGCGCAGGGAGAGGACTGGGGCTGGCGGCGAGAACTCAGCCTGAAGGGGGCTAATGTGCCACAGCTAGCCGGGAGGGAGTCCGGGAAAACTCTGGAGCTGCCGAAGAGGCAAGAGACTTTTTCTTCCCTCTTGGTTTCCTGGTGCGCGAGGAGAGGGGATTGAGAGCGCTGCTTAAAGGGGCTCCACGGACGGGCGCGAGTCGCGACTGAAAGCGCGGAGCCCAGTGACAGGCGTGGGACGCTGGGGCTGCTGCTGCCGCCGCCAAGAAGCCTGTGTGCGAGCGCAGGTCACTGCCCACACCGCCCTTCCGGGAGCCTGTGCAGCCCGCCACTGCAGGGGTCCCGGGATCCAGGGGCGGCTTCCCTGGGAGAACGCACTGCGCGCCTCGGGCTGGTGCAACGTCACGCCGACCTCTGCCGCTGCAGGCTCGCCCTGCACTCCGTGCCCCTCCCTCCCTCCCGGCCTGAGTGAGCCAGAGTCCCCGAAGAGGCTGCTCCTTTAACCCTGTCCTATCTGAGCGAAGAACAGACGCCCTCCGGTGACCTACACGCAGAGGCGGGGCCAAATCCAAAGCTGAGACCTAGGAGCTGTGAGAACAAAGAAGAGAAAGGGAAACCTCTCCCAGCAGACTCAGAAGCAGCGGATTAAAGCTCCACAATCAACTTGATGTACCCTGCATCTGTGGAATACATGAATAGACAACACATCGTCCCAAATTGAGGAGCCCGGAGTCAGTGCTGTGCCTCTGAGGTGGGAGAGCCAACTTCAGGACACTGGTCCACAAGAGACCTCCCAGCTCCACATAATATCAAACGGCAAAAATCTTCCAGACATCTCCATCTCAACAACAGCACCCAGCTTCACTCAACGACCAGCAGGCTACAGTGCTGGACACCCTAAGCCAAACAACTAGCAAGACAGGAACACAACGCCACCCATTAGCAGAGAGGTGGCCTAAAATCATAAAAAGTCTGCAGACACCCCAAAACACAGCACCAGACGTGGACCTGCCCACCAGAAAGACAAGATCCAGCCTCATCCACCAGAACACAGGCACTAGTCCCCTCCACCAGGAAGCCTACACAACCCACTAAACCAACCTTAGCCACTGGGGACAGACACCAAAAACAACAGGAAATACGAACCTGCAGCCTGCAAAAAGGAGACCCCAAACACAGTAACATAAGCAAAATGAGAAGACAGAAAAACACACAGCAGGAGAAGGAGCAAGATAAAAACCCACCAGACCTAACAAATGAAGAGGTAATAGGCACTCTACCTGAAAAAGAATTCAGAATAATGATGGTAAAGATGATCCAAGATTCTATTTCCCAGATACAAAATCTTGGAAATAGAATAGACAAAATGCAAGAAACAGTTAACAAGGACATAGAAGAACTAAAGATGAATCAAGCATCGATTAAAAACACAATACATGAAATGAAAAATACTCTACATGGGATCAATAGCAGAATAACTGAGGCAGAAGAACGGATAAGTGAGGTGGAAGATAAAATAGTGGAAATAACTGCTGCAGAGCAAAATAAAGAAAAAAGAATGAAAAGAATAGAGGACAGTCTCAGAGACCTCTGGGACAACATTAAACGCACCAACATTCGAATTATAGGGGTTCCAGAAGAAGAAGAGAAAAAGAAAGGGACTGAGAAAATATTTGAAGAGATTATAGTTGAAAACTTCCCTAATATGGGAAAGGAAATAGTTAATCAAGTCCAGGAGGCACAGAGAGTCCCATACAGAATAAATCCAAGGAGAAATACGCCAAGACACATATTAATCAAACTGTCAAAAATTAAACACAAAGAAATCATATTAAAAGCAGCAAGGCAAAAACAACAAATAACACACAAGGGAATCCCCATCAGGATAACAGCTGATCTCTCAGCAGAAACTCTACAAGCCAGAAGGGAGTGGCAGGGCATACTTAAAGTGATGAAGGAGAAAAACCTGCAACCAAGATTACTCTACCCAGCAAGGATCTCATTCAGATTTGATGGAGAAATTAAAATGTTTACAGACAAGCAAAAGCTGAGAGAGTTCAGCACCACCAAACCAGCTTTACAACAAATGCTAAAGGAACTTCTCTAGGCAAGAAACACAACAGAAGTAAAAGACCTACAATAATGAACCCAAAACAATTAAGAAAATGGGAATAGGAACATACATATCAATAATTACCTTAAATGTAAATGGACTAAATGCTCCCAGCAAAAGACACAGAGTGGCTGAATGGATACAAAAACAAGACCCATCTATATGCTGTCTACAAGAGACCCACTTCAGACCTAGAGACACATACAGACTGAAAGTAAGGGGATGGAAAAAGATATTCCATGCAAATGGAAACCAAAAGAAAGCTGGAGTAGCAATTCTCATATCAGACAAAATAGACTTTAAAATAAGGACTACTAGAAGAGACAAAGAAGGTCACTACATAATGATCAAGGGATCGATCCAAGAAGAAGATATAACAATTGTAAATATTTATGCACCAAACATAGGAGCACCTCAATACATAAGGCAAATACTAACAGCCATAAAAGGAGAAATCGACAGTAACACACTCATAGTAGGGGACTTTAACACCCCACTTTCACCAATGGACAGATCATCCAAAATGAAAATAAATAAGGAAACAGAAGCTTTAAATGATACATTAAACAAGATGGACTTAATTGATATTTATAGGACATTCCATCCAAAAACAACAGAATACACATTTTTCTCAAGTGCTCATGGAACATTCTCCAGGATAGATCATATCTTGGGTCACAAATCAAGCCTTGGTAAATTTAAGAAAATTGAAATTGTATCAAGTATCTTTTCCGACCACAATGCTATGAGACTAGATATCAATTACAGGAAAAGAGCTGTAAAAAATACAAACACATGGAGGCTAAACAATACACTACTTAATAACGAAGTGATCACTGAAGAAATCAAAGAGGAAATTAAAAAATACCTAGAAACAAATGACAATGGAGACACGACGACCCAAAACCTATGGGATGCAGCAAAAGCAGTTCTAAGAGGGAAGTTTATAGCAATACAATCCCACCTTAAGAAACAGGAAACATCTCGAATAAACAACCTAACCTTGCACCTAAAGCAATTAGAGAAAGAAGAACAAAAACATCCCAAAGTTAGCAGAAGGAAAGAAATCATAAAAATCAGATCAGAAATAAATGAAAAAGAAATGAAGGAAACGATAGCAAAGATCAATAAAACTAAAAGCTGGTTCTTTGAGAAGATAAACAAAATTGATAAACCATTAGCCAGACTCATCAAGAAAAAAAGGGAGAAGACTCAAATCAATAGAATTAGAAATGAAAAAGGAGAAGTAACAACTGACACTGCAGAAATACAAAAGATCATGAGAGATTACTATAAGCAACTCTATGCCAATAAAATGGACAACCTGGAAGAAATGGACAAATTCTTAGAAATGCACAACCTGCCGAGACTGAACCAGGAAGAAATAGAAAATATGAACAGACCAATCACAAGCACTGAAATTGAAACTGTGATAAAAAATCTTCCATCAAACAAAAGCCCAGGACCAGATGGCTTCACAGGCGAATTCTATCAAGCATTTAGAGAAGAGCTAACACCTATCCTTCTGAAACTCTTCCAAAATATAGCAGAGGGAGGAACACTCCCAAACTCATTCTATGAGGCCACCATCACCTTGATACCAAAACCAGGCAAGGATGTCACAAAGAAAGAAAACTACAGGCCAATATCACTGATGAACATAGATGCAAAAATCCTCAACAAAATACTAGCAAACAGAATCCAACAGCACATTAAAAGGATCATACACCATGATCAAGTGGGGTTTATTCCAGGAATGCAAGGATTCTTCAATATACGCAAATCAATCAACGTGATACACCATATTAACAAATTGAAGGAGAAAAACCATATGATCATCTCAATAGATGCAGAGAAAGCTTTTGACAAAATTCAACACCCATTTATGATAAAAACCCTGCAGAAAGTAGGCATAGAGGGAACTTTCCTCAACATAATAAAGGCCATATATGACAAACCCACAGCCAGCATCGTCCTCAATGGTGAAAAACTGAAACCATTTCCACTAAGATCAGGAACTAGACAAGGTTGCCCACTTTCACCACTCTTATTCAACCTAGTTTTGGAAGTTTTAGCCACAGCAATCAGAGAAGAAAAGGAAATAAAAGGAATCCAAATTGGAAAAGAAGAAGTAAAGCTGTCACTGTTTGCAGATGACATGATCCTATACATAGAGAATCCTAAAGATGCTACCAGAAAACTACTAGAGTTAATCAATGAATTTGGTAAAGTTGCAGGATACAAAATTAATGCACAGAAATCTCTGGCATTCCTATATACTGATGATGAAAAATCTGAAAGTGAAATCAAGAAAACACTCCCATTTACCATTGCAACAAAAAGAATAAAATATCTAGGAATAAACCTACCTAAGGAGACAAAAGACCTGTATGCAGAAAATTATAAGACACTGATGAAAGAAATTAAAGATGATACAAATAGATGGAGAGATGTACCATGTTCTTGGATTGGAAGAATCAACATTGTGAAAATGACTCTACTACCCAAAGTAATCTACAGGTTCAATGCAATCCCTATCAAACTACCACTGGCATTTTTCACAGAACTAGAACATAAAATTTCACAATTTGTATGGAAACACAAAAGACCCCAAATATCCAAAGCAATCTTGAGAACGAAAAATGGAGCTGGAGGAATCAGGCTCCCTGACTTCAGACTATACTACAAAGCTACAGTAATCAAGACAGTATGGTACTGGCACAAAAACAGAAAGATAGATCAATGGAACAGGATAGAAAACCCAGAGATAAACCCACGGACATATGGTCACCTTATCTTTGATAAAGGAGGCAGGAATGTACAGTGGAGAAAGGACAGTCTCTTCAATAAGTGGTGCTGGGAAAACTGGATAGGGACATGTAAAAGTATGAGATTAGATCACTCCCTAACACCATACACAAAAATAAGCTCAAAATGGATTAAAGACCTAAATGTAAGGCCAGACACTATCAAACTCTTAGAGGAAAACATAGGCAGAACACTCTATGACATAAATCACAGCAAGATCCTTTTTGACCCACCTCCTAGAGAAATGGAAATAAAGACAAAAATAAACACATGGGACCTAATGAAACTTAAAAGCTTTTGCACAGCAAAGGAAACCATAAACAAGACCAAAAGACAACCCTCAGAATGGGAGAAAATATTTGCAAATGAAGCAACTGACAAAGGATTAATCTCCAAAATTTATAAGCAGCTCATGCAGCTCAATAACAAAAAAACAAACAACCCAATCCAAAAATGGGCAGAAGACCTAAATAGACATTTCTCCACAGAAGATATACAGACTGCCAACAAACACATGAAAGGATGCTCAACATCTTTACTCATTAGAGAAATGCAAATCAAAACTACAATGAGATATCATCTCACACCAGTCAGAATGGCCATCATCAAAAAATCTAGAAACAATAAATGCTGGAGAGGGTGTGGAAAAAAGGGAACACTCTTGCACTGCTGGTGGGAATGTGAATTGGTACAGCCGCTATGGAGAACGGTATGGAGGTTCCTTAAAAAACTACAAATAGAACTACCATATGCCCCAGCAATCCCACTACTGGGCATATACCCTGAGAAAACCATAATTCAAAAAGAGACATGTACCAAAATGTTCATAGCAGCCCTATTTACAATAGCCCGGAGATGGAAACAACCTAAGTGTCCATCATCGGATGAATGGATAAAGAAGATGTGGCACATATATACAATGGAATATTATTCAGCCATAAAAGGAAATGAAATTGAGCTATTTGTAATGAGGTGGATAGACCTAGAGTCTGTCATACAGAGTGAAGTAAGTCAGAAAGAGAAAGACAAATACCGTATGCTAACACATATATATGGAATTTAAGAAAAAAAATGTCATGAAGAACATAGGGGTAAGACAGGAATAAAGACACAGACCTACTTGAGAATGGACTTGAGGATATGGGGAGGGGGAAGGGTAACCTGTGACAAAGTGAAAGAGCGGCATGGACATATATAAACTACCAAACGTGAGGTAGATAGCTAGTGGGAAGCAGCCGCATAGCACAGGGAGATCAGCTCGGTACTTTGTGACCGCCTGGAGGGGTGGGATAGGGAGGGTGGGAGGGAGACGCAAAAGGGAGGGGATATGGAAACATATGTATATGTATAACTGATTAAATTTGTTATAAAGCAAAAAAATAAAATTAAATTAATTTAAAAAAAATAAAAAATAAAAAAATAAAATCAGCCCATGAAATGTCACAAAGATAAGTGAGACAAAAGTATCTACTTTTTTTCTCCCCCACAGTTGCAGCAAATTATTTAATAAGGGAAAATAAATAAATAACTATGTGTAAGAGATCACCAGTAACAGTCATTCATTTCCTTAAGGAGAGGGAGAGAGCAGACTAACACTGCTAGGATTTCTTAATTTACTGGTTCAGTATAATTGTTTAAAATTTCTGAATATAACAGGCAATTACTATTTTTGACTTTTCCCTAGCAGTAAATCACAAAAGAAACACATAAGCAAACAAAAATCTCTATCAAAATATTAGCCTGAATCTTGAAAGAAAACGATTGGAGGTGATAATATTAAAACGAGCGGTTTTATAAATCAAATGAATTTTTTTTTTGGAATCTTGAAATTTGAATTTATTATTATTTTTTTAATTTTTAAACATCTTTATTAGAGTATAACTGCTTTACAATGGTGTGTCAGTTTCTGCTTTATAACCAAGTGAATCAGTTATATATATATACATATGTCCCTATATCTCTTATCTCTTGCATCTCCCTCCCATCCACCCTCCCTATCCCACCCCTCTAGGTGGTCATGGAGCACCGAGCTGATCTCCCTGTGCTATGCAGCTGCTTCCCAATAGTGATCTATATTACGTATGGTAGTGTATATATGTCCATGCCACTCTCTCACTTTGTCCCATCTTACCCTTCCCCCTCCCAATATTGTCAAGTCCATTCTTAGGTAGATCTGCACCTTTATTCCTGTTTTGCCCCTAGGTTGTTCTGACCATTTTCTTTTTCTTTTTTAGATTCCATATATATGTGTTAGCATACAGTATTTGTTTTTCTCTTTCTGACTTACTTCACTCTGTATGACAGTCTCTAAGTCCATCCACCTCACTACAAATAACTCAGTTTTGCTCCATTTTATGGCTGAGAAATATTCCATTGTATATATGTGCCACATCATCTTTATCCATTAATCTGTCAATGGACACTTAGGTTGCTTCCATGTCCTTGCTATTGTAAATAGAGCTGCAATGAACATTTTGGTACATGACTCTTTTAGAATTATAGTTTTCTCAGGGTATATGCCCAGTCATGGGATTGCTAGGTCATATGGTAGCTCTATTTTTAGTTTTTAAGGAACCTCCATACTGTTCTCCATAGTGGCTGTATCAATTTACATTCCCACCAACAGTGCAAGAGGGTTCCCTTTACTCCACACCCTCTCCAGCATATATTGTTTGTAGGTTTTTTGATGATGGCTATTATGGCAGGTGTGAGATGATATTTCATTGTAGTTTTAATTTGCATTTCTCTAATAATTAATGATGTTGAGCATGCTTTCATGTGATTGTTGCCAATCTGTATATCTTCTTTGGAGAAATGTCTATTTAGGTCTTTTGCCCATTTTTTGATTAGGTTTTATTTATTTATTTATTTTTTTGATATTGAGCTGCATGAGTTGCTTGTACATTTTGGAGATTAATCCTTTGTCAGTTGCTTCATTTGCAAATATTTTCGCCCATTCTGAGGGTTGTCTTTTCATCTTGTTTATGGTTTCCTTTGCTCCACAAAATATTTTAAGTTTCATTAGGTCCCATTTGTTTATTTTTGTTTCTATTTCCATTTCTCTAGGAGGTGGGTCAAAAAGGATCTTGCTGTGATTTATGTCAGAGTGTTCTATGTTTTCCTCTAAGAGTCTGATGATGTCTGGCCTTACATTTAGGTCTTTAATCCATTTTGAATTTACTTTTGTGTATGGTGTTAGGGAGTGTTCTAATTTCATTCTTTTACATGTAGCTGTCCTGCTTTCCCAGCACCACTTATTGAAGAGACTGTCTTTTCTCCACTGTATATTCTTGCCTCCCTTATCAAAGATATGGTAACCATATGTTAGTGGGTTTACCTCTGGGATTTCTATCCTGTTCCATTGATCTATACTCTGTTTTTTTGCCAGTACCATACTGTATTGATTACTCTAGCTTTGTAGTATAGTCTAACATCAGGGAGCCTGATTCCTCCAGCTTCGTTTTTCTTTCTCTAGATTGCTTTGGCTATTCGGGGTCTTCTGTGTTTCCATACAAATTGTGAAATTTTTTCTTCTAGTTCCATGAAAAATGCCAGTGGTAGTTTGATAGGGATTGCACGCAATCTGTAGATTGCTTTGGGTTGTATAGTCATTTTCACAATGTCGATTCTTCCAATCCCAGAACATGGTATATCTCTCCATCTATTTGTATCATCTTTCATTTCTTTCATCAGTGTCTTATAATTTGCTGCATACAGGCCTTTTGTCTTCTTAGGAAGGTTTATTCCTAGATATTGTATTCTTTTAGTTGCAGTGATAAGTGGGAGTGTTTTCTTAATTTCATTTTCAGACTTTTCATCATTAGTGTATAGGAATGCAAGAGATTTCTGTGCATTAATTTTGTATCCTGCTACTTTATGAAATTCATTGATTAGCTCTAGTAGTTTTCTGTTAGCATCTTTAGGATTCTCTATGTAGAGTATCATGTCATCTGCAAACAGTGACAGCTTTACTTCTTTTCCAATTTGGATTCCTTTTATTTCTTTTTCTTCTCTGATTGCTGTGGCTAAAACTTCCAAAACTATGTTGAATATTAGTGGTGAGAGTGGGCAACCTGGTCTTGTTCCTGATCTCAGTGGAAATGGTTTCAGTTTTTCACCGTTGAGGACGATGTCAGCTGTGGGTTTGTCATATATGGCCTTTATTATGTTGAGGTAAGTTCCCTCTATGCCTAATTTCTGGAGGGTTTCTATCATAAATGGGCATTGAATTTTGTCAAAAGCCTTCTCTGCAACTATTGAGATAATCATATGGTTTTTCTCCTTCAATTTGTTAATATGGTATATCATGTTGATTGATTTGCATATATTGAACAATCCTTGCATTCCTGGGATAAACCCCACTTGATCATTGTGTCTGATCCTTTTAATGTGCTGTTGGGTTCTGTTTGCTAGTACTGTGTAGAGGATTTTTGCATCTATGTTCATCAGTGATATTGGCCTGTAGTTTTCTTTCTTTGTGACATCTTTGTCTGGTTTTGGTATCAGACTGATGGTGGCCTCGTAGAATGAGTTTGAGAGTGTTCCTCCCTCTGCTATATTTTGGAGAAGTTTGAGAAGGATAGGTGTTAGCTCTTCTCTACACGTTTGATAGAATTTGCCTGTGAAGCCATCTGGTCCTGGGCTTTTGTTTGTTGGAAGATTTTTAATCACAGTTTCAATTACAGTGCTTGTGATTGCTCTGTTCATATTTTCTATTTCTTCCTGTTTCAGTCTCAGAACGTTGTGCATTTCTAAGAATTTGTCTATTTCTTCCAGGTTGTCCATTTTATTGGCATAGAGTTGCCTGTAATAATCTCTCATGATCTTTTGTATTTCTGCAGTGTCAGTTGTTACTTTTCATTTTTCATTTTGAATTCTATTGATTTGAGGCTTCTCCCTTTTTTCTTGATGTCTGGATAATGGTTTATCAATTTTGTTTATCTTCTCAAAGAACCAGCTTTTGGTTCTGCTGATCTTTGCTACAGTTTCCTTCATTTCTTTTTCATTTATTTCTGATCTGATCTTTATGATTTCTTTCCTTCTGCTAACTTTAGGGTTTTTATTTTTGTTGTTGTTCTTCTTTCTCTAATTGCTTTAGGTGTAAGGTTAGATTGTTTATTTGAGATGTTTCTTGTTTCTTAAGGTAGGCTCTTATAGCTATAAACTTCCCTCTTACAACTGCTTTTGCTGCATCCTTAGGTTTTGGGTCATCGTGATTCCATTGTCATTTGTTTCTAGGTAATTTTTGATTTCCTCTTTTATTTCTTCAGTGATATCTTGGTTATTAAGTAGTGTGTTGTTAAGCCTCCATGTGTTTGTATTTCTTACAGATTTTTTCCTGTAATTGATATCTAGTCTCATAGCATTGTGGTTGGAAAAGACACTTGATACAATTTCAATTTTCTTAAATTTACCAAGGCTTGATTTGTGACCCAAGATATGATCTATCCTGGAGAATGTTCCATGAGCACTTGAGAAGAATGTGTATTCTGCTGTTTTTGGATGGAATATCCTATACATATCAATTAAGTCAATTTGTTTAATGTGTCATTTAAAGCTTGAGTTTCCTTATTTATTTTCATTTTAGATGATCTGTGAATTGGGGAAAGTGGTGTGTTAAAGTCCCCTAGTATGATTGTGTTAATTTCAATTTCCCCTCTTATGGCTGTTAGTATTTGCCTTATGTATTGAGGTGCTCCTATGTTGGGTGCATAAATATTTACAACTGTTATATCTTCTTCTTGGATCAATCCCTTGATCATTATGTAGTGTCCTTCTTTGTCTCTTGTAATAGTCTTTATTTTAAAGTCTATTTTGTCTGATATGAGAATTGCTACTCCAGCTTTTTTTGATTTCCATTAGCATGGAATATCTTTTTCCATCCCCTCACTTTCAGTCTGTATGTGTCCCTAGGTCTGAAGTGGGTCTCTTGTAGACAGCATGTATACGGGTCTTGTTTTTGTATGCATTCTGCCAGTCTATGTCTTTTGGTTGGAGCATTTAATCCACTTACATGTTAGGTAATTATCGATATGTATGTTCCTGTTACCATTTTCTTAATTGTTTTGGGTTTATTTTTGTAGGTCTTTTCCTTATCTTGTGTTCCCTGCCTAGAGAAGTTCCTTTAGCATTTCTTGAAAAGCTGGTTTGGTGGAGCTGAATTCTGTTAGCTTTTGCTTGTCTGTAAAGCTTTTAATTTCTCCGTCAAATCTGAATGAGATCCTTGCTGGGTAGAGTAATCTTGGTTGTAGGTTTTTCTCTTTCATCAGGTTAAATATGTCCTGCCACTCCCTTCTGGCTTGCAGAGTTTCTGGTGAAAGATCAGCTGTTAACCTTATGGGGATATGGTTATCCCTTATATGTTATTTGTTGTTTTTCCCTTGCTGTTTTTAATATTTGTTCTTTGTATTTAATTTTTGATAGTTTGATTAATGTGTCTTGGTGTGTTTCTCCTTGGATTTATCCTGTATGGAACTCTCTGTGCTTCCTGGACTTGATTAGCTATTTCCTTTCCCATATTAGGGAAGTTTTCAACTATAATCTCTTCAAATATTTTCTCAGTCCCTTTCTCTTTCTCTTCGTCTTCTGGGACCCATATAATTCAAATGTTGGTGTGTTTAATGTTGTCCCAGAGGTCTCTGAGACTGTCCTCTATTCTTTTCATTCTTTTTTCTTTATTCTGCTCTGCAGTAGTTATTTCCACTATTTTATCTTCCAGGTCATTTATCCGTTTTTCTGCCTCAGTTATTCTGCTATCAATCCCCTCTAGAGAATTTTTAATTTCATTTATTGTGATGTTCATCAGTGTTTGTTTGCTCTTTAGTTCTTCTAGACCCTTGTTAAACATTTCTTGTATTTTCTCCATTCTATTTCTAGGATTTTGGATCATGTTTACTATCATTATTCTGAATTCTTTTTCAGGTACACTGCCTATTGTCTCTTCATTTGTCAGGTCTGGTGTGTTTTTGCCTTGCTTCTTCATCTGCTGTGTCTCTCTGTCTTCTCATTTTGCTTAACTTACTGTGTTTGGGGTCTCCTCTTCACAGGCTGAAGATTCATAATTTATGTTGTTCTTGGTGTGTGGCTACCATTGCTAAGGTTGGCTCAATGGGTTGTGTAGGCTTCCTGGTGGAGGGGACTAGTGCCTCTGTTCTGGTGGATGAGGTTTTATCTTTCTGGTGGGCAGGTCCACATCTGGTGGTGTGTTTTGTGGGCGTCTGTGGCCTTCTTATGATTTTAGGCAGTCTCTGTGCTAATGGATTGGTTGTGTTCCTGTCTTGCTAGTTTTTAGGCATAGGGTGTCCAACACTGTAGCTTGCTGGTCGTTGATTGGAGCTGGGTCTTGGCATTGAGATGGAGATCTCTGGGAGATTTTCACCATTTGATATTACATGGAGCTGGGAGATCTCTTGTGGACCAGTGTCCTGTAGTTGGCTCTCTCACGTCAGTGGTACAGCCCTGATGCCCCGCTGGAGCACCAGGAGCCTGTCCTCCACAGAGCTCAGAATAAAAGGGAGAAAAGAAAGAAATATAGGAAGAAGAAGATACAATAAAATAAATTAAAATAAAATAAAGTTATTAAAATAAAAAATAATTAAGAAAGTTTACATAATAAAACAAAACAACAACAAAAAAAACGGACTGATAGAACCCTAGGACAAATGGTAAAAGCAAAGCTATACAGACAAAATCACACACAGAAGCATACACATACACACTCACAAAAAGAGAAAAAGGGGGAAAAAAAATATATATATATATATCATTGCTCCCGAAGGCCACCTCCTCAATTTGGGATGATTCGTTTTCTATTCAGGTATTACACAGATGCAGGGTACATCAAGTTGATTGTGGAGATTTAATCTGCTGCTCCTGAGGTTGCTGGGAGAGATTTCCCTTTGTATTCTTTGTTTGCACAGCTCCCGGTATTCAGCTTTGGATTTGGACCTGCCTCTGCGTGTAGGTCTCCTGAGGGCATCTCTTCTTCGCTCAGACAGGATGGGGTTAAAGGAGCAGCTGCTTCGGGGGCTCTGGCTTACTTAGTCTGGGGGGAGGGAGAGGTATGGATGCGGGGTGAGCCTGCAGTGGCAGAGGCCAGCGTGACGTTGCACCAGACTGACATGCACCATGTGTTCTCCCGGGGAAGTTGTCCCTGGATCACGGGACCCTGGCAGTGGTGGGCTTCACAGGCTCCTGGGAGGGGCGGTGTGGACAGTGACCTGTGCTTGCACACAGGCTTCTTGGTGGCTGCAGCAGCAGCCTTAGCGTCCCATGCCCGTCTCTGGGGCCCGCGCTGATAGCCGCGGCTTGCGCCCGTCTCTGGAGCTCCTTTAAGTGGCGCTGTTAATCCCCTCTCTTTGCGCACCAGGAAACAAAGAGGCAAGAAAACGTCTCTTGCCTTTTTGGCAGCTCTAGACTTTTCCACAGACTCCCTCCCGGCTAGCCGTGGTGCACTAACCCCTTCAGGCTGTGTTCACGCCGCCAGTCCTCTCCCTGCACTCCAACCGAAGCCCGAGCCTCAGCTCCCAGCCCTGCCCACCTAGGCAGGTGAGCAGAAGAGCCTCTCGGGCTGGTGAGTGCCTGAGGGCACCGATCCTCTGTGCGGGCATTTCTCCGCTTTGCCCTCTGCACCCCTGTGGCTATGCTTTCCCCCGCTACTCCGAAGCTTCCCCCTCCGCCACCCGCAGTCTCCACCCGCGAAGGGGCTTCTAGTGTGTGGAAACCTTTCCTCCTTCATGGCTCCCTCCCACTGGTGCAGGGCCCGTCCCTATTCTTTTGTCTCTGTTTATTCTTTTTTTCTTTTGCCCTACCCAGGTTCGTGGGGGAGTTTCTTGCCTTTTGGGAAGTCTGAGGTCTTCTGTCAGTGTTCAGTGGGTGTTCTGTAGGAGTTGTTCCACATAGAGGTATATTTCTGATGTGTTTGTGGGGAGTAAGGTGATCTCCGCATCTTACTCTTCCACCATCTGAAGCTCCTCTCTGAATGAATTTATCTTTATGACAGCTCATATTTTTTTCTTATTTTCCTTCAGACATATGAAAATATACTCAAAATCCAGCACCAGGACACAGATCAGGACTGAAAAATACTTGTCTAGATCATCAGGCAATCCATAACGTCTGCAGTGGATGGTGGAAATAGGAAGATGAGGATTATGGAAATTACCCTTCTATAGGGCTGTGGTTAATTGAGGCATTGTTGTTTTGTGTAAGGGAGTTTCATTTTATGTTCCTTTTGTGAACAAAAAATTGTCACTTGCCATCTGCCTCCAGAAGGATTAATTGACTAGCCACTGCAGCCACTGACTTTCAATACACCCTGAAAGGAGTTCAGGGTGAAGATCGGGAATGAGGCACTCTGTGCACTGGGAAAATCTGGCAGAACAAGCCTTTAGACAGTTAGATTGTTTTCTGGAGAAGATTTTAGGAGCCCAATTCTTTCATGTCGTATCTAGAAAATCACTAAAATCATTAATGGTGACATCTGCTCCTTGTGACTAGCAGCCAGCCTCTGCCAAAATCTGTACTTGACTGCACACTCCCTCTTCACTAAAATCATATAAAACACTGACCTCTCCCCCTACCTCTTCGAAGCAGTTTCTCAGAGCCATCTGAAATGCTGTCTCCCAGGCTATAGTCCCCATTTTGCCCCAAATAAAATTTAACTCACAACTCCCACGTTACGCATTTTTTTTTTCAGTCAACAGTTTCATATACACCTGCTGTTATAAGTTTGGAATGGCGGAGTTTTCTATTAATGTGTTACTTTCTTTGTATACAAGCAGTATTTTGGAATATCTGGGTTATAAACTTGGCAGACATTAAACCTGTCTAGGACCCATAGTAATATAAGGTATCTGATGTTTATCAGGGTATGATTACTATTCACACTTTATATCTAGAATTAACCTAATGTTTCCCCATTTTTTTCTTATTGACTCACTTTCAGTTATTCACACTTCAAAATATTTCAGCACAATTTTTGAGATTGCCTCGATGTGAAATAGGGAAGTTTCCTACTACTTCTTTGGGAAACTCTGGTGATAAGAAAAAAAAAAATAATGTTATTTCTCTTAATATGGAATTTGGTATGATAAAATGACATAAATAAGCAAAAATGAGTTAACATTGGTCATAAGTAACAACGTACAGTAAGCACAACTGGGATCAAACTGAAAAGATACAGGAGGTCACATTAGTAAGAAATGAGTATCTTTCATCCTACCTAAATGTATCTCATAATAAAACATAATGGCCCACCATGACACGGGCCATGCAGATTATTGACAATATACTATTTCAGAGAGATATCACTTGACCACAACACATCCTCCACATTAGAGATGCACTGATATAAGACAATGAGATCTGAAAAAGATGAGACTGGTAGACAGGCCAAGTCCATGAAATCCCTAGACAGTGTGTGGTCTTTCATAATGTAGAAGCTTCCCTGGTGGCACAGTGGTTAAGAATCCGCCTGCCAATGCAGGGGACATGGGTTCGAGCACTGGTCTGGGAAGATCCCGCATGCCACAGGGCAACTAGGCCCGTGCAGCACAACTGCTGGCCCTGCACTGTAGAGCTCACAAGCCACAACTACTGAGCCCACGTGCCACAACTACTGAAGCCTGCATGCCTAGAGCTAGTGCTCTGCAACAAGAAGCCACTGCAATGAGAAGCCCACACACCGCAACAAAGAGTAGCCCCCACTCGCCGCCACAACTAGAGAGAAAGCCCATGCATAGCAAAGGAAGACCCAATGCAGCCTAAATAAATAAATAAATAAATAAATAAATAAATAAATAAAATAAAATAAAATAAAACCCTGAGGAAGTTTCAGGATCATTGTCATCTAGCACAGATGATAACTCTCTATGGAAGTCACCACCCTGAGTTCCCTTCTGCCACTCCCTCTCCCATTACCATTCCTCTTCCCTCTTTTCTTTCATGGCAATCACCTTCTTTCTACTTCACTATCTCCTCTAGATCTATAACTCCACCTAGCAGGCCCTGAATAACTTTGGGAGTGACAATGCCTTAGACAAGGATTGACATTGTTATTTTACTGGCATACCTGTGCATAACATTTACTATCATGATGGCATTGAATATAAAATGGCAGTGATATTTGATAATGTAACCAACAGTCCAGAATCTCATCCTCAACTATCACTTCTTAAATGAAATTTTGCTTTGATTTATGCAGCCATTCTTATGTATGAAATTTTCTTCAGAAACAAAACTTCAGTGCAAAAATGTGTCATTACTCAATCACTAGCTCTGTTAAAAATCAAACAAATAGCAGAATCATGTATTAGGTGGTTTATTCAATTCAGAATAGGTATTGACACAACAGGATATGTTCAGTTCCCTTCAGAGAAGACATGTTATGGAAATGACAAGTTTTAAAACTTGTGGGGACATTAAGAAACACAGTTAAAAATGTATGGACAATTAAGAACTATCAGTGTTTTTCATAGTATGAGTATGATCACTAGATGACTCCACTAAAGTTACTTGAGGGGCTTATTTACATAAACAGGTCCCTGGGTCCCAGTCTAGACTTATAGAATCAAAGTAACTGGAGGAGGGGCCTGGGGATCTGAATTTATAATGGTCCCCCCAGATGCTTCTTATGCACTCTAAACAGGGGATTACTTGAAGACTATGGCTTCCTATGTAACCCAGTGTCCATAAACTCTCAGCAGGCTTAACGGGTTCTGAAGTGGTGGCCACAGCACCATTGTCAGACCCTTCTGGTTCCTGAGTCTAAGTCTTCCTCGACCACAGGACACTCACAGGACTGAGCTTGCAATCTGAGGGTATCATTGGCTACACCATAAATGTTGGCAGATCTCAGCAGGGGAGGAAAAATTCTTAAAGATTCGTAAAGAAAAATTCTTAAAAATTTCTCTGACATTATATACAGAGATTCTATTTGTTTCTCTTGACATTTTCTGTTTCAGAAAGAATTACAGAAGTTGCTCTCTTGAAGACATTTGCAGTTTGATTGAATTAGACTTAAAATCACTAATACATTGAATGTTTTATGAACACTTGCTGAAATAATTGTGCAAATTTAGAAATTGTTAGGAATCGTTGAAGAAATATACATTACACTTAGGTTTCAACTCTTTGTTCAGTTAGATTAAATGTGTATTTTCCACAATAGACAAATTTCCAAGACATGTCCACACCATGGAAAATACACTGGTAATTACAGGTATTGTACTTTTACTTATATTTCAATTTTAAAAGGAAAGATTGATTTATCTAAGTCATTTTGCTCTTAAAGTGTTACCTAGACTTGTCTCTCTTTGATTAAATTCAAGACGTGGATATTTAGTATTTCATCAATTTTCCAGGCCAGTCTTCTGCCCTTTGTAATTTTCTCCCAGCTCATGTTACAGGTTTTATTTCATCTAGAAGTGGCACCTATACAATCTTAGAGCAATTTAGGAAATTACTCCAAGTTTTGACTCCTGGTCCTATTTTAATTATCAAAATTTGAGTAGATTCCCAGTTTCTTTCCTATTTCCTCATATTCAGTTTTTCACCATCTTTGACTATTTCTTTTTGTTGATTTCCCATATAATGGTTTGCCAATTTTCCAATTTTGTGAGGTTCCATTTTCTAAAATTCACAGTGTTTCTCATTACTCTTTTACTATCAAGGGTCATGGGTCATTTCAGTTTTTGCATAGCCCAACATAAGATCAGACTCCAGAGCGCTAGTGGCCTGTAATGAAGATTTACTTTAAAGGTAAAACAGAAGACAGGTGACAAAAAATATTATAGACATTGTGGTTTGTTTTTTTTTTTTTTTTTTTTATTTGGAGGGGAGAATATGCTACTTTTCCTTTTGAGACCTGCTAAAACATAAATATTTGTGAAAACAAATTATTTTCTCTAGCAGCAGATCAGTGCTTAACATATTTTATTTTGTAATGCAAATTTGGCAATACTCTCCACTTTTTGACAAAGCAGTTGGGCTATCAGGAAATTAGCACACCAGTCTTCTCACTCTTGTTCAGATGAATAGCTTGGCAGTGAAATGAAGACTGCATTTTGCAGTCCAGTGAGCTCAATAACAGCTGCTTGAAAAGACAAAAACAAAATCTTAAGAAAAAAGTGACTATTTCTTCTATTGAAGTACAGAAGTTACACTCCTAGGGTACCGTCATTGGTTTGTAGAGTTAAAATTCCCATTAGAGGATATTCTATTTAGCTTGTTTGCAAAAGAAACATAACTAAGAACATCATGTTGATATTTTCTCAATCTATGAGTAAGATTTCAGTAGAATTTCTTTACATATTGTATAGCCTTTATATATTACTAGTATATTTTGATTGAAAGATACACAAAAAAATCATGACTACTATAATGAATGTATATTTAATGTGAAATATGTTCTTAAATATATTATGGACTTTTAAAATGAAACTAGTCAAATATTCATTAGCAAACAGACATAGATTGAACGCTTTCTATGTAAGGTACACTGCTCAGTACTGGTCAGTGTGTGACCTAATGGAGCTCAAAAGTTGTGTGGAGAGAGAAAAGTAAATTTAAAGTTACTGTATAGCACAATAAACAGTTTGATAGTGACAAATCCAAGGTACATGTAAGCATAGAAGACATTTGTGCAAGCCTGCCAGGGGTAGAGATTAGGAAATACATATCTCTGACTAAGCAAAATTGAGCTATGATTTAAAGCATTGACATGTTGAAAGGCAAAGATAAGGGTTTTTCAGGAAGATTCTACAGTTGATAATCTGTCAAGGAGTCATGTAGATTTTGATGTAGTATAAGAAATGAAAAGTAGTGTTTTGGAGCTGGCAGGTAGAGTGTTAAGGACTTCCTGGTGGTAAGTAAAGGTGGAAGAGCCATCTGGAAGTGGATTTATAAAGAGTCTTTGTGATACACAAGGGCGTTTGAACTTAGGCCAAGAAACACTGTAAAATATAGTAAAATGATAACTGATTGATCAAATCTTTGTTTCAGAAAACAATTCCGGAAGCAATGAGGAATATTGTGCCAAAGTAATGATATGCTAGAGGAACACAAGATTGATGGGATACTTTTGCAATAGCACAAATGATGCTTAAAAATAAATTAAAAGAATAGCAAAAAGGAGGGGGCAGATTTGAAGCATAATTTAAAACTTAGAATAATAGTACTTAGCATTCTGTATTTAAATGAATGCTCTAATGAGTGGAAAATAAAATAAATATATAAATAAACAAAAATGAACAAAACATTTTAATTGTTCAGAGAAGCTGAGAAATGTTCTATATTCTAGAATAAATGGGAATAAAGGTATCGGTGACACGTTCCCTAAAAAACTGGATACCAGCAATTCCTACCATCCCTGTAAATGAATACTCATCTTCTCATCAAGAGGCAGGATCTATCTCCCCTCACAATGAATACAGTTTTATCTTGTAATTTGTATTGACCTCTGCAAGAATTATATTTAAGTGTTCAAGAATTTATGTTTAAGAATTATACAAATTGAAGGTAATGAACATATAACTCAAATTATAAACCGATGAGTCATGACTCTGAATTTCATCTAATGTAATAACTCTGTTCGCTTCTTAATGTTAATTTTTTGCATCATTGATTTTACTATGTGGTGGCTTTGACTAAATAAATTACTACCTAGTGCTTATATTCAATTGAATTTCCTTTCCTGGAGAAATAGTTAATGTCATTATACCCCTACCTCCCTTCTGTATCACTTGTACCTCTAGCAAGCACTCAGACATTATTCCCTTGGATCATAATTTCTTTTTTTTTTTTTTTTATTATTTTTTTTTTTTTGCTGTACGCGGGCCTCTCACTGCTGTGGCCTCTCCCATTGCGGAGCACAGGCTCCGGACACACAGGCTCCGCGGCCATGGCTCGCGGGCCCAGCCGCTCCGCGGCATGTGGGATCTTCTGGGATTGGGGCACGAACCCGTGTCCCCTGCATCGGCAGGCGGACTCTCAACCATTGCGCCACCAGGGAAGGCCCCTGGATCATAATTTCTTATTCTTCTTCATAACTATCCTGTATATGACATGATCCTTTAAGTCTAGGATCATGGTTGTTACAGGTTTAGTGTGTTTCTCTGTATAGAATCTTCTGAATTGAAGAAAGTACTCACAGATAGGAAATTAGACCAGGAGTTCCTTAAATTAAAAAAAAAAAAAAAAAGATGACGAGCTCTTTAAATATATATATATATATATATATGTATATATTATGTACTATATATATCACATAAGACTATTTTCAAAAAAGTAAATAGATAGGATATTCAGTAAAGAATAATTTCATTTTATCACATAAAGTAGAAGTCTGAAAACATAAATTTTGGAAAATGAGAGGAGAAATTTGAAAATAGACAAAACTACTTCTTCTACTTCCAAATGAAGTATGTCTTAATAAATATATCAAGTTAAAAAATTATTGAAATGTTTTTTTTAATATATAACTGTAATTTAATCTCCAATATAATTTTCTTGAAGTTGGTAAATCTTAATTGAAAAGTAGTTAGTTACAAAAGGAAGAGGAAACCAGGGAGATAGATGCTTTGGATAGATACTTCAGTTCTTAATTCCATTTAGGATGTCAAATAAATACTAATAGTCAATATGTGGATAACATTAAAAATACATCTTATTAAAATAACTAAAAACTAGAAAACTTTATACTGTTATGAAATGCTTCTATTGCACTTAATATCTCTTTTAACCAAATTTATTAATAAATCAATTTAAACTGCACCCATTTAATCGGTACAATGTCATAAGTTGTGATGAATGTGTAAACCTAAGGAACCTCAAAAACAAGATAAAAATAAAAAGTTCCATCCACATCAAAATTGCTTGCCTTTTCCTCTGGATCTTCCTTCTCATATGTGGAAAATGGATTTCAGCTCATGCCCATGCAGTTTCAGCCTGCTCCAGATTTTCCTATCCCCACTGCCAGCTCTAGGGATGTTTAACTTCCTTAGCCAGCCTACATAATTATGTAAACCAACCCTTTTTAATAAACCCCTCTATTTATACACACATGTGTATATAAAGATATAGACTGATAAACAGATAGATATAACAACTTGTTCATTTGAAGTGAAACAAAGACACAAAACCAATCTATGATGCACCCAAAATTTTAACTGAAAAAGCTTAATTCTGTGTGTATTTGTTTCTGACTTCAAACAGAATTTGTGACACGCTGTGAGAAGCATAATTGTTTGATAGCCATATTTGGAAGACAGAAGTGATAAGTAATTCTGTTATTAAAAGAAAAAGCATCACGTAAAAGTATAACATTCTCATGCCTCAGTCTCTTCACATATATATGGCAGATCAGTTGTCCTAATAATTTTTTCTTCTCTATAAGGTAAATTGGCTGTGAAGTGGGTTGAATTTTGTCACAGTTAATACAGGGAATGTCTGATTATAAAGTGAGGAGTAAACGGCATGAAGATTTCATAAGATTATAAGTGAAACCTAGAAATTTACAATGTCAGGATATGGCAGGGCTGTCCTTCTGTTCTCAAGAAATATCATCCCCACATATACACAATATAGCCTTCACCCTGCCAAGGAACAATGGGATACAGTTATTTAGAATGGAACTGTGTTATACATTGAATTGATCTCCCTTTATCTTAGGGGTAGTTCATTACATTCCTTTCCATTCCTGAGATAAAGTAGAGAAAAAAAACTCATTTTTAGTATAGAAAGCTTCTAGATTTTCAAATATTTGCTGTCTAATTTCTCTTAGGTTCAGGGAGCCTGGTTCAATAGGTAACTTGTTCTATGTCAAGTATTAAACTCCCATTAAAAAGACAATGAAATAACTTATTTTACATCCAAAAGTTGACAAATGCTATATCTAAATTATGGAAGATACACATTTTTACTTAAAAGCATTTTAAAATGAGGCACTTTACATTTTGAGGATCCAAACTAAATTCTGCTTTAAGAAATTTTAAAATATTATGCCTACGAAGTTCAATACATTTATTGTCAGACATTTTCTTTAATGTTATAGCTAACAGCTCAAGGGAAGTTGAACTGATAACTGCTTTCAAATATATTTTGCACTGAAAACTAATCCACTTGGAAAAAAAAATATTTCGGCTCTTAAGTTGGATGCTTTCCTTTTTTAACTTATTTTATTTTATGTATTTTTTGGCTGCACTGTGCAGCATGTGGCATCTTAGTTCCCTGATCAGGGATCCAACCCTGCACCCCCTGTGTTGAAAGCACAGTGTCTCAACCACTGGACCACCAGGGAAGTCCCTGAATGCTTTCTTAAATCTTGGAGGTTCATTGTATCCACTCATGGATTTGATGAAGTAGATTTCTATGGAAACAGGGAATACATGTTCTCATCAGGTCAGTTTTGGCTTTGATTCTGTCATTAAGAAAATGTCATTGCACACAGGTAGCAAATGAGAAGGAACAAAATGGTAATAATTTCCTTTAGCACAGAATGTGATTCAACATAGCTGCGTTTAAAAAGGCCATCTTCATCCTAAGATCATGTCCATAGCAGTACATGTCCAGATAATTTTACCTTAAACATACCAAGAGTATTTGTAGCACTTTAATTCTAGTCAAGATTCTCTTAAGCAGGATGTATCTGGTGATATTACAAGTGATTTATCTAAGAAAATAGGACCAATTGAACAAACTAATAGATTTTGACTTACCTAAATTCCCAAGGGAATTTCTACTCTATATTCAGAATCATCCTAAAGCTGTTCATATGAAGATTGAAAAACGTAGGTTAAAACCTTCTCCAAAGATTTTGGATAATCCCTCCTCTTATTATGTCTGCCCTTTAGTTTTCAGGGTTCCAGCCCTCATGTATGCATTTTTCGTGATTTTGAGACCGATAATGTCAGGAAACATTATCATTAGCTATTAGTGTTCAGTGATGAATAATCAAATTTTCATAATTTTTATATTGTGTTTATTTTTTAACATCTTTATTGGAGTACAACTGCTTTACATTGTTGTGCTACTGTCTGCTGTATAACAAAGTGAATCAGCTATACATATACATATATCTCCATATTCCCTCCCTCTTGTATCTTCCTCCCACCCTCCCTATCCCACCTCTCTAGGTGGTCACAAAGCTCGGAGGTGAAATTCCTGTACTATGCGGCTGCTTCCTACTAGCTATCTATTTTATATTTAGTACTGTACATATGTCAGTACCAGTCTCTCACTTCTTCCCAGCTTACCATTCCCCCTTCCCGGGTCCTCAAATCAATTCTCTACGTCTGTGCCTTTATTCCTATCCTGCCCCTTGGATCTTCAGAACCATTTTTTTGTTTGTTTGTTTTTTAGATACCATATATATGTGTTAAGCATACAGTATTTGTTTTTCTCTTCCTGACTTACTTCACTCTGTATGACAGAATACAGGTCCATCAACCTCACTACAAATAACTGTTTCATTTCTATTTATGGATGAGTAATATTCAATTGTATATATGTGCCACATCTTCTTTATCCATTCATGTGTTGATGGACACTTAGGTTGCTTCCATGTCCTTGGTATTGTAAATAGTGCTGCAATGAACATTCTGGTACAGGACTCTTTTTGAATTATGGTATTCTCAGGGTATATGCCCAGTCGTGGGATTGCTGGGTCATATGGTAGTTCTATTTTTAGTTTTTTAAGGAACCTCCAAACTGTTCTCCATAGTGGCTGTATCAATTTACATTCCCGCCAACAGTGCAAGAGGGTTCCCTTTTTCCCACACCCTCTCCAGCATTTATTGTTTGTAGATTTGTTGATGATGGCTATTCTGGCCATTGTGGGTTTGATTTGCATTTCTCTATTGATTAGTGATGTTGAGCATCCTTTCATGTGTTTGTTGGCAGTCTGTATATCTTCTTTGGAAAAATGTCTATTTAGGTCTTCTACCCACTTTTGGATTGGGTTGTTTTTTTGATATGGAGCTGCATGTGCTGCTTGTATATTTTGGAGATTAATCCTTTGTCAGTTACTTTGTTTGAAAATATTTTCTCCCATTCTGAGGGTTGTCTTCTTGTCTTCTTTATGGTTTCCTTTGCTGGGCAAAATATTTTAAGTTTCATTAGATCCTATTTGTTTAATCTTGTTTTTAATTTCTATTTCTCTCGGATGTGGGTCAAAAAGTTTCTTGCTGTGATTTATGTCATAGAGTGTTCCACCTAGGTTTTCCTCTAAGACTTTAATAGTGCCAAGCCATACATTTAGGTCTTTAATCTATTTTGAGTTTATTTTTGTGCACGGTGTTAGGGTGTGTTCTAATTCCATTCTTTTACATGTAGCTGTCCAGTTTTCCCAGCACCACTTATTGAAGAGGCTGTCTTTTCTCCATTGCATATTCTTGCCTCCTTTACCAAAGATAAGGTGACCACAGGTGCGTGGGTTTATCTCTGGGCTTTCTATCCCATTCCATTGATCTATATTTCTGTTTTTGTGCCAATACCATACTGTCTTGATTACTATAGCTTTGTAGTGTAGTCTAAAGTCAGGGAGCCTGATTCCTCCAGCTCTGTTTTTCTTTTTCAAGATTGCTTTGGCTATTCGGGGTCTTTCGTGTTTCCATACATATTGTGAAAAATTTTGTTCTAGTACTGTGAAAAATGCCTTCGGTATTTTTATAGGGATTGCATTGAATCTCTAGATTGCTTTGGGTAGTACAGCCATTTTTTGTGTGTGAATTTCTGAATTTTATTTATTTTTTTATACAGCAGGTTCTTATTAGTCATCAATTTTATACACATCAGTGTATACATGCCAATCCCATCACCCAATTCAGCACACCACCATCCCCATTGCCCCACAGCTTTGCCCTCTTGGTGTCTATATGTTTGTTCTCTACATCTGTGTCTCAACTTCTGCCCTGCATACCAGTTCATCTGTACCATTTTTCTAGGTTCCACAAACATGCATTAATATATGATATTTGTTTTTCTCTCCCTGACTTACATCACTCTGTATGACAGTCTCTAGATCCGTCCTGTTTCAAAAAATGACTCAATTTCGTTCCTTTTTATGGCTGAGTAATATTCCATTGTATATATGTACCACCACTTCTTTATCCATTCATCTGTCGATGGGCATTTAGGTTGCTTCCATGACCTGCTATTGTAAATAGTGCTGCAATGAACACTGGGTGCATGTGTCTTTTTGAATCATGGTTTTCTCTGGATATATGCCTGGTAGTGGGATTGCTGGATCATATGGTAATTCTATTTTTAGTTTTTTTAAGGAACCTCCATACTGTTCTCCATAGTAGCTGCATCAATTTACATTCCCACCAACAGTGCAAGAGGGTTCCCTTTTCCCCACACCCTCTCCAGCATTTGTTGTTTGTAGATTTTCTGATGAGGCCCATTCTAACTGGTGTGAGGTGACACCTCATTGTAATTTTGATTTGAATTTCTCTAATAATTAGTGATGAAGCACTTTTCATGTGCTTCTTGGCCATCGATATGTCTTCTTTGGAGAAGTGCTTATTTAGGTCTTCTGCCCATTTTTGGATTGGGTTGTTTGTTTCTTTAATATTGAGCTGCATGAGCTGTTTATATATTTTGGAGATTAATCCTTTGTCTGTTGATTCATTTGCAAATATTTTCTCCCATTCGGAGCGTTTTCATCTTGTTTATGGTTTCCTTTGCTGTGCAAATCTTTTAAGTTTCATGAGGTCACATTTGTTTATTTTTGCTTTTATTTCCATTACTCTAGGAGGTGGATCAAAAAAGATCTTTCTGTGATTTATGTCAAAGTGTGTTCTTCCTATGTTTTCCTCTAAGAGTTTTATAGTTTCCAGTCTATACATTTAGGTCTCAAATCCGTTTTAATCACATCTAAAAGCAATTGAAAATGAATAATATCAAGTATTGATTCAGTAGCATCAATCAATTTTATAATGTTTTAATAAACAAGTTGCTTGTATGAGCTCTCCTCTGATAGAATCCCCTATTGTGGACAGAGTGGGGGCTAGACAACTACTACTACTTTCTTGCTATGGGAGAAAAAAAAATGTTTTGAGTTACTTGAGTACTTAGCCAAAGATCAAAGTTCTGATAACCAAGATGACAGCTAGAAGCATTTGACAGAAAAAGAATTGCCAAGGTGAGAAAGACGATTCTGGAAACTACTTTTCTCTGAAGAGCAAATTTTGTGTATTTTCATTGCTTAGATGTATAAAAAAATCTTGCTCACAATAAACAAATTGTAAAAACTACAGATGGTCCCACCCCCTGCACCCAGAATGGAGCCTGCGTTTCCACAGGGCTGGACTCCTGGCTCAGGGTGTCTTCCCTCCACCATCACTGAACTGCCCCAGAGCCCGAGGGGAGGGCAGCATCACTGAGGCAGCCAGCTCTGGATGGGCCACAGCAGACAAAGCCACGACAGTCCTGGGGACTGTGGGCCAGCCGTGTGGATGACAGGCCCTTGGTGCTCCAGCCAGGGGTCAGGGCTGTGCCTCTGAGGTGGGAGAGCCAAGTTCAGGACACTGGTCCACAAGAGACCTCCCAGCTCCACGTAATATCAAATGGTGAAAATCTCCCAGAGATCTCCATCTCAACACCAAGACCGAGCTCCACTCAACGACCAGCAAGCTACAGTGCTGGACACCCTATGCCAAACAACTAACAAGACAGGAAGAAAACCCCATCCTAAATTAGCAGAGAGGCTGCCTAAAACCATAAGAAGGCCACAGACACCCAAAAACACACCACCAGATGTGGACCTGCCCACCAGAAAGACAAGATACAGCCTCATCCAGGAACTAGTCCCCTCCACCAGAAAGCCTACACAACCCACTGAACCAACCTTAGCCAATGGAGACACACACCAAAAACAACGGGAACTATGAACCTGCAGCCTGCGAAAAGGAGACCCAAAACACAGTAAGTTAAGCAAAATGAGAAAACAGAGAAACAGACAGCAGATGAAAGAGCAAGGCAAAACCCCACCAGTCCTAACAAATGAAGAGGAAATAGGCAGTCTACCTGAAAAAGAATTCAGAATAATGATAGCAAACATGATCCAAAAACTTGGAAATAGAATGGAGAAAACACAAGAAACGTTTAACAAAGAAAGACCTAGAAGAAGTAAAGAGCCAACAAACAATGATGAACAACACAATAAATGAAATTAAAAATTCTCTATAAGGGATCAATAGCAGAATAACTGAGGCAGAAGAATGGATAAGTGATCTGGAAGATAAAAGTGTGGAAATAACTACTGCAGGGAAGAATAAGGAAAAAAGAATGAAAAGAATTGAGGACAGTCTCAGAGACCTCAGGGACAACATTAAATACACCAATATTCGAATTATAAGGGTCCCAGATGATGAAGAGTAAAAGAAAGGGACTGAGAATATATTTGAAGAGAGTATAGTTGAAAACTTCCCTAATATGGCACAGGAAATAGTTAATCAAGTCCAGGAAGCACAGAGAGTCCCATACAGGATGACTTGTTTGTATCAAGTCAGTAAATGAGTGAACTTAACCAAATTTCAGTAAGTATACAGTCGATTATAGCTAATATTAATGACAATTTTTTTTGTTTACTTCATTTCTTTATATTCAAACAAGTTTTGATTAGGTCTGCTGATATTATAAGAAGTATATTTGTAATTTAATTGTTTATTTTATAAAGGTATATGGTCTTCAACTGGCATAACTACAATATTGCTTCATTAAATAGAGAAATGCAGAAATTTTAGAAACCTCTGGTCTATAAGAGCAAAAAATATTTCTTAACGGATTTTTAAAAACCTGGAAAATATTGTATCCTGAGGTGCAATTGTAGATTGCTACACTTCGAGAAAATAAAATGCATATATATACTAGTCTCAGAAGTGTATGTGCCCTAGACCCAGCAGTGTGACTTGAGAATCAATCCTACAAAAGTAAATGCATTGATATGTAAAGCTGAATATACAATAATGTTTTTACAGCATTGTTTATGGTGGCAAAAGAAAGCAAAACAAAATAGGGATGTCTTTAATAGGGAATTAGTAATTTTTGTGCCCACACAATTGGGATTTTGTCATTATTAGAAAGATAAGTTAATCTGCATGTATTAACCTGAAGTTTTATCTACTATACCTTTTTAGGCAAAAGAGAAATTTGCAAAATAATGTATGTGGCATGTTCCCATTTTTATAGAACATTATAGCTAACACTTTCAAACATATCTCATATAGACCCACACTAAGAGATTTATACACATTACCCAATAAATTCTCATGTCAATCAAGTGATAAATGATTTTTACCATTCCCCATTGAATAAACGAGAAAGCTGAGGCACAGATAGGTTGAGTACTTTGCCCAAAGTTACAGTGAAACTGAACAGTGAAGCCCCTTGAATATTAGGATTTTGAAACTTTGGAAGGGATCTGGAGATCATTTAATGATAGCATTTTTTATATTCCCTAAGCCTCATGACTGCTTTGTTTTAAAATAATTAAATGCCATTAGCTTTAAGCTTACTGATTTTATAAAATTTGGTAAAGTCTCATGAATTTCTAATGCACAAAATTAAAAAATAAAATAAAATCAAACCAGATAGAAGTATTAAGTGTTTTGTAGTTGGTTAAGTAAATAGACCTACAATGGTTACTTAATAGATATATGGTAATTTAAAATAAAAAATAGTATACTTCTGGGTTCTATAACTGGCACTATTCTAAATAAAAATTTTATCAATGCTATAAACATTAGAGCTGCTCATAAATACTTCAGTCGTTCTCCCTCTTTGGCATTAATAAGATGGCATCATCCTACCCTCCTTAAATTTAGATGGGGCTCACTTGTTTGTCCAATGGCACTTGAGCATAAGGGATTTATGCAAGATCCCTAAAGAGGCTTTTAAGAGCTGTGTTAGCATGAGTCATGGTGGAGCTTTCATCTGCTGTCTCCAAAGGTGACTAAGTCCCCTTGCTGACCTATATTAGACTGAAGATTTTTAAGATTTGGAGGTTATTACTGCAATACAGCATAGCCTATCCTAACTGATATACATGACAGAATGCAATGTTTATTTTAGAAACATCTGAAGATCCTTACCAGGGGAAACTAGATAATCCACTAAATGGTAAAACCAGGATTTGAGATCAGGGATTTACAGTATACATTTTTAACGAATTTGATTAAGGACTTAAAGAAAGATCTGCATTTGAGGTTAAAACAAAACAAAAAACAAACAAAAGACTTGCTGTTAACATTTCAGTTGAAAAAGCCACTTTAGAATATATTTAATGACACATCTTGATGGAAAGTCAAATGTAATGTAAATGTTATATAGATCATTTTCTCACAATTGGCTTATCAAATCTAGGCGATCCTCCAATCTTCATTCAAAAACAAACATTTACTTTAGTATAAAATGGGAAGTCGAGGCTTGCTGCTGCCATAAAACTGTGCCAAGTAGATCTCACCTGGTGGGGGAACACAGTTGACTGACAATTCTAGAGAATTCCTCTCTGTTTCTACCACTGCATATGCTCCAAAGCCACCTTCCCACAGCTTTTCCTGGCTAATGGCTGAGCAGAGCAAGGTGCTACTGAAGCCTGTTCCTGACCATTATAGGAGCACACATCTGGCTTGGGAATATTCCATTGGTCTGGCCAAAACATGTTCAGAATTGGGCCACTGTCTGTGACTCTTTTACCCAATCTTCCTTCTCTCCTTCCTTTCATAAGGGTCAGAAGCTTATAGTGGCTGAAGGCTCTCCCTGCCTATTCCTGCTTCCTCCCCTCATATTGCAAAAGTGTTTTGTCCTATAAATCTCTTTCACATCTAATCCCATCTTGACAGATTCAAAGTATCACTATTTTAATTTTTATATTTGTTTCAGGGGAAATATGTTTATAATACATACATACATATATATATATATATATATATATATATATATATATATATATTTCTTATTCTTTTATAGGTAAAATGTATTATTATAATTAATAGATCCAATTTCTAATGCTTAAAATATGCTTTACAGAATATCATAAGTAAAAAACTTTGAAAGGAAACATATCAATAGTTTATAGTATTCCAATGTGTGAATAACATTTACATCAAAGATTCATGTGGACTTTTCTTCTTCCCTTCTATTTAAGACAAAACAATGTCTCTATAGAGTGAGGGGGTGGGGGGAGAACTCTTCTATTTCTGAAGAAAGAAACATTTTTTATTTTGAAACAAAGTGGAAAGCAGAACATTTGGAAATATCTGAGCACTGAAAAGATCATTTTCATATTCCCAGTCTGTATAGGCAAAGTGAATTCAATTTTGTGTCCATTCAAGCAAAATATTGAATTAACCCAAACTGAAGCAAATATGATTTTTAAATAAAACTAAGGGAAAATAACACATAATCTATCATTTAGCAAAGCAACCACTTTATCTTATTTTATTGGAAGCTTTTGTTTATTATAAACCACTAGTTTTGGGAGTAGGATGTGAGGATTTGGGGCTGTATTCATGTTCCTCATTTAGAAAAGCTAAGGGAAAATTCTGTCACTCTGCCCAAAGTTCATTAGATCAACATGTGTACTTTGATCCAAGGGACCACTAACTTATTGACTGGGTATCGAGTAGTTCGGAAAGAGAGTTCTGTATAGGAGGCATGAAAGATTTTACTGAACTAATCAGAGCCCTGATTGCAAATACAGTAGAGGCAGAGACTTTGCTATGTTCAGGGCTGTATCTTTTTGTCTTATAATAATACCTGACAAAGAGTAGTGACTTGTTGAATAACAATGAATCCTAGGTAATTTGGGTGTAAAATATAAGAGAGTGGCAGCAGGGATGGAGCTAAAAGATGAATTAAGGTGATATATTAAGCTTGAAACATGAGGCAGGAGAAGCTCTACTTAAGTTGAAGGCTTGACTGAAAAATATTAAGAATTAGATGAGGGAAGGCTATGGAGAAGGGAGAGAAGTTATATAGTAGTGACTTGTTGCAGAAGCAGAGACTGAGAATAGCCAAGACATGATAATGATGAGAAACTAGCTTGAGGAAGAATGCTTATGATGAGTTAATTGGCCAGTTCTAAAAGGTCATTACTTCTATTAAACAAGAATAGGTCCTGATGAAAATGAAACATTTAAAAATAGAGAAAATATGGAGAAAATGAAAATTTCCACAGATACCATCAATGCAGCTCAATTATGTGAATTGTTTCTGAGCACCAAGAGTTACTGTTTTTTCCTTAATAGTGGTTTGGTCTTCATTGAGTTTATCTATGGGGTCTTTGCTGTTCCAGTAATATTCACAGTAGTGAAATCTTCACTAATTTGTGTCACATATACATGTTTGCAAACCTTACATCCACAAATAACCTAACATAAATATCATTATGTCATTTAAAAGGAGTTGCTATCACAAGGCAATTAAACTAGGAAATATCAGTAATGGGGTATAATTTGTTATTAATACTAAGCATAATTAGACAAAATAGATGGAAATAGCTGAACCATTATTTTGTGGGAAATATATTACTCCTAAAATATGTGTATATAGAAAATATTTGTAATGTGGTCGATTGTCTAATATCTGAAAGAACTGAAGGATGCTTTTTTTTTTTTTTTTTTTTGCAGTACAGGGGCCTCTCACTGTTGCGGCCTCTCCCGTTGCGGAACACAGGCTCCGGACGCGCAGGCTCAGCAGCCATGGCTCACGGGCCCAGCTTCTCCGCGGCATGTGGGATCTTCCCGGACCGGGGCACAAACCCGTGTCCCCTGCATCGGCAGGTGGACTCTCAACCACTGCGCCACCAGTGAAGCCCTGAAGGGTGCTTTTTTAAGACCTTCCTTGACTGAGGAAAGGATGCAAACAGATAATTTCACTCCATCTATTGAGAAGCTCAGAAGTTTTTTCTCTATTGCATTGTTCTATAAATCAAGAACTAGAGTTCAGGTGCAACTTTTTAATTTTTTTCAATTTCCCTGGGAATAGAGCAACAGTCTCTAAGCGTCTGAAATGTCCTTTTTTCTAGTACGTCTCACAGCATCATATAGAAATATGTTGTAATCACTTGTCAAGTTCAGTGCTTACTTAATGTCAGCAATTTTCTTTCTGAAACCAATTTTTCACTCAGCATCAGGAGGAAATATTGAAGGGAGGCTGCCTGCCCTTTATCCTTGGAAAATTTATATTTCCTGGGATTAAAAAAAAGCAACCACATTTATTGTCATGGGATCTTGAGAATAAGAAGAAAATGAAATATAGAAAACATTGTATTATTTGAATGTTCTAGAACAATTTCTCAACCTGCTTCTTTCTTTACCAAAAAAAAAAAAAAATCTAGAATTTGAACAGGGAAATCACCTCTTACTCTATTATGTGAAAAATTAAGATACGCTACAGTAAACATCTCAGGAGAATTTATAACAGAAGAAATACTGTCTTTGTATCCTTGAGTTCATAGTTGGAAGATCAATTTTAACTAATCAGTTCTAAAAAATGCACAGCTAAATGTTCATAAAAATGTTGATTACATTTTATATATATATTTTAAATAATCAAACTTCAAATTCCCTTTCTTAGGTACTCAGTAAAAATTGTTAGGAGCCAAAAAATTTTCTGTGAGCTATACCATTTTAAATATATGAAGTAATTTGACATATTATATAAAAAGGCTTTTTCACTTAAAAATCTATCCTTTAAAAATAATTTTACAACAAGTAATGTCATTCATCTTAGAAGAACTATTAATTGAAATAGAAGTATCAATGGAAACAATTACAGGAACTCAATGATGAATATTTTTTCTATACCATGTCCTGAGTTTAGTATTGTACATACATTATCCAATTTCATGCCAATAATAAACTTGAATTGTAAATTTTATTAATCATACTTTATATATTTGAGGAAATGAGATGCAAAGAAATTAAGTAAATGCCCCACAGTTTTAAAGATATGAAACAAAAAAAACGTGTCAAATCCAGATATTTCACTCTAAAGCATATATCTTTTCCAAATTATTATGCTCTATAAAAGAGAAAATCTATTCAATATTTTATCTATACTTATAATTGTGATATAAACACTGACTTGTTGCTACTAATAACCTGGTAAGATCCATCTAAACCATGTAACAATTACCTGAAGTAACTCCCACATTTAGCCTTTTTCAAATGGCAGAGGATTTTTTTGAGGATAATGGAATGCAGACACTGGGATTAAAATGGGGGTTTAATATATAGTAATTTAAATATGAATGTAGGTAATTATAAAGACTTTTTAATTTAAAAATATAATAGGGACACTTTGTCAATGTGGTGAAAGCAGTGGTCTATTTCCATCCAACCTGAGTATTTCTTTTTTCTTTCTTCCTTGAGCACCCTCAAGGTGACCTTACCTACGGTCAGTTTTATGATTAACTATGTACATGTTACTTCTCTCTTAAAACTCCTTTCCACATTTGCAGAGTCTTTATCCTGGAAATGTAGTAAGGGTTTCCTTTCTTACAATCTAGTCTGCCATACTGGTTTAATTGTTAAACATGGAAAATGTTTTGTCTGTTTGCTTCACTGAGCAGCTTTATCTAAAACCTGAATTACTGCACTCCTTCAACTCTAGCTGAAACATCATCATTTTCTGCAGGAGCTGAGGTGAAGGATGGCATTTTATTCTACTGCTCTTAAAGTACCTCTTATAGGTACTTTATTGTCAAGTTCGAGTGGATAATATCTCCTATGACTCTTTCTATTTAATATCATTGAACATCTTTCTGGCAACAGATTCTCAGCTACTTCCTAACCACATCATTCTCAGTGATGTGCCAGCTACCCCTACAGCACTCTGGGGTTTGCCATTTTGCCTGAATTTCCTTAACCTCCTGTCAATTCATCCAAGAGCATTTTCCTAGCCCCAGCATCCTATGCCAACGTCCAAATCAGTCCTTTTAAGTGAATGAACTAATTGGTTCTTGTTTTTGTGTATGTGTGACATATTATACTCAAGCTTAATTTTCCATTTAAAAGATAGAAATATGTTAAAACCACACCAAGACTGCTGTGCAAAATCTATATCTGCCCTAAGATTAAAAATCAAGTGTTTTTTTTTTAAACAAATTACCATGGGTCAAGGTATTCTATAAAAAAATAATCAACAGAAATCTCAATTACATAGAGTTAGGAGACCAGAATTGGAGGCTCTCACACCCTGTGAACATAGCTGATTCCAACAGGAAGAAGAGATTCTTTCTTCCAGGCAAGGACTCAGCCAATGAAAAGCCATGGACTCTTTGTTTACTATAGCCCTCCCTGAATTGCAATTCCCTGCTAATCCTAAATAAACTTCCCCCACCCCAGCGGAATAACTGGCAGTCCATTTGTTTTAGATTAACAATTCTATATACTGGTTCAATACCATCTCTTCATTGTTTAGGTTTGCTGTATAAACCTAAATTTCAGAATTCCTGCCTAACAATCTCTACTATAATATATAACTGAAATTTGGGGGAACTTTGTTACTGAAGTATGTAATAAAAATAAAATTATTAAAACTCTCAAATAATCATAATAGTAAGATATCAAAAAGAAATATAATGATATAGCAAAAATAAATTAGCATCTTCCTCTAGATTGTTATTTAACGAAGGGGCATTAACTCTTTAATTTTGGAGCCATAATTTTTTTTCTTCTTTTATTTTTGTTTTCTTTCATGTATTTAACTATATAATTTCCCTGGTGACAGATCAGAAATCTGAAATTGCAAGTAAATGTACCCCAAAATGGAAATGCACACAGGTTCATGTCTTCAAAGGTAAACATTAAAGACAAAGGGACTGTCAGTAAAATTCATACAGAAATTATTATACTTTTTAATCTACATACCTACATGCATGATGGAATAACAACTGACTAGGAACACTCTCCTCATTTGATTATGCATAATTGAGTAAAAGGAGCTGCAAAGAAGCATGTTCTGAAAAAAACAATAGTCCCTCCTGTTCTCCACACTCCATGACACAGAAATTTCAGCCACAAAGAAAAGACCAAGCAAGTCAGAGAAATGTTATTTTTTCCCAATGAAAACAACTTCAAAACCAAGTGAATCCCTCAAAAGACAGCCAACTCCCCATATTTATAATTGGTTTAAAATTATATTTAGTTATGAATCCCACATTATTAATTTATTAAGAGGTGACCTTAGAATGGGTAACCCTACACAGACAATTATAAACTCTAAAGTTCATTAATCATATAATCTGAAACAAATTTCTGTAATTTTCGTCCCTCTTCACTGATACCTATACAAAATACTTTAAATATATAAAAAGAACATGCACATAAAAGCAATAAAGTATTTTAACATGCTCTACATTTAAAGCATCTGTGGAAATAATTTTCTACCACTTTTGGTAATTCTGAGCTGGGAGCAGATAATTTGTTTGATTATGTGCTTAATGTGCAAGATGAACAAATTAATACAATATGCATCTCTCAAACTACCTTAGGCTGTATAGTGTAGTAAGAACCAATCCAATGGTAAGCTGATTTTCTGTAATGAAGTGGTAAGAAGAAGAAACTAATGAAAATCAGATATATGGCTTAGAAGAAAATCCTGAAAACTTTCAAATGGTTGTACAGAAAAGAGACATATTTTGGTCAGGAAACTTCATTGGCTATTGTCTATAGATTTAATCAATAAAGCAACTAATCCATATATACATTAATATTTTCAATAATCATATCTCAAACTTTCTAATTATATATCATTTGCAGAACTCTTCATATATGTTTTTGTTTAATACGTTTTATAGAAATGTTTATTGAAGCTAAGGATCTAACGTGAATAATCAACTGAGTAACAGTTCCTGCAGAAAAACAAAAGAATATTGTATAGGTAAAATGATTCCAGATGGCCCATGTGAAAAAGAATAAAATATCCAAATAGATTAATAAATAATTATACTATATCTATTCTTCAAAAACTCCCAATATGTCCAATTTATAACAAGAATTTTAAAATTTGTTTCACTAGAGTTTAATGCCTTTAATTTTAATGGGGGAAAAGGTAATTTTTCTCATACATATTTTTTGAGTTTAATAAATTATTTTTTTAATGGTTGATTTTGAACTTCATTTGAAAACCGAAATTTTCTCTAAGTAGTCTGTTAGTGCATTTAAAATTTATTCATAAACCTAATAGGTTTTAGTTTTATTTGTTTTCATTCTTTATCCCAAACTCCTGGTGGAAGGTTTGGGTACATAAAATGTATCTCATAGGGTTAGACTCTGGAGCATAAATCAAATTGCACAGTTTTCTCCAGTTCAGTTGAGGGTGGGCAGCTTTATGTACCCCTGGGTATGGTGAACTTAATGAAGGAAGCATGTGGATCTGAGAGTTGAAGTGACTGGGTGGTGACCTGCCTAGACATTCTTTACAGGGGCCAGTGAGCCCATCTCCCGCTGCCTAAGTGTTGGCTGACACCAGTTTATTCCAGGGACTTGCTGTAGTCTGTCTGATGACAGCCTGTGTTCAATAAAATGTTTGCATAAGAATCCTTGTCTTAAGCTCTGCTTCTTGGAAACTCAAATTAAAGGCTCTTATTATGAAGAATAAGCAGCATTTTTTTTTTCTGAAATTCCTTTTCTTTCTTTTCTCTGTTTTCAATATAAAGTGGGTTGTTGTTTCCTTCTCTGGTACTTCAGATTCTCCCTCTCTCTCTCTCTCTATCCAACATTTATTGTCAGTCTATCATATGTTAGGAATTATTGTAACAAATTCTCATAGTGATTTTAGCAGGTAGGTACAATTATCCTGCCTTTGTTTTTCCAAATGATGATGTGCCTGGAATTTAGACACTAGAGATATTTGCCCAGGAACATTGTTTAATAAGTGATAGACAAAAAAATAAAAATAAAAAAAATAAGTGATAGAGTTGAGATTTGAATCTGGGCTGACTTTAGAGATTAGCCATACTATTAACTGCTGAGTGACCATGCTGCCTCTTATAATTTGGGGAGCCCAGTATTGGTGAGTAGCTGGGTATATCCCCAGCTCTCTGATAGTCCATTTAGATGCTGACTGAATCTCCATTTCAAATTTTCAAGCACAGGGCAGTTTGACAAATTATAGCTCTATATACAGAGAGAATGCATATGAAAATATTTTAGACTTCTAAGTAATTTAATGAAGTTCAGCCAGGTATGCAATGGTGGGACAATTCCTTTGCAGAGAGATTACAGAAAAGTCATAAAGATTTTAAACAAAAAGCAAAAGAAAAATTGGGGGTGGTAGTTTCTGTTAGACATTTATTTTGTTCTTTTCACCTACCTAACAAGTTAGTGAATTTCTGCCAATGTGTAGTAGGCTTTGTTTCGGTCTACGTTGCCTTGCTTCCTTGCTTATGGTCTTCTCTCTTTTGTTTTGGGTTTCAACCCTATAAATACAAGTGATCAACACAAGTATGAGGGCAGCTGTTACTTAATGGACTCTGACTCTGTTTTTTGTTTTTTTTTCTCTTAATTCATGTTAGCTTTTCTTTATCCAAATATAGGGACTTAACCTCCTGATAATTACTTTTATTTGCCATAATGGTCTTTTGTTTAGAAAGCTTTGTGTACTTACTACTGTTGTTTCTCAATTTATTCGTGAGTTATTTCCAATTTCTCTTAAAAAATGCTAGAACTGTTTTTATGCTTATACTTGTGTTTTACTTTTTTCTTGAAACCTCTAAATTTTTAATATTTGAATTATATATGTATTTTTATATATCTGCATTCTCTTGGCTATTTACTTGGAAAAGTACAGGGACTAATCCAAATATTTTTACTTATAATAGCATATTACCTGGCAAGTCTTCAAATTTCCCAGTGTTATATTTAAAGACCAAGAATTAAGTAATAAAATAGAAAAAAAAATATTCAAAAGATAAATTTTTAAAATTTCATTACTGGACTTTAATTGGAAATAATACAAGTTTTAAATGAAGACTATAAATTGTCCTTGGAATCCTTACATCTTTCTGCTGCCAACTTGTGCTTGGAGCATTTTTACAGAATTAATTGTACAACCTCATTAATGAGTATTCTTGTTTGCAGCTTGTCATAATTGTTAGAGGTCATGATGATTCTGTCATGTTATTTCAATCACTTATTGGTATGTAACAAATCTCTATGTTATTTGTATAATTTGGTGAAAATGAGGACATTAAAATTAAAATGAGTATATTAAAATTAGTTTCTTGGGAAAAAACATATCTCATTACTCTTGAATGAGTTGCATGTCTTTGCTCATGTTTCTAAGTATTTCTATTATAAAACAATTGTTTTTCATAATAGTCATCGATAAATATTAAATAAGATTATCAGTTGTTTTTGACATTCAAATGCATAGGTCTCCTTTCTTTAACAGAAATGATCAGATAGTACACATTGATTTGATAACTATAAACTGAAAAACGTAGTTTTTTGATGTTAAAACCAACAAAACAAAAATTGTGAAGATATACAGAAAGCACAGAATGAATTGATTGGGGTTATTAAGAACAAGTGAGAAAGTGCAGTTAATAAAACTACTGCATATATATTACATGTGTTATCCATATCCATATGTTTATGAATATACATACACGTGTGTGTGTGCATGTCTATATATTTCTTCTATAATTTAGTGTTGGAAGATGAACCTTCATAAAAACCTATTCTTGTGAGTAAAAACTAGGATTATAATTATTCCATACATTATATTTTTGTTTTATATTAAAGTAACCAAAAGAATCTTCAGATAAAATAAATTATTCCCTGACTGTGTCAGAGTAACTTATATGAAATTTTAATAAAAGACATTCTGGGAAAATTAGGTTTTGTGTTCTGTCAACATTAGCATGTGTAGTCCCTTAGTTGTCATCTTAAATTATTTTGAGAGAAATTATATTGGTTCCAGGAAACTATAATTATTATATTTAAGTATATAAATTATGAATAAATGGCCAACTAGTAAGTAAAAACAATTTACAGGAAACAATTTTTTCTTAAATTAGACACCAATTTCATGGGGGTAAGTTTTGTATGCTTGTAAAAATAAGATAAATCACATTTTACTTCAAAATGATTTTGACTGCATGACAAAGAGCAGACTTTCCCCAGACTGAGTTTGCTCTTAGACTAGGCCCCATACTTTCTTTCATCTGAACCATATATAAGGAGGTAAGAGAGGGTGATGATGATAAGGTCCCTGGGAACCAGACCCGAAAAGTAATAATGAATTAAAATGTAGATACAAAGAATTTTAAATAGTTAAGTATTGGGGGCATGTCTTATTTTTTACATTTCCGCAGTAATAAAGCTCCAGAAGGTTGCAGCTAAAAACAACACAAATTTACTACCTTAAGAGTTCTACAGCTTAGGAGCCTAACATGGATCTCACTGGATTAAAACTGAGGTGTTGACAAAAGAGCTGTGTTTCTCTCTGGAGACTATAAAGGAGAATTTACTTCATCAATTTTTCCAGTTTCTGGAGGCCATCTGCATTCCTTAGCTCTTAGCCCCATTCCTCCATGAAAGACAACAAAATTGCATCTCTCTGGCCATTCCTGCGTAGTCACCTCTCTCTTTCTGACCACGGCCAGGAAAGGTTCTCTGCTTTTAAGGATGCCTATGATTAGACTAGACCCATCTGAATAATCGAGGATAATCTCTCCATCTCAAGGTACTCAATCAAATTTGCAAAGTCCCTTTGGACATATAAGGTCCATATAAAGTAACATATACATTTAAGGTAACATACATAAGTCCTAGGGATAGCAACATAAACATCTGTGGGGGTCATCCTTCTGCCTACCACAGTGTGCAAATTCAGATTCATAATGATGTCTTTCTCAATAATGATTTTTTAAAGTATTACATTCTCTAAATGAAGAAAGTCATGAAACTTATTTAATCACAGTCAGGGAAACTGGGTATGGGTTTTAACATGGTCATCATACAGTATGTAAAGCTGTGGCAAATGTTAAACAGGAAGCTCACCAGCAGCCATTGGGAGGGTGAATCCCTTTGCCATGGGCAGTTCTAGAGAATTCCTAAGACTATATTTCAGTGATGAAAAATAGAAAACTTCTATATAAGATATGTCAAAAGCCTACTCCTGGGCATTAAATAATTATCTATAGTAAATGTAACTCACACTCCAATGGACACAAACATTATGTACTAATATAGCCAAACTTTAAAGTTTTGACTTAAGTAAGGCAACAGTAGGACTGTAGCTGAAAAAGGTTTGAAAAGGGACCAAAAAAACTGGAACATAATTTTAAATTTTTATAATCATGACTATGAGTCAATTATTTAGTCACTTTATTCAGAGCTGACTCACAGAATGTGTTGCCCAGGCTAGAAATGTTACTATTTCACTCAAACAATTAGGGGAAAAAATGTTATAAAAAGTGACTCAGATGCAGACAGTATCTCATATTTCTTTTGTTCCCTCTAAACTTCTTCCTCATCAACTTCTGTTAACTGCTTTGCTTTGGTTTTTTAATTATCAAGCACTTTCCTACACAACATATAATTTATAGTAACATTTATATATGAAAAATATATATTAAGCTGCTTTAGTATTTAGAACCCAATTAGTTATAACTGTGTAAATAAAGTATTTAGGTTTCCAAATTCTTTAAAATTTATCATATTGACTTCTTTTACATAATTTAATTACATATGGGGTAGGGAAGAGATCAATTGATGGTATTAGATATATGATGGCTTTTTTTTTAATTAATTATTTTTTGGCTGCATTGGGTCCTCATTTCTGCGGGCTTTCTCTAGTTGAAGCAAGCGGGGGCTCTTCTTTGTTGCAGTGCATGGGCTTCTCATTGCAGTGGCTTCTCTTGTTGCAGAGCACAGGTTTTAGGCACACAGGCTTCAGTAGTTGTGACACGTGGGCTCAGTAGTTGTGGCACACAGGCTTAGTTGCTCTGCAGCATGTGGGATCTTCCCAGACCAGGGATCAAACCTGTGTCCCCTGCATTGGGAGGGGGATTCTTAATCACTGAGCCATCAGGGAAGTCCCTATGATGGCATTAATTTGCCTTTTTTCTGCATTTGAGAATTCAGAGCAATTAAAAATTAATCATAATATAAATACTAAAGTTTATTTTTCAGATTTATTATGAAAGACTATTATAATCATGTAAGATTTGGAGAAATCAAATTTCTTATAGTATAATAAAGTCATCACAATAGGCAGATGGAGAGCCAAGATAACCTTATGGAAGAATTCAAATGCCATAGAAATTAAAAGGTTTTTTGCAATATCAAAAGGCAAAGAGTAGCTTATATCTTTTAAAATTTATCATATATTTAACAGTAATTTAATATATAGGTCTATTCATCCCTTATTTTATTTCTTCCTAATGGTCATTTAAGAGCCATATTTGTTATTATGATTTAATATTTAGCCTACTATGCCATGTCAATCGAAAAAGACAGAACGAGGACTTAAAACTTCCTTAATGATTTGATGATTAAACGAAAACCTACCACTTTCTTATATTTAGCAGATTTGGAGGAGAATGTTTTTTAATCCTCTTATAAATAATTCACAATTTCTCTCTCTCCCCACCCCTCTCTCTCTCTTTTCCAATCCAGGTACAGTGATGTAGTTATTGCTCTGCTGACTTGTTATTTTGAACTAACTTTTCTACTGGGAAATTATACCTGTTAGTAGAGTTCTTAAAGGATTTGTATTAAGCCTTCCACAGTTACTCTGATATTAAAATCATGTCTGAGTAAACAGGTGCATTCTGTGTAGTTAAGATCAAATGCTGCTATAAATATGCCCAGCCGTGTTACCCAGTTTACTGTTCACTTTGGAGCTGATATGGTCAAAGGTGCTTGGCAATATGTTTGGGATTAGGATTATTTGTAGGTTATTTATTCTCCAGAGTAGTGTAATATCTTCAGATGGAATGTATTATTTCTTACAAACTCCACCAATCAAAAAATGACTGCTTTACATACTGATTTGTGTTGACTTTCATTGTGTACACACAGAATCAATCCTTTGTTATTATAGAGCCAATTATAGGATCAAACCATAATTGTTTTTATTTATTCTTTTTTAGTCAATATCTTGACCATTATAGCCAGGCTATGTTTTGTTATTTTTAAAGAAATGCTCTAATTGTAACTCACAAGCAATTTCCATTATTCTCATGAATACATGGTCATAAAAATGTGCTAGATGACATGCAGTTACAGAATATTCATTTAAATTGATCAGCATTGTTTTATCCACATACCAGTTGTTCTCAACTGTCAATCAGAGTAACCTGGCAAGATTTTTTAAAATACATATACCCGATACACGCCTGGAGATTCCTCTCTCTCTCTCTCTCTCTCTCTCTCTCTCTCTCTCTCTCTCTCTCTCTCATTACCCAGATGATACCAATGTGCAACCAAGTTTAAGAATTACTGATCTCGGTAAGAATACACCAGAGAGATGGAACAAATTATCAGTGTCTACAAAATTCCAGTAGTTGGCTGATTTGACTGAAAACTAGTTCCTAGCATTTTAATAGATTTTTGTCTTGAGTTGTAAGACAGAGTTAACATTTTGAGACAAGAACTAAGAGGGAGCATTTAATTAATCCAATGAACTGCAAGAGGAATGGATGAGTATTGCCCACTACACTATGCTCTTCATGGAAGGAGGAATAACCCCTAATTTAAAATCTTTAGAAATATTTTGAGTGATGGAATAAATGAATAAACAAATACTTGTTTTCATTCATCCCTTCAACATGTTGTGATTAATTAGAAAAAGAAAAAAAAGTTTGTTATGCTTTCTATTTCCAAAAATATGTTAAAAAGTGTTAATAATTAGCAAATTATTACCAAATGATTATCAAATAATTATCAAATTCCAATTTCATATGATTACTTTTTCACAATAAATGAAGAAAGAATTTCATAATACTTTGTCATTATGGCAAAAACTCTATAAGTTAATAGAAAACTATTACCATCAGTGTTATATATATGATGCATTATTTATGGCAAATGACATTTTCATACTTCAATAAAAATAAAAGTAAATTATTTCACAGCTCAGATGTGCAGCAAAACTTATAATAACCCAAATCTATAAAGTGTATATATTTCTGTGATATACTTCCTTATCAAAAATTTCATAAACAGTAGAAATTATATAAAATAGGGAAGGATTTGTTGAAAGCATTTAAACATTGAACTAAGAAAACTGATTTCTAATACTTTGTTGTAAATGATGAGTTGGATTACATATATTTCATAAGCTCTCTAGACTTCAATTGCCTATATGGCTGTGTTTACAAGGAACTAAAAATTATAAAATAAAACAAAAAGTTGATTTAAAAAAACAAAACCAAGTTTGTGATCCCAAGCGTCTTTTTGGAAAGGCCAGTTAGGAACCTTTGTGGTAGATTAGGAGATGCATTATGAAGGCTTGGATTACTGGGGCAGATGGCCAGAAAGGACTTCAGAAGTATTTAGAAAGGGGGGAAAATGAAGAACTGAGATATGTTTGCTTTAGCATTTGTCAATTTAGTAGGGCTCTACTACCTAAAATTTCATTTCTTGGAAATTCCTAAGGGAAAAACAAATGATTCTCACATTTTCTCATCTCTCATAAGTAAGATTTTAAATAAAAATATATGGATGAGGTAATACTTTGTTTAATGTTTACTCATTGTTCTATTAAAATGTCACATCGCTTCTATGTTGTACTCTGGCAAGAGAATTAAATGCCTAGGACTACATTAAGCACTTGAGAGAGAGGCTTTTTAGTATGGAAAGGGAAAGGGAATCTGAATCCAGGCCTGGTGGCAGAGAGGCCACATTCACATCTGAACTATCTGGGTTTTGAGAAATGTGGTAGGACATGGAAAAAGGACAGTGCATAGTTTGTCACCTTCTCCCTAACATTCACCACCACCACTACTGCCACAAGGACAGCACAAGGGGAACCATGCAGAGCACACAAATCCATAACAGCCAGATATTCAGGAAGCACTTGTCTCTGCCCTGGGGGTAGGAGTCTTTCCTGGAGCCTGTCGCATACATTGCCCCAGGGTCCCTATTAGCTATTCAGTTAAGACCAAGGTAGCACTCTTCAGTGACATCTACAGGGAGTTTGCATTGGAACTTCAGGTTAGAATCCTTAATCCTTCACTAGTTCAATAAAGAAATGATGGTTTATTTTTCATCCAAAGCTTATCTTCTTCAACATTATAATCTCTAAAACGCATTCTTGATCATCTCCACAATGGGAGTATGGGTGTCTTGACTATGACTTGCCAGATCCCAAAAAAGGTCTTCAGTCTCCTATTTCTCCTCTTCCCCTAATGATCCTCTTGCATTTCCTACTAGAGGAAACTAAGAAATCTTGAAGGCCTTATTTGAAGCACAGTTGTTAACTGTAATATGGATTCCAAGCCTGAGCTATCTCTTTTCCGTTAGCTACCCAAAAGGTAGAACCATAAATTCCCTGGGCCTTTTCTCTGATTTTACTTTATAAAGCAATATGGCTTATTTTCCCATTATGAGCCAAAATATGACATACCACAATGTCTAAATCCTCTAAGAGGACTGGGGCACCCATGTTTTTATCCTGGTACCATACTCTGCTGACATAGTATTTTTCCTATCTTTTTTTTATTATGCTGCCCCCTACACCCTGTAAACAGACAACATGACATTTATTGCTGGTTTAGGAGCATAACAGTTTTCATGGGTTGAACTGTGTTTTTCAAAAATTCATATGATGAATTCCTAACGCCCTGTACCCCAGAATGTGACATCAGTTGGAGATAGGGTCTTTATAGAGGTAATCCTGTAAAATTAGGTCTTTAGGGCAGGCTCTAATCCAACAAGATGTCCTAAGAAAAAAAGAGGGGAAACTTGTAACAGACATGCACATAGTGAGATGCAATGAGGAGATGAAGGTAGAGATTACAGCAATGTTTCTGCAAGCCAAGGAACAACAAAGATTTCCAGCAAACCATAAGAATCTAGGATACAGGCTTGAAAAAATTCTTTCTCACAGACTTCTGAGGGAACCAACCCTGCTGTCACCTTGATGGCATACTTCTAGTCTCCAGAACTGTGGGACAATAAATTTGTTTTTTAAGCCACTCAGTTTGTGGTACTTTGTTGTGACAGTCCTAGCAAACTAATGTTCTTGGTGATATAATTCCTTTATGTTCCTTTATCCTTTAGTCAAAAGTAGAGATTTGTGGAGATATGTATTATATTGATTTGTTTGTATTCTTCTTTTGGGGGTACAGCCTTCCTGAAATATTATAAGAGTTTGACAAATTTTCAGTTTGTAAAATTCTGCGAATGTCTTTAACTCTAAGCATATATATTAAACTTTATATATATATATACACACACATACATATGTACATATACATATGTATATAACTTTAAATATAAGTATACATATAATTACAGTCTTTCCAGTGTAAAGCATTTCTACTAATAGCCTGCATTCGAAGACACACTTCTGATTTTGTATATCCAAGTGGGAAATTCATCATTAAAAAAGCAATTTTTCCTTCTTTTCCTTTTAACCATCCACTCAGAATGAAGACTTTCTAATCCCCATAGGGAAATTACTGAGAACACCAAATAAAATTGTCCATCATGACAAGAATTTGATAAGATTTTGACTAACAAACATTAAAATCCACATATATCATCATCTCTAATGGTCTGACATATTTCTTATCTGAATACTCTCAATAATTAATTATCTTGAACAAGATCTATTCTTTTTTTTTTTTTTTTTTTTTTTTTTTTTTTGCGGTACTCGGGCCTCTCCCGCTGTGGAGCACAGGCTCCGGACGTGCAGGCTCAGAGGCCATGGCTCACGGGCCTAGCCGCTCCACGGCATGTGGGATCTTCCCGGACCGGGGCACGAACCCATGTCCCCTGCATCGGCAGGCGGACTCTCAACCACTGTGCCACCAGGGAAGCCCCAAGTTCTGTTCTTAATGTGTTGGCTGAGGTCATAAATTTAGAATTAACATTTCTACATTCTTGAATAAAAAATATATTATCCTAATATTTTTTAATCCTCCTTGCCTCTCTAAGGACTTGACGTCCTCATGATTCACCCTCACGATAATGGGACAGTATTACTTAGAAAAACCCAAATGATTTCCCATCTGGCTCATACTTGAAGCATACTACTTTCACAAATAATATTCATGAATCACTGATACATTCTACTAGTCCCAGAGTGAGGATTCTACTCCTTCCTTCTACAGAGACATTTTTGTTCCTTCTTCCATTTCATCCAGCTCTGTGTCTTCCAAATAAACTTTCCTTAAATCTTCAACTCTCATCTGGGTCATAGCAATTCGCTCACAATTTCTTTGGGTGTAGCTTTCAAGGAGATAGTGTGCCCTCAAGTTTTTTGTGAGGACGTGCTGGTGTACTAAGAGTAAAATCGTGTAGCAGGGAGTCAGTACTTCTGTTATGCTACATCCAATAATGGATGTTGACATTTTGTTCTACTAGATTTATGTCCCAGCTTTGCTCTGTGGCATCCAGTTCAGCACCTGTAGGTACCTATGTGATTTGTCTATTTTTTGATGACAAAAGGGTACTTCAGATATATACTTTTTATGTATTCATGACAATCCAGATCAACAAAATCTAATATATAAATTGGTTATCATATCTTGCTAATTCCTTTTAATTTTTGGTTCATCAGGTCTCCCAGAAAACTTTGCAAAAACTAGTAATATTAGGTAAGTTTATTGTATTATTTAACTTCATGGAAGTATTTCTATCATTTCTCTTCTAAGGAGGTGTAGGTTTTAGTGGATGCCATTTGTCAAGTTAAAATTATTTTCTTCTATTTTTTGCAACCTAGGAATTTTTACGTCATAATCTATGTGGAATTTTATCAAAAGTTTTCTACATCAATTGAATTGATCATTTTTTCCCATTTTAATTGGTTGAGGTGGTAAAGTACATTATTTCCTGGGCTATAGAGGGAGATCTTAAGAATAATTTAAGGGTTCTACTAATTTTGAGAGTGAAGGAAGATTTATATTATGTTACATTATTTTAGGAAGTATCCTCTAAGGTACCTCAAGGAATGCAAGTGAAATACTTGAATTGACTTTTAATTTTTTTTTTTTAATTTTCTAGTAACTTTCCTTTTGAATATATCCTAAGACTCCAAAATATATCATGTTTACATAGAAAACTAAGCCCATTAATGCATGTGTAAGTACAACTAAATACATATATATATATACATATATATGTACTCATATATACATATACATACACACATTTTCATATATGTGTATATATATGTTCTTATATACATAGTATACATACATATAAATATGCACAATGTGTATGTATGTAAATATTTATATGTAAACAATATGTCTAAGATTTATCATCTGGGAATCACATTCAGGCAAATACATCTAAAAAAAATATTTTGTACTACTTAGAAGCATAGGTTTAGAATTTGACAGCTCCTGATTTTGGCTTTGGAATTTCTAGTTATGTAATATTAGGCAAATAATTTAATTTTCTGAACCTCTTTTGCCACATCTATAATTTGAGAGACCTATATGTATAGCACAAATTTGTTGTGATATTTAAATACAATGATATTTGTAGAGTGGCTAACACAGGACCTTATACACAGCAAGTGCTCAAAATGCTGTTATTATTTCTTTGAAAAAATACATATTGTGCACATTTAGAATAAAAGTCACTCTACGAGGTAAGATCAAATTGACTAGAGCACCTCAAAAATTGAGTTGTGTAGATATTTTTCTCAGTTTCAACTTGTGGTAGTTTTAGTTATTGACTTGTTTAACATTTATTAAAATTTGTATAATGGGTAAATTAAAATCATCCTTGCCAACACTGTAGGTATCAACTGAGAAATTAATTATGTCATGTCTAAAGCATCACTTTGAAAACCAGGATGCCAATTAAATTTTAAAATATTTAAAACGCACATATGCAAACCTTTCTGGGTTTCAAATTTCTATCAAACCAGAGGAAAAAGTTCTGGTATAACTACTCATTCAGATTTTTAAGTATATGAGTTTATGATAATGGTATTAATTTTTCTTTAGAGAATAATTTTATATATCCTCATATATCATTATCTGGACATAGGGTAATAAGGTACTAGCTGGAAACAGAATAGTGCTAACACTAGTATTATTATTCTTGTTATTTCACAACAGGCTTGCAATTCAAAATCTATTAGACGTTCATCAATTTGCTAGGCTTTCCATAACAAAATACTACGGATGAGGTGGCTTAAACAACAGAATTTCTTTATCCTTACAATATGGAGTCCAGGAGTCTGAGATTAAGGTGTTGGCAGGGTTGGTTTCTCCTAGACCTCTCTCCTTGGCTTGTCGATGGCCGTCTTTTCCTTGCTTTGTCTTCACATGGTTGTCTCTGTGTGCACACACATCTGCTGTCTCTCTCTGTGTCCTAATCTCTTTTTATAACAACACCAGATATATTAGACTAAGGCCTACTTTAATGACCCCATTTAACTTTTAAAGACTTCAAATATTGCCACACTCTGAGGCACTGGGAGTCAGGGATTCAATATATGAATTTGATAAGGATACAAATCAGCCCATAACACATTATTATTCTACCAAATAAAGCATCAATTCAACTTGGAGCCTTCATTTATTTTATGGAAAATCAGCAGAATGGTACTGTATTTATAGAAATGTAAAACAATTCACCTATTTCTGTCTGGTGGGCACCTATGCATATGCATATTTGAAAACAAAAGCTATAAAGCCAGTGTATGTCTCAACACATGTGCTCTTGTGTACTTTTATTTATAAGAGGATTGCCTTTCAAAGAGTTAGAACAGAGTTTCATTGTTTTAATATGGAGTTAGACTAGACGTCTGGTGGCCCATATATAGTGTTATTTAGGATTAGTTATTTCAGCCTATGTTCAGTGCTATGATATTGTCTCCCAGACACAGAGGTCTGATAACCCCTGGCAGATAGGAGAGAGCGTGTGACACTAAAATAAATGGATATTTGTGCTGTCACCCACATTTAGAGTAATGAAGAAGCTTTGAATTTGAGAGAAGAGCATATGCTCCCCCATTATTTTTTAAAGAGTTTACTGAGATATAATTGGTATAAAAGAAAAAGTGAACATACTTAATATATACAATTTGATAAGTTTGGAATTATGCATACCCTTGTGAAACCATTACCACAAGCACGGTAACACACAAGATCTTCATTTTAGATATGAGGACATAGATAACTGAAACTGAAGCGATGGATAAAGATATCCCATGCAAATGATAAACAAGAAAACAGACAGACTGTTTATATCAAACAAAATAGCCTTTAAGTAAAAATCTGTCACTAACGACAAAGAAGGTCCTTACAGAATAATAAAAGGATCTCCCTCTTTTTTTTATTGAAGTATAGTTGATTTACAGTGTTGTGTTAGTTGTCCCCCTTATTGCTTAAGCTTTGGGAATCAGGACACAGAAACTAAGAATCTGGTGAATGGAGGACTCAGAGTTCAGTTCAAACCAAAAAGAAATGGATGGACTGTAACTGAGCAGACCTTGAACATATGAAAACTTCCAGGGATCCTGATATTTGTCTTGGACCTTTGGGCCCTGAGAGTAATCACTTTTTTTACCGTGGGAAAGCCCCTTTCTGTATTGCACTCACTTCTCTCTTAAGCCTCTAGAAAAGTTTTGTTAAAAATTGCAGCCAAGTAAAGTCCAAGTTCTAATTAGTGGCAGAAGTGACTTATGTCCAGTTTTGGTGAAAAGTTGGTATGGGAAACGCAACACAATCCGTGACTCTATGGAAATATGTGTTGACCCCCAGTGTGTTAGAGCAGCAATCAAATAAGACTTTCTGGGAGAGGAAACAAAAAAACACATTATGACTGTGCAAATATCACGGAGCGATTCTCAGAAATGCCTTGCAGAAGATAACTTAGTTTAAAAAACTGCTAATTGATTATTAGGGCTCACATTTGTTGTAATTTGGATACTACAGTGAATAGATATACACAAAAACGTGAGATTTTCAGATATACCAATACCTGACCAATAACTCCCAAACTACACCCTATAATAATAGCTCTTTTATAAGTGTTTTTACTGCAATGATAAAAACAATAACACTTCTTTTTATACGTACTTTTAATGTTTCCCAATGAAGATAAGGGTAAGAGAAAAGAGGAAAGAATCTAACATGTGTAATTTTATTTCCTGTATGAAATCTACTGGCTGATCACATTTACGTATGTATGTCTACCAGATCTTTCTCTCTGTGTGTCTCTGTTTGTCTCTCTGTCTCTCTTTCTGTCTTTATCTCTCTGACACTATGAAACAGACACCTAATTTTATAAATGTATCTTATTTTTATCATCATGCCCTAAAAGTAAACATACCATTGGTTACCCAGTCCAGCTTCTATCCATCTCCAAGACCAGAATCTTCTCCCACCTTAAAAAAATAATAACAAAACACAAATAAACACATCAATTGTAGCAAATTTCTAGTACTATGAAAAATATGAGCATGTCCCAGAAATAGAACTATTCCATGCTTTACTAAAAATATATTTCTTCATTAAAAGTGAAATATCAAATGTTACTAGGTCACACTCAAACAAGGCATATTTATATTGCCTCAGTTATAATTATAGTCATTCACAGCTAAAATATCTGGGATTGGTTTATGCAGATATTTATATTAGTCACCAGTTTTTCATTCAGTTTACATTGTCGACTACATTAATGAAAAATATATCAAAAACATTTCCTTAACTTAATTTTGGCAGGACTCTGAACTTCACCGTTTTCCTGAAAATATAGTTTTGTGGGACAAATTGCCAATAAAAATTTTCTGGATTTTGGAAGGTGTGGCATGGTATCATAGTCAATAGAGAAATGAGGCCTGTGACATTTACTTCACTATTACAAATATTTTGCATTACAATTATTATTTTAGTAAATGATTAAATAGGTGTTTCAAATTTTTCTATTATGGTAGAATTGATTTTCACATTGTTTTGATATCATTTGGATATTACCTCAGAAGTGTAAATATGACCTTGAGATGCCTCTTCATTTTTATTTAATAAATCGAGACAAAAGCCCCCAGATGCATCCATGAACCCAACACTCTACATTTCAAATGTGTTAGAAGCTCTATTAAGAAGTAATAAGATTTTAGCCACATTCCCCGCAGCACTTTGGGGTACTGCTGTTTCATGAGATTTTCTCTAAAGTAACCTTTCAAAGTCAGCCACAAAAGCTCTTATTCTAGATCATACTGGCATCTGACCTTTGTAAACTTACACACAAGAAAAAAATAGCAAAAAGGAAGATGCTAAGGGAGACATGGTTATCTATTTCATACTGCAGTTATACCCACAAGCTACAGAGATATCGTGACCTATAAAGTTCAGAGTTGTGTTGTTTCTTCCTAACAATTACCCACAGCTATTATGATTTTTCTCCCATCACTAAAAATGTCATTGCTGAGATAACTGCTCCAGTTTGAGATGGTAGATTTAACCAGTAACTCATATGTAAAAGATAGGGGGAGGAGGAGAAGTGGTTGATTTGATTACTGCCATTTTAAACTGCTAATAGGTCAGTGATAAGATGTCTCATTCTCTCTGAAACTTTATCGTTATTCAGGCACTACTCACAGTGTTTTATTCTCATATATTTCCTTGAGATATAGTATTTTTTTTCTTCTTTTAAATTGGCTCTGAGATGGCCAATGTCCAATCTAATTATGTGATAATGACAGTATTATCAGACCGTAACTGGGCTTCATTAATGTGTCTCATTATGATTTTCAGTCTCTGGTGGAAGGTTATGAAGGAAGGAACTTGGGTGTTCCAGATTACATCTGAATGTAACATTTATGATCCATAGCCAGGAGAAAAGAAGGTATCAGAGACACCCTGAAGCCTTTTCTACAGACTTTGCTTCCCCAAACCTAAGCATCCATCAATTCCTTCAAAAAATCCACCATAGACCTTCAACATAATGAAAAAAAAACAAGGTCCTGATTTGACAAAAAAATGTGTAAGATCATCTGAACTGTCAACGTTGATGTACTTTGGTAGAAGTATACAGAAGTCCATGTACAGAACACTGCCAGCTTGATTATCCATAAACAGGTTCAAACTGTTTAGACAGGAGAAACACTTAAAAGGTTTGCACATTTTTAATTGTGTTCACTTACACAAGTAGTAATACTCAAACGGTTATTTCAAGTTAGCACAGATTACAACTCCCCTGATGCATCCTGCCTACTTCTTATAGTTTCTATTTAAAATAACTGTGTGTGTGTGTGTGTGTGTGTGTTTATGTGAAGCATGTATTAGGTTAACAACTAAATTGCTTTAAGTAAGAATCAACTAAAACTTTAAGATTTACTTATGACCAAAAATTGGTTTTATTAATATGACCTAGATTAAAAAATATGTGTAAGACATATCTGTCCCACACTTTTACAATTTAGGAGTTTTGAGAAATAAAGTTTTGCTATGTAAACAAAGCACCTTTTTTTTTCCTGAGGGAAAATGAACCTTGTTGAATAGGCAATTGTAACTGAATCACCAGGGATGTCACAAGCGCTCCACTCTAAATAGGATGTTAAATGGAATATGTTATTATATTTTAAAAGTAGAGACTAGGTTGAGGTTTATATTTGTATTTTTGAGTATATGTGATTGCTTTCTTATATCTAATAAGATATTTAAATAAGGCTGGAGCATTCTTAGGGCCCAGGGCAATAATAATAATCAAGACCCATATAATACATGTTTCAATATTTAAAAGTTATAAATCAATTTAAACTGTTAAATAAAATATGCTTTGTTCTCCTACTTTGACAAATATGCTGTCTTAATAAAAGCCAGATTTGAACTACAGTTCTTGGATCCTCAAAGTTCAACCCCAGATTGTGAGGGCATGAGGCGAGCTGGCCCCCAGACCTTGTCCCATATGACGTCTTGTGGGCAGGAGTTCAGCTGACCTGTGCAAGCTCAGTCTACCACCCTTCCTCCTGCAGAAAGCTTCTTATTGGCCACTATGGTCTCTAGTTTTGCACATTGTACATGTAGCTCCCACAAAAGACAGAGCTGAAGGAGAGGAATGTGGGTCCTGTAAGCAGTCTCAGAGCCCTCTGGGGACAGAATTCTAAGTCTCAATGTACCACAGCATGATCTAAAAGGTGGGGATAAAGTGGATGTCATCAGCTCCAATTAGCCCTTAGCCTTGTAAGTTCCTTTTCCTATGGGGAGGAAGATGGCCAGAGGAACAGCCATGGTGAAGCCCTCTAAAGCCCAGGGACCAAGGCAGGGTATTCTCTGGCTCAAGCTTACAGTATTAGCTTCTTAATATATATCGGTACTTGTGTGTTACCATAGAGTGATTTCAATTTAATACTGCGATAATAGAAAGATAGTGATCTGCATAATGGAGGGGTCATTTGTTAGCTTATTCAGTAGGAAGACTAACTCTTTTTATACAAAGTATCTAAAGCCCCCCGAAACCCCCTCTCTATTCACAAAAGGATACTGAATTTCTTCCATGCTACAAAACAAGAAATATTGTGTAGCGATTAGAAAGAAGACAAATAAAGACAAATAGCAATAAGGAAGAAAAGAGAGATCCCAAACTTCACATACTTCCAGAGACCACTCTAGAGAGAAATGAAGATTTTTATAGAAATAGAAGCTAAGGAACAGATATTTAAGAATGTGCTTGGAACAAGTGTGTGTAAAATAACTAAAGTTTAGTACAAAAGTCCAGGGAAAAATATTTTGTATGAAAATAAGACCTCATTGAATATAAGAAAATTGGATGCCAAAAAAAAAATTGATTGGACTAATGTCATTTCCTCAGGCACTCTGATTAATACCAGTTCTTTAACTAAAGAAAACTACAGATTAACATCAGAAGGCTCAGTATAGCCTTTTTACTTTATTACATATAATTATTTTGGCCAGCTGTATAGCTTTTATTCAGAATACAGGTTCATTTAAATCTCAGTAGATGCATTTTATATGTTTATAACTTTCTGGGTTGAAAAAACAAAACCTCTTCCATCTAGTGCAGTAATTGAATATTTGGACCAGATGAGCATTACATGTCTATTGCCAGTAAGATTCTCATGCAAGATTCATCACAATAAGGCAAGTTGCATAGTTGATAATAAAGTTCTCAATGAACACTACTTTTGACTGAGTGTGTTTCCTGTTAACCCAGCAATGCACCATAGAGGTAAGTATTGGGACTTCATATGGACAATTTATAGAAATGTAAATTTGCTACTTCTATATCCAATCCATTTCTAAACATGATATATTTTAGATAAACATTTACTTTCTGTCTGAATAAAACATTTCTCCCAGGCAAGTGTGATGACATTATATCATTATTTGCATGCACCAAAGAACATTTTTATGTTTTCCTTATCGATGTATTCTTAATTCCCTGTGAAACACTTTCAGAAAAATAAAAGAGAAATTAAGCTTAGATTATTCCCATGTATAGGCCTGAAGTCCCTTAACATTCAATAATCACCACATAATTCTGTCCTCTTTTTGCATATAAAGCTTACAATAAAAATAAATAAATTGAGAGTTAATTATTGGTCTCAAAGTCACACAAATATAATTGCTCACTTTTCTCAAAAAGATATATTTTACTTATTATTGTATGGAATATGTAATGCTTAGAACTTTCTTGTGAGATATTTATAAAACTTATCTGTTTAATGTTTCAAGTTATTATTAAGGCAGAAGCCATTTCAAAAGGTATAAAAAGATGTCATTACTGCCCATGATTTCTGATCCAGGAACGGTTAGAAATGTGTAGACAACATACCATAGTACTTCTGCAGCATATTGCAGGTAGTAGACAAGACCAGGTGTCACCTGCCTCCCCCTTAGGTGGGTATCCGAAATTTCACATGGTTACATAAAAAATGTCTCACCTTCCCATAAAAGACTAAAGTCAGTGTGTTAAAGTTATATAATGCAAGTATTTTGAATACAGAATAAGCATTTCAATTCTTTTTTTAATCTCTCGTTTCCCTAAAATGTAAAATTTATTAATTATTTTCAAAGAACAAAAAAGAGAAGCTACCTGTGCTTTTGGGAGGTACCTAATATAAACTGTTGAAAAATATAGGGGAAGTCAATGGAGAAAGATTATAAAATTCCATCAACTTGTGGGCACAGAGCACAGGGTCATATTCTTGAGAGCAGGCTGGAGCTCTGGAGGTTATAGGTACAACATTCAATAAGAGATATACTTACCAATTCTCCAATAGTCAACTCCTATCCATCTCATTTTGCTGATGAAGAGGGTTGAGTTTCATCTGCTCGGGTTCCAAAATGACTTACAGGTAGAGAAATCTTGTCATGCTTGTCTGCTAGCCCATTCCTCTCCCTCTCCATCACCTCCTGGAGCAAGAAAGAACAGCCTGTGAGACTGAAAAGTTTTGAGTCCTCCCCCTCCTTGCCTTGTAATGGAGCATAGCAGCTCATGGGGGCTTACAGGTAGAGCTGACCCACATTTAAAATTAACAGGACTGTGACAGTTTAGTGAAATCAATCACCTCTATTGAAGAATTTCTCATGCTGTTCCCAAACAGATTTCTTAGAGCAAAAATTAATTGAGGGAGTCCTCATTTTATCTCAAAAATGAAGACTGCTTAGGATAAAAGAAAAATCCTTATTCGACAGTGTTTTAGGATGTGATGATAGATGAAAAGGGATCTAAAAATTTCACCAACTGTCCAGGGATCTGGCCATCTCTGTACAGAAGTCTTCAAAAATAAACTCATTAATTAAAGGATGGATGATCATAAGGATAACATTTCAAGGCCTGTGCGGGAGTTATTTTACTTGTTAGTAACTCTTTTTTAATGTGGGAGAGTGCCTCTTTCTGACTTGACATTAAAGTATCCGTATTTCTGTAAAAGTGCTTTGACCTTTAGCAGTGTGGTATGATCAAAGGTATTATAAACTGATTTGGGTTTAAAAAAAAAAGACACATGGGCTTTTCAGAGATTTAGAACTAGGTATCTGTTTGCAAAAACTGCATTCAAGCACAAAATTTAAAACAATTGAGACATAAGCCTACCCTTTGGAAAGAAATTTAAATGCACACACACAAACACACACAAACACACCTATATACACACACATCACAGACACACTCCTGATTTTCTGAAGCGTTTCTTTCAAAAATGAATGTTTCAGGAATAAAGTTGTAGGCAGAAAGAGACATGTTTTCAGTATGAAAAAACTCAAAAGTTGTGGCATTTATCAATTTGAAGCTGCTCACTAATTTGACAAAGCCAAAATGTGATTACTGTTTTAAACCAGTAATTTTAATTTTTAGCACTTAAAATTAAAAAAAAAAAAGTCTAGTCTACTGTCCTGGAAATTGGAAGTACAACAACATGATCACAGAAAACATGTCAAGAATATAGATCAGGTTTTGGGTATTTAACACAGATTTTTTTTTCTGAGAATAAAAAGTTGAAGAAGAAAAAGAACCAGGTTTTAAACTATTTGCATGGTCCCAATTTCTGAGCTGAGATGCAAAAAACTAAAAAAAAAAGACCTTACATATTACGTTTCATAAATATGTATGAAATATGTGTATGTATGCATTATGCATGTATGTGTATGCATTTATGTGTATGTACTTATACTTTTATAAGTATATATATGCATGTATACAGATATATACATATACATGTACATGCAAATTTGAGAAATTTTGGTTTTATTAATTTAAAAGAGAAAAAAATGTGAGTTAGAGAAGCAGACATTTTAGTATTTTGCTTTATGGTAATTTTCTGCTTGGAATGGTGAAATGTGTTTTCGTAAGATTAAATTGCTTAAAATAGCTTATTATTTTCATCAGGGTAATCTTATGGTTACCACAAAAACAAAATAGAGACAACAGTAATGATATACTCTAATCCTTGAAAAAATTCAAATTTTTTCATTACAGGCAAAAATGACCAAAATTTTCATTACTGAAATTTTCTAAATATTATATAGAATAAAATATGTAGTGTAATAAGGTGCATAGTATAAGATCACTACCCAGACTGGGAAAGGAGAAAGTATGGCAACAAGGAAAAATGGAACTTATTTCAGTCTTTCCTAAGTGTGTAGTAAAAAAGTTGGCCTTTCTCAAAGAGAGATCTGGCCTTTGCCCTCAGCTTCTGGGAGGTAATCTACTTGATAGGAGTTTTATATAGTATCTGAGCATGTCTTAAATCTCAGCAAGAATAGCAATAAACACTGGACGTATGTAAGTGGCCATCCGAACTCATTTCCTACTGAGGGTTTTAAAGCACCTTTTAAAAATAGTACAGATTTCTTTACATTTCAGAAATGTCGTTTTAGCACTCACTGTTACCAATTAAATAGCTCAAAAGTACTCATTAAATATATGTCAGGAATTTCTACCACTTAAAACTTTTGACATATTTGATATAATTTAACTAAATAATCTGAAAAAAAATAATATCAGGAATGTATATAATATCCCATGCTTTCATCTGGCAACTAGTAGAAGATGATGGAGTTGAGAACCCTGTCATTTTTGCAAAGTTTTATGTTCTAAAAGGGTTGTATTGTGCAACAGTTAATATCTTGAACTGCAGAATTCAACTATCTGCATTTGAAACCATGCTATGCCACTTTCCAGTGGGGAAACTCCGAAAAATTACTTAATTCCCATGCGCTTAAGTTTTTGCCACCATACCTCATACATTTGCTGTGAAGCACACAAAAGCTAACATGCAATGCTCTTAGAAGAGTGCCTGGCACATATTAAACAATAAATAAATATCATCTATTTTAATAAAAATATTGAATTACTAAATTAATATTATTATAAATGTGAATATCTGATATGGAACATGGAAAAATGGATAAAACAAAACAAAAAAAGCAAAATAATAGTTTTTCTTGAAATATATTTGAAGAAATATACTGTGTACTATACCTAAAGTGCAAGACATTAAAAAAAAAAAACCCTTTTGAATGATTACGTTACACATGAAGATGTATCAAGTAGCTCTCACATTAAACAAAAGGCTTGCCTGCATATTTCCAGAGTTAATTTTTCAAGCAATAATCTATATCTATTCCTCACTGGACTGATGGCCAGGTATATTTGGGAGGGGAATTATCATAATATATTCCATTATATTCTACTTTTCCTTCCCTTCTTCTCTACACAGATAAGAGAGAGAACAACAGAACAGAATAAAAAGAATATAACTCACACAGCAGAGATAATATATTGTGGAAATATTTTAGGTAAAATATTTTAAAATATTATTGTAAATATTCAGCCATCAATGAAGACATGGATTTATATTTCAGCACTAATATATAATAACTCGGTATCACTGGGCAAGTAAATATATAAGCCTCAGAATCTATATCTTATGGAGAATACCTAAGATCATTAAAGAGGTTAAATTTCACAACCAATCTGAAGCACTTAATAAATTACTTGAAATACAGAAATTGCTCAGTGATTTCCCAGTTATTATTATCCTCCCTACAAAAATTATTTTGAAAACCAGATGTGTCTTTTTAAGGAATACTAAATCTGACCAGTAGCTGTCATCAATGGAAGTATCTCTCAATGAAACATTTTGTTTTTGACTAAATAGTAATAATTCAATCATCACCGAATTCTTTATCTGTGGTAGTAAAGAGAAAAAATGAAGTTGGGTTATAATAAATTATTGGCTCCAATTTTTCATTCTTTTCTCTATGCATGTTCTTTGCCATGAAACTTTGCAGTTCCTTCAGTAGTTCAGAAGTAGTGAACTTGTTCTCTCTTGATTTGGGGGCCAGCCATGTGACTTGCTTTGACCAATAAAATGTTATCAACTGATTCACATAGAGACTTGAAAAGTGCTTGTGAAGTTTACTGTGCCCACTCCATCTTCTATTATTGCCCTTAGAAAAGCATGCTAACCCTGACTAGCCCCAGCTCATTGGAAGAGGAAAAGATACATAAAGCAGAGCAACACTTGTCAAAATGGAGGCAGAAGAGCTACACCAGCTGACCTTCAATTCGGTGAAAAATAAATGCCTATTGTCTTATGCCATTGGGATTTTTAATTTTTTCTTATGCAGTTTGACTAATACAGTAGTTAACAATAGCATTCACCATGACATACATATATATACATATATATATATAATATATTGTAGGCACATTATTATCTTCCTCCTTCTACCTATGCAAATCTTTACAAGTGCAAATCTATTTGTTAAAAAAAAAAGCAAGCAAGATTCTGAAATTAGAACAGTTGCCTGATATTTATTCCTTTGGACATGTCAATATTAAAATTTAAAATGACAAAAATTTTCAAATCATCTCCTGAATATGCCTATCTTAAATACACACACACACATAAACACACAACAGTTATCTCTAAAGCCTGCCTAAAGCATTTATCAGGCATTTATTAGAACACAAATAATCACTTAAGGAGATGTGGAAGGAGTTCTTGATTTTAATTAATTTTGCCTGAGATTGTTTCAAAGATTTGTAGAATTATTGCCTTTAGTAAAAATTGGGTAGATATGGGGATTCAATGAGATTTCCTGAGGCAAGAAGTAAAAACAACACGAGTATTCATTTTTCTTTCTATGTCACATAATCTAAGGATATAAATATTTGAGAAAAAAGAGTGTGTTATATAGATATATATGACTTACCACCATTTTCCCATCTAAATGCATCCAGTGTTAACTTTCTATGTCACCTTTTTTTCACATTTTCTTTTCTAATATTTACATTTGGCTTTCCACTCTGAAAAAGGTAGTTTATAAAAATGTCATCCGACTATAGATGACTATAATTAAAGCAAAGTATCATCAACTAAAATTGACATTCTCTAGTATAAAAATATCAATTCTTGAAATATTATTCTTGAAATATTAATCAAGACTAGAATAATTTGAATTCCTGAATGCTGTAGTTCTGAAACATACATGAGTGTTAATGTAAATATCTAAAGGTGATATGTTGTACCACTTAGCTGCCCACCCTTTATCATAAAAGTACTGATTTTTTGGGACTTCCCTGGTGGTCCAGTGGTTAAGACTCCAGGCTTCCACTGCAGGGGGCATGGGTTCAATCCCTGGTTGGAGAACTAAGATCCTACATGCCACACGGCACGGCCAATAAAAAAAAAAAAAGAAAAAAGGTACTGATTTTTTAATAGGACCCTCACCTAGGTGGTATGAAAACTAGGACTTATCCATTCCCCAATTTTAATTCAATCCTAATGTTTAGCTTCAGGAAATTATGTGAAATATTAAAGTACTATGGTAGGCAGAGCGATGCCCTCCTCAAAGGATCCACCTCAATTCCTAAAACCTGTGAATATGTTAAATTACATGGCATGAGGGGATTAAAGCTGAAAGTGAAATTAAGGTTGTAAACCAACTGGCCTCAAAATAGGAGGATTACCTTGGATTATCTGATTGAATACAATGTGATCACAAGAGTTCTCAAAAGATGGACCAGGGAAGAAGGAGAATCAGTACCAAAGTAATGCAATGAGAGAGAGACTTGACCAGCCACTGCTGGCTTTCAAGATGGGAGGGGAGCATGATTCATAGATTCCGGGCAACCTCTAGAAGCTGGAAAAGGTAAGAAAATGGATTCTCTCTTAGAGCCTCCAAAAATGAATGCAGATTTGAGGACACCTTGGTTTTAGCCAAATAAGACACATTTTGGACATCTGACCTCCAGACCTGTATGGTAATAAATTTGTGTTGTTTTAAGCCATACATTTTATAATAATTTCTTACAGCAGCGATAAAAGGGAGACCTCCCCAAGCACAGTATAAAATAGAGTGGCCTGTGTAGGGTTAGAGGAGCAGGCATGGAGAAATTTCTGTGGCACAGTCTCTCTGACATCTCATTTTCAAAACAGTACAGAGTCTGACAAAAAGGGAAAATATTGTCAAATCATTGGGATAATTCTATGCTTTAGAAAGATGTGGCAGCTTTCAATATAAAAGATCAGTGACATTCTAGCCTTGTAAGGTAGATTAATATTTCTCCCCTAGGAGAGTAACACTAGGAGACTTTACTCATCAATTAAGTTCTAAGAGCTTGATTATTTTTAAAAAGCATATTCTCAATTTAACAATTCTGAGGGCATTTAATGTAGGAGATCAAAAAAGACCTATTATTTCAATTTTTAAAAAAGAGAACATAATAGTGATAAAACTAACACTTTTCTAGTTTTTTTTTAAGTTTTTTTGTGAGTCAGTGGATTTCATTGTGTGTATTCAAGCGTGTTTGAATGTGTATGTGTGTGTGGGTGAGTGGGCATTGGGGCAGCGGTGCAAACAGGATGATTACAGCCAAAAGTTGTAAATGCCACCAAATGATAAGAACAGTCCCCCAGTGACAGAGATTAAACAAATCCTTTCAAGAACTGGGAGGCTTGAAAGCATTTACAGAGGAGAATAGAAGAGGCTGAAAATATAAAAGATAATTTCGAACCAGATTGGAACATTTTCCACATTAATGGTAAAAGAACTCATGGGAAAAAATTAGGGGACTAAAAACATGAGGGTAGTCACTACTTTTTATCTTGTTCTCTAGAGGAAGATGGCTTTCCTGAGGACTTTCAACGACATAGTCCAGCTGCAAGTAGAATCAGCACCAGCTACATAATTTGTGAGGCCCAGTTCAAAATAAAAATGTAAGGCTCCTTATTCAAAAATCATTAAAGATTTCAAGATGGAGACAACAGAGCACTAGACCAAGTGAGAGGCTCTTCTGAGCCTGGGACCCTGGGCAACTGCACAGGTGGTACACCCCATCCATAAAGCCAGCCTTGAGTGGAATGGTGTGTTAAGAAGGTATAAGCTGAGGCTGAGAAAGGATGTGAAATAACTGCTTCTTACACCCCTGTTGTGTTTCTTTCTTTCTCCTGTGGGCCCTGGGGGCGAATCCATACGTTCCTACACACTAGACTGCAGTTTGGAAGGGACTGAGAATGGACAGGTGTCTGTTTTGCTTTCCGAGGGGGTGATAACAGTGTAAAGTGGTTGAAGACATAGCTAATCTGCTGGTACTGAGAGCCCAAGCCACATAAAGGTGTGGGCTGAGTCTCAGCGTGAAAGCCTCAGCAGTGAGCCTGAAGCAGCTGGAGAACAGACTGCCCATCTCAGCCCCTCCCATTCTCTCTATCCCAGTAGGACATCACAGACATCAACAGTGAAGACAGCAGAAAGCCAACCAGGGCCCAGCTGACCCTTTCTGAATACCATAAAATGATGCCTAAGGCCCCGGAATATGGATCTTTTCTAATAGGAAGAGGAAATGAAGAGCAAGTGGGTATGTATGGGGCGGGTGTATTAAAAGGTAAACTTGAGGGTGTGTACCTCATTGAGGGTGTACTAAAAGGTAAACTTAATTTAAAACCAGAATTGTGCATGTACTTATACATGGATAAATTGAGTTTTTTGTTACTCTGAAATGTAGGTAAAAGAATTTTGGTGAAAGAAAATTAAAATTGTATTTTTTTATACATGAAACTTATAAACCATAAAATGTATATGTTTATGCTGTTTAAAATATAAAATGGAGACTTATTATAATTATTCTAATATACTTATGAATTAAGTAAATATTACAGATTTTTTAGTTTTACTATTTAACTAAAATGAAATACCAAAAATTAATCATTGACTTAATCATTAATTATTGAAAGAATAACTGGGTAAATATATTTTTTCACATTTTCGAGTATAATATAATCATATAATGACTTACCATACACTATATATTTTAACTATATAAATGCTTTGTTATGCTGATTAATGGAGGATTATGTAATTTGAATAAAGCATTGGATAATAAGAAAATCCTCAGACAACAAAACATAAAATGATGGACGTATTACAATAAACATCCTTTTTAAATCAATACTTGGAATTTCAGGAAAGTAATGGAAAAGAGGAGACTGAAAATGAAAGTTGTATGAAGGTTTGATGCTTTATCTGGAATAGAGTGATCTCCCAGAAATCAAAGAATATGGTATTTGTTGCTGTACAAGCATGGGAAAGTAGGTACTGAGTTCATACCAACTGGGACAAATTAGTGTTGAGAATCCCACATAAAGAAGGGAATCTTGAGAAGTCATTTCAAAGATAAACTGGAACACAGACCTAATAAAAAAGGGGATTCCAAGAAAGTATGAGTATCTTATTTTTCATGCTTTGGAATTTAAAATCACTCACATAGGCTTGTAGAGAAATATATTCTCCAGCAAGGACCCGGTGTCGTCAAGGTGGAATATTTACATTAAAAGACAGATATTCAGGCAGGATTTCTGGAACGATAGAATAAGAAGCCTGGCACTTTCTCCCCAGAAAAACAACTATTTAGCTAGTTAAAAAATATATTTTTATTACAATGATTTAACTTTCAGGACATTGACATAGGGGCACGTAGCATATGGAGAAACATTCATTTAAAAAAATCTACTAAATCTTGGTAAGTACAGCCAGTCAGTTGCAACCTGCTTCTTCTCTTCCTCCAACCTACTTCCCCATGTCATCCAGGCTCTCCTCCAGGTTCTCTACTGGAGGAGCATCTGGGTGGCAATGGCCACAAAGAAGGGGACTCTCTTCCTCTAGTTTCCAGTCTACGACTAGAGTTTTACCCTTGGAGTGACAGACTGCTCGCACTTCTTAACCCCATCTAATGCCACCCCTCTGCTCCAGCCCCTTGTTACAGAAAATTTATCCTGGGTGGACTGGGCTAAAAGATGGAGGCTCCCTTTCACACTCAGCCCACATTAGCAGAGGAGAAACTCCATTTCCAAGCACCGAAGGCCAAGAATCCTGGTGACCATGGATCCTACCTCAGCTCACTTACAGGGAGGAGATCTGACACTGAGAAGGGCAAGCTAAGGAGATGATGGTCTACCCTCCCCTACTCCGATAGTGCCTGCCAATTGAGCACGGGTGTCTCTCAGGAGAAGTGAGCTGCTGCCCTCACTCCCAGCTCCTTTGTTTTGGTGAAGTTTCTTTCCAGGGGAAGAGGCAAGTTAGGAGTACAAAGATATCCACTGCTCTGCCAGAGGGGATTTTGTTTGGAACAGAGCATGAAGAATGTTATGCCCAAAGACATTGTCAAAAAGAGAGAAGAGCTTGGTGGAGAACAAGTATGAGGATCCTGATAGGTTCATGATGCCAGGGGCAACAAGTGAAAAAACAAAGCAGCTAGAAATTCATCAGAGAGAACCAAATTGGCCAAGAAAAATAATACTGGGATCCAAGGAGCCTCTGATACCTGGGGGTTGGGGAAAGACACATAGCATGGGCTAGGCTAACCTGCTGAGCAGCAGAGTAGGGCATGAGTTAGTTCAAAAGCATTTCCCAGCCGACACACAGATCCATCGATGCAGAGAAGAAGCCTCGCAGGCACAAAGACCTTAAGCACAACCTCTAATGAAAACTGGCTGAAGCATGAACTTCTCTTACTCAGGGGCAACAATTAGGAAGCCAGAAAAAAATCAAATTGCACACATCCTTGACAGTCTGTAGGACTGTACATGTTCAAGGATTCACCTTCTCAGGAGTGATCAAAGAGCAAACCTCCAAGCAACTGTCATTGTCTGAATATAAAGCAAAAATATAAACTCCCTGTAGTAGCTTCTAAGTCACACAAATAACAAAGAGGAAAAATCTAATTGGCTAAAGGGGCTTAAGCACAACCTGTGACCAATATGCCAACCCAGTGGTGACATCCTAAGTAGTCAGTTTAAAAGGTGAAAACAGGAAAAATAAATTATCTGAACTGGGACATCAAAGGCAGCATAAAGCGAGGGAATTAGACTTCACAGGGACAGTTCAACCAAGTCACTAAAAAAATAAATAAACAACCAAATAAACAACAACAACATCAAGCAGGGATGTTGTTACTTGAAGCTGACTCTGGAAATAAATGCGTGCTCTGCCAGAGACTGCAGGTCTGCTTCTTTGTGACCTGGAATGGTCAGAGCAGCCCTCACTACCCCCACCCCACCCCATTCACAGCACCTTTCCTCATTTAGCAAAAAAATGTATTTCATGGAAGATATGAGGAGAGAACTGACTGAAAAATATTGTAGATAATTTCAGTGTTTTCTGTAACCACCCCCCAAAAAAGCTGTGTCGCTAAAAATGGCTTAATGGCTCCAATTCTGCCATGTGCTCTTCCAAATATTTATATTGTCCATTATTTATAAAGGTGTGTTTGGAGAATTTGGAAAAAAAAAAACAGGTTTACCAAAAATAAAAATGCAATTATTACCAACAAATGAAAACTACATTGAAGAAATTACTAACTGGAGTCCACATGAAGAATGAAGAGAAAAAGAAATGGATAAGAAGGTTAATATAATAAACTATAAACTATAAATTCTCTCTCTATATATACACACACACACACACACACACACACACACACATTTAGCTTTCCTCTTAGCTTCTGTAAAAGGCATAAGATTATGAGTGGTAATTATAACAATATGTTGGTGGGTTTGTAACATATATAGATCTAATACTTATGAGAATATTAGCACAAAAGAGGCGGGATGGAGTGGAGCTGTATAGAAATGAAGTTTCCGTATTTCACTGCATTCAAGTCAGTACAAATGTGAAGCAGATTTTGATGATATTAATAGCCATTTTTAAGCCATAGAACAACAACTAAAAAAAAGTAAACAATAGAATTACACATCACTAAAGAAATTAAAATACTGTACTAGAGGGCTTCCCTGGTGGCGCAGCAGTTGAGAGTCCACCTGCCAATTCAGGGGACACGGGTTCATGCCCCCCGATCCGGGAGGAATCCAAGTGCCGCAGAGCGGCTGGGCCCGTGAGCCATGGCTGCTGAGCCTGTGCGTCCGGAGCCTTGTGCTCCACAACGGGAGAGGCCACAACAGTGAGAGGCCCGTGTACCGCAAAAAAAAAAAAAAAAAAAAAATACTGTACTAGAATATGTTTATTTAATAAAAAGGAACACAGTATAAAAGGAACAGAGCTACAAAAAGACATGAGCCATATTGAAACAAAAATAAAAATGGTAGCTATAAATCCAACCATATCAATAATAACATTAAATGTGAATGGATTGTATAAAACAATTGAAAGTCAAAGATTGTGAGATTTGATAAAGAAAATCAAGATCCAACTATATACTGTTTAGAGGGAGACACTTTAGATTCATATATAAAAACATATTGAAAACAAAATACTAGAAAAAGATATGTGAAGAGCAATCATGAGAGCTCAAGTAGCTTTATTAGTATCAGAAAAAATAAACTTTGAAACAAAAAAATGTTACTAGAGATAAAGAGTGAGAGTATACAATGTTGAGTCAATTGATCAGGAATATACACAAAAATTAAATATATAAGTGTTATTCAACAAAGTCCCAAAATGCATTAGGATGAAACTGACAGAATTGAAGGAAAAACAGATAATTCAACAATTATAGTTTTGAGTTTTTAATATTCCTCTTTCAATAAGGATGGAACAACTAGGCAGATTAACAGGGAAATAGGAGGCTATAACAACACTAATAAACCAAACATACATCTACAGAACACTCCACTCAGCAAGAGCAGAGTACATATTCTTTTCAAGTGCACAGGGAACATTCTCCATGATAAATCGTATGTGAGGCCATAAAAAAAGCCTCAATAAAATCAAAAGCATTGAAATCACACAAAGTATATTCCCCAACCTCTACAAAATTAGAAATCTTTATCAAGAGGAAACTTATAAACATATGGAAGCTAAACAACATACTCTTAAATGCCAGTGGATCAAATAAGAAATTAAAATGGAAATTTGAAAATATTTAAAGATGAATGAAAATGAAAAAGTTATAGCAAAATTTACATGATGTAACTAAAGCAGTTCTCTTATGGAAATTTATAGCTCTAAATAATGGTATTAAAAAAAAGATGTCTAAAGTTAACATTATAAAAGAATATTTCAGGTTCAGCCTGAGAGAAAATTCATAGCAGCAAAAAGACATATTTAAGGATTACCACAGAGAGGCAAGGATGGGAGAATCTGAAAGAGAGTTTGAGAGATGTGTATGCAGAATGAGAATGTCTAACACATATCTAGCAAAAGGCTAGGAAGCCATGGAGTGTCAAAGAGGGAATCCTACTTAAGGGATATCAACTGAGATTTTTCCAGAATTGATGAAGGACATGATGTCTTTCCCCAGATTGAGGCAGCATGATTCCAAGACTGTTGCATCCTACAGTCCTAGACGAGTGAGTGACTGGCACTTAGCAGACACTCAATAAACATTTGTTGAATAAATCAAAACACATTCAGGTAAAACTATGAAGAATCAAACATAAAGAAGAGATTTGAAAATGTAACATTCATTCAGATTTCCTAAGAAATAGCAATAAAATGACAACAGAATTTTCAACAACAAAAATTGAAGCTAGACAACTTCCTAGAAGGAATGCTGGAAGAAAATAATTCTCAGCTTAGAACTGTACACACAAATAACCATAAATCAAACTTGAGGGAAAAATAAAAATATTATTAAATAAACAAGAGCAGAGAACTTAACATTAACAGACTTTCAGTGAAGTTACTGTATTTTTTTTAAGTGATAGCTTTCAGAAAGTAGGCATAGATCCTATTGTGATATCAGAAATTGGTAAAAAGGGTGGTGAATCTAAAGTGTTAACAATAAACAAATATTAGATGCTGGATATCTGGGGGTTAGAAAAGATGTAATTAAAATACAGATACAATGTCATTTTAGAAGAAAGATGTCTCAGAAGGCATGAAATATTAATAATATTTTATATTGCTCACAAGGAGAACAGAAATCTATTTTTATGGAATTTGATCAGTTGAATGTACATGTAAAATTTTTAACTAAGAAACTGAACATTTAAAATAGAATGTGCAATTTCAAACTGATAAAGAGTAAAAGAGAAATGGAAAACCAAAAGTAATTGATAATCTCAATCAAAATAAGAAGAGTTCAACAATGTAATAATATAACTATACGAAATACAGGTTTTATGCACATATCATGGGACATTTGAAAGGTCAAAGATATTTCAATGGCTTGATTATTTTAATTATGTATCCTTGTTCTAAGTGCAGGTATGGAACTAAATCAAAAAGGAACTCAATTTAGCAATAAACTATATGTCAGGTGTTAGTAACTAGATTTTTTATTTGCTATAGACACTGAATACCTATGGCTATTGTTCAGTTACCTATTTTTCAATATTTCTTGAGGGCTAGTTTTTCACCTTCACTTCAGTGAAAAAATATACATTGATTCTGACTCTTTCAAAGATGAATTGCAATTAGTATCTGATGATACATTGACCCCCTGCAAAGAATTCATTAAGCAGATGATACAGAGAAACTTAGGTATAATTTAGTTCACATCATTCCAATTTGACACAGCCTATTTAAAACCATGACCCATTTAAAGATGATTAAGAAACGTGTAACAAAGCCATTCACTTTCCTGATTTATTCTCTAAAGAATTTAGAATGACACAGAAAAAAAAATGCAATTTTTCAATGGCCCTGAAAATTTCCATTGAAGATGACAAAGCCTAATCAAAAGAAATTCCTTTAATGAATGTGACTGTAATGAAGACGATATTTTCTCAGAAGCTGGTGAATGTTACTGTCTTCATGATTTGGCTGCTCTGATTTTAATAAATTGTTCTAGACTTCACAAACTTTATGAAATATACTCTCAAGCAAAATATTTTATAATTAAGAAACAAAATATCATGGCCCATATTATCTGTATAATAAGCCAGTGTTTGGGGGGTTATGTTCTAATTTCCTAGATATTTTGAAATTGAATATTTGCTCACAATATTTTCCTTTCTGCTATTAAGCAAAGCTGCAATGTGAAAAAATTTAGATTTTGAGAAATTGTTTTTAGTTTTCCTTAGGTAATAAGGTCATGTCTTAATTTTTTTCATATTTAACTGGAACTCTTTTGGTACTGCTTAACTTTTAAAATTCTTTTGGATATACACTGCTGGTAAATGCAGTACAAAGACAACAGAAGGTTAAAAATAAATGAAATGAAAGGAGAAACAATATTGTTCTGGCTTAATTTCCACGTAAAGAAAAGAAGAATGACTAGTTCCAAAAGCTCCTAATAGCTCCTTGTAGGTTCTAACATAATACCTTGGTATGCTTGTTCACCAAATCTGCTTAGAGACCAAAAGGCATTTTCATACTCTTTTGCTCTAGTAGTTAATGTTTCAAAAGATAACTTATTAACCCAATGCTATGATTGTTATTTTACTATCCTGTTCTTGGAATCTCTGTTTTTGAAGTAGATTATGCAGCTTATATTCACAGGCATATAACTTAATGCTCACCAATAGCAGAAACTTTAAATATAGCATAAGCATAGGCACATTTTATTAGGAAGGAGTGTGATCTACTACAAATTGACTTAACATGCTTTCAAGGAAAAGGAGTTTCTCTCATATAACAAGTCCAGAGAAAGACAGCATAGAACTGGGGTAGGGTCTCCATGACAACATCACAGAACCGGGTTCTCTCTCCCTTTTCCTCCTCTAATTCCCATCATGTGGACCTTTATCCTCACTCCTGCGGCCTCCTAGCTACCACAAGGCTGTTGTACCACCAGGTATCATGTCCAGGATCCAGAGAGAAAAGGATCAAAGGGACAAGATATCATGATTATCTACTGCTGCATAATAAATTAACTCAAATTTAATACCTGAAAAAAAGATCATTTTTTATATTTTGATTATTATTAAAAACAATGGCTTATTTCACAGATGCTGAAATCTGTGCTATGCTCGCCTGAAATGATCTATTGATCTTGAAAGCTGGAGGATTAGCCAGAGACTTACCCAGACGATCTTTCTCTCTTTATCTCTCTCTCAACCTATTGACCCAACTACTTTATCTCTTCTGTCTGCCGGGAAAAATACGCTTATGTGGTCACATTTTCCAAGAGCCCAAATGCAATAATAGCTAGGCCTCCTAAGAGATTTGGCTTGTTATCATTTTTGCCACCTTCTACTCCTAAAAGTAACCCCTAGGCCCATCCCAGATTCAAAAGGAGAAGACTATACAAGAATCTGATACCTGAAAGCATAGTTCATTTGGAGCTATCATTTAACAGATAATTGTAGTACGTCATCTGGTTCCTAAGGATTCACATTTCTCCCCCATTTAAAATACACTCATCTTCCCTAGTCCCCACCCCAGAACAGCAGATGTCTCTTTGCATCACACAATCAGGAAGTCAGGCTTGAGATGTGGAATAGCATGAGGTCCACCTGTGCATAAGGACTTTCAGCTGTCAGAACACTTATCTGAAATCCTTTAAACTAAGCAGACAAGTAAACTTACACACACACACACACACACACACACTATGCAATGTTGATACTAGGACAGGAAAACAAAACAAACACTTAACTTTCACAAAGAGAGAAAATAAGAGGCACAGAGCAGGATATAGTAGCTTATAATTCTGAAATCCAATCAGGTACATGTTGCCAGTTACTTGATTAGGGCCCAGTTCTGCTTCATGTTTCTTGAGCACTCTCTTAGTCATCTTTCCTTTTCCATAAGAAAAGTTATTCTTCTTTATCTAAGTGTCTTTTTGTCCTGTTTCTTGCCTGAGAAATTTGTGAATATTGAAGACTCTTTTAATTTGGTGTTTCATGTTACTACTTTTTTTCTTAAGCTTATATAATTCTTTTGCAAAATGGTGTATCTCTTAGGTCTCAATAATCACTCCATTACACAAAGGCAAGACCACATAACATCTCTTTTTGAGTCATGACCTTCTTCTTTGGACTGAGAATTAGGGTGCTGTGATACAATGCCATCAGGATTCTTAGAATAACTATTATCTAGCAGGGACTGTCTAGGAGGAACGCATGTAAGATTTTCAAAAGTCATTTTTTTCTCATTGAGCATGAAGCATCCATTTGACATTTTCTGAGTATCATCAAAGACTCTAAGAACCACACCCTGACTTAAGGCTGCTTTTAACGGCAGGACCCTGTATTTAGTATTTGTCTTAATAACATTTCTTACTTTGAGACTTTTGCCAAGAGGGACTGGGAGTTAGAAAGTTTATTTTTGAACCCAGTAACCACTGGCTTTTTCATATTTCCCCTAAATGATGCTTTAAACGTGAACAACTCCTTCTGTAGCTCGTCTCACTCTTCCACTATTTTATTCTAGGCAGCTAATAGAAGCCAACTGGTACTTTCAACATTCTGTCTGGAAATTTCATAACCATATCCACTAGTTCAGTATGAGGACTTTCTATCTTCCACATTAACGCAGGCAACAGTTTTGTTGATTATTCTGCACTTAACTCAGGTCTACTTAATTAAGGTTTGTGATAGAAATTTTCTCACTGTCCTTTCAGAATTTATTAGCAGTTACCTAATGAGGCCCTTCAGATCTTGGTCTACTCTCCAGTTTCAAAACCAATGCCACTTAATTTTAGGTTTCTGTTACAGAAGCATCTCCCTCTTGTGTATCAGTTTCTATTGTGACTATCTCTTATAATGAAATTCACTATTCAAAATTTGGTGACTTAACATCCATTTTATAATTTTTCACAGTTGTGCAATACTGACTGGGCCCATCTGGACATTTATTCTTCTTGTCTTGCCAATGGTCACTTGTGTATCTGCATTTCTCTTGCCAGATGCCAGGGATTAGGTTTTCTCTTTCCATGTAATCTCAGGTTGTCTCCACTTCCACACGAGTGTCCTAATTGATTGCTCCCTGGGGATCTTCCATTAGGGTTGGAGGATCTCTTACAGGATGGTTCTGATTTCCAAAAAGCACAGACACAGAAGGTGCCAGGCCAGGAACTGGCACAATACCATTTCCATCACATTCTATTGGCTAACACAAGTCTTGGGGCCAGGCCACATTCGGGCAGAAGGAACTAAACAAAGCACAAATACCAGGACACGTGGTTAATTTAGGTAAAAATCAGAGGCAACAGACTGGTATACTCTAATGTTCACCAGTTCTGGGAGGTTTAAATAGAATACACTACAGCCACATTGTATTAGGAAGGAATGTGATCTACTAAAAATCAAGTAACAGCAGTTAAACTAAAAGAAATTTACCTTACATGACAAGGAAAGGCCAGAGGGAGAGAACGCATGCTTTGTGTAGCCTCTCGATGATCGTACTACAGGCACTGTTTCTTTCCATCTTTCCATCCTCTGATTCTCAGCAGGCTGACTTTCATCTTCATCCACCCTGCCTAATGATTGCCATGAGGCTGATTTATATCCATGTATCAAGACATTATTGCAGGTGGAAAAGCTATAAATGGGACAAAATAGTTTTGAGAGTCAAGTTGTCATTAGAAAAGCAAAACTAGGAGATTTCCACTTACTCTTCATTGCAGAGTTGTATCATCTGGCTGCTCCCAGCAGTATGGGAGATACTACAGGTTAGAAAGATACTGAGCATTTTCTTTCACTGCAAAAACATTTGGTAAGTAGGCCATTTGGCAAAAACCTATAGCTTTAGGGAAAGTAATTTTTTTTTTTTTTTGGTGCGGTACGCGGGCCTCTCACTGTTGTGGCCTCGCCCCCTGCGGAGCACAGGCTCCGGACGCGCAGGCTCAGCGGCCATGGCTCACGGGCCCAGCCGCTCCGCGGCATGTGGGATCTTCCTGGACCGGGGCACGGACCCATGTCCCCTGCATTGGCAGGAGGACTCTCAACCACTGCGCCACCAGGGAAGCCCGGGAAAGTAATTTTAATATACAAGAATACTGGTGTGTTTGGATACTCCTCAGTTCCTTCAGTATAAGTGTATAAAAGGTTTATAATATGGTTTGGAAGTAGTTTGCAAACAGAGGTGAAAAGAAATATAGCTCTGGTAACAAAAGCTCTGTCTGTCTATAGTCTGTAGTCTAAATTGCCTGAGTTTTCACTAATTTGAGGACTTGTAAGGTTGGAAAATTCAACTATTGCCGTACTCCAAATAATAGGAGAAACAATGATTATTTAGTGCCCTTTTCAAGAACTTCCCATTAAATGTTCTCAGATAGGTAATGTGATACGGTTCAGTGGCAAAGATTAAATATAATATGTTGAATTCACACCAGTAGTAAACTACTGGCTTTCATCCAAATCAGTTATGTTCATGGCTTAGGTTCATGGCCATCAAGCTTGAGATTGAACTTCTCAATCTCCCTTGTGCCTAGGTGTGCCAAGTGCCTAAATTCTTACTAATGGGACACAACGACATCAAATACATCTTCTTAAATATAACTACCCATAACTCACTCTTTCTTTACCTTGCTCCCAAATGTAAATGGTAATGACCAGAACAACTTTCATAGCTGTGTGGTGTAGAAAACAAAGCCAATTTGTTGAGTGCCTGGACTGTTTCATGGAGCATAGAATTCCTGGACCCATAATCCAAACAGGGAAATACACATGTGTGTGTTTAGACACAGAAATGGTGAGGTTCATTTCTTTAGCAACTTACCCTTTACTCTGGCCAATAAAGAATTTTGTATTGGAAAGCTTGCTGCCTGCCACAAAAACCTAACAAAAAAATTGTGGCCTTGATATTGCAGTCAGGGTGAAAGCAGTGCATTTATTTAAAATGTCACCTCTGGTAACTGGAAGAGCACAGAGCTTGCCTGAGGAACCTGACGTTCTAAAAGAAGCTATTGGAAAGAGCCAGATTGTTGCCATGTGTTAGCTATTTATTGCTTCATTTAGCTAGCTTATTTCAAGAATTAATGAGCTCAAGCAAGAAGTAGACAATTTTCAAGCAGAGATAGAAGGGAATAGAAGGAGTTCAGAAATGAGGGATCTGATAGGGCTGGAAAAGCCAATATTGTTTTATCATCCCAACAGTAGGAGATAACCCTGCTGCTCAGAGCCTTTCTAACAGTGCCCATTAAGAATTCTCAGCACAACAAATGAATCCATAGATTATCTGTGTCATGATCAGATTAAAGGAGTTACTTTCCAAACAAGCCTATTGCTTTACACAGTTTTATATTTTCAATAGAGCCATCATTAAAATGATAGCCCAAGACACTCACTGGCTGTACAAGAGAACTGTTCCATAAGAGCAGGTTTAATAATTATTTCCAGAAACGAGCCTTGGAGGTGGTTTCAAGCACATGGAAATAGCTGGAAACAATTGCACCAGAAGCTCACTGAGTTTTTTTAAGGAATTGTTTTACCAAGAAAATCACATAGTTAGCCTTCAAAAATTCTCTAGCTCCCAAGTCAGTGGGAGCAGAAGCAGGCCATAAACACTGCTGTGCTCCTGAGAAAAGCAATCCTTTAATATCTATGAAGATATGGCTAGGGAAGACATACAACAAGAACACATTTTTTCATAGGGAACGTCAGGGCCACAAAGGACAGAGCACAAGAAATTTTTTCCAATAAGCAGAAATGAATTCTAAGCAAGAAACCTACTCCAGTGATAGGACAGAGAATCTCTGCAGTTCTTTTCTAGCAACATATTGATAGTATTGCTCTGACCAGTGACTGCCTAGTCATTCTTTCCTTTTCCAAATGGGAAATTTTATTATAATTTTAATATTCTTAACTCCAAGTAAGTTATGTATTTGGTGTGAATAATAGGTAGATAATTTATCTTATGGTGAAGACTGCTCCCAGATATTCTAGTATTTGATCTGGACATAATGAATAGGATCATAGGTTGTTTTCCTTGTGAAGGGAGTGATACATTTAAGAAAAAGGATATGCATAGATACTCCTGTGGCAGATCATGACACATACTGTTCTCTTTTCCTCCCATTAGTAATAATTACGCCTCCAGTAGAGTTTGGCTGGCATGTGTCACCTAGGAGTGGATACTTTACTAAATTTTAGTCAAAGGGATATGCACAGAAAGTGATGTATGCAACCTCCATGTCACATCTTTGGGGAAAAAATAAAAGCTGCTTTCTCTTCAAATTCTCTTCTCCCCCTTATGGTGAAGCTGTTAGACTGCATCTTCTATACATGGCACATAAATATATGTCCCATCCCTCAGGTTCTTCTTACAATTAGGCATTCCCAATGTCTGTTGGATTCTATGTTTTCACCTTGTCAATTTTATTGGAGACTTGTGACAAATGGAGTATGTTAAAAGTGATGGAATGTGAATTCTGAGTCCAGTTCATAAAAAAAGAAATTGCTTCCATTTGGCTTATTTCTGTTTCTGGATATTCAACTTTGGAATCTAGCCACTATGCTGTAAGGAAGTTCAGGACACATGAGGAGACCATTCATTGATGTTCTTTTCCATAACCCTAGCCAAGTTCTCAGAGAACAGTCTGTATCAATTGCAAGATACAAAAATGAACCAAACTTCAGATAATTCAAGTCTCTCACAAGGCAATATCAGAATATGAAAGAAGGGAATCTGAACACTGGATGACTTTGTGGAGCAGAGATGCCTATTCAGATTACTTTCCCTCCTCTTGATATTTAGGAGTGAGAAACAAGTATTTATCTTACTGAAAACATTGAATTTTGAGGGCTCAAATGTAGTGGTAGAATAAGATTGAAGCTTTTATAGCCTGCCTCCTGCTGTCAGAGATTTGGGAAACACAGAGTTTTGACCATATACTAGTCTATACCCCATGCCTTACCATGACCATTTAATTAGTTAGTTAATTAATTATTAGAACTATTCACTCATAAATTCATTCATTCACCAAGTATATATGGACCCCCTATTATATTCCAAGTAATATTCTTGCTGCTGGGAAAACCACAGAGAGCAAGTCAGTTAAAATCTCTGTCCTTCTATTAGTTTCCTATTGCTGCTATAACAAACCACGAACTTAGTGGCTTAAAATAACACAGATTTATTTTCTTACAACTCTGGAGATCAGAATTAAAAAATCAGGATGTTGGAAGGAGCTGGATTCCTTCTGGAGGCTTAGGGAGTAATTCATTTCCATGCCTTTTCCAGCTTCCAGAGGCTGCCTGCCTTCCTTGGCTCATCCTGCACCACTCCAACCTCTGGTTCTGTTACCACCTCTCCTTTTTTTCTTTTTCTTTTCTTTCCCCTTGTCTTCAGTCTGCCTGACATGGACATCTTTGAGAATCCATCATTCAGTCTACTACAGTCCCCGTGAAACATACATTATCTTTAGGAATGTTGAAAACACCTTTACCGGGAATTAATGATTTAGAAACTTAATAGCTGCTTTGTCTCACTTATTAATGGTCTTTTAGGTCATGTTCTTCAGTGAAAAGGTTTACTAAGTGATTTCTGGTTGCACTATTTGGTATACAAACTCGAGGTAGCCAAAGTAGTTTTCCATTCTCCATTCCTCCCTTCATGAAAATTCTCTACTACAGCTTACATTAATCCTTTATCTGCCTTAAGATAGAATTCTGAAAGAAAACAGTTTATTCAGAGAAAACATTAGATATCTCTCAGGTATAATTCTGTTGCTCTATGTATATTAAAAAAAATTGTGGTGGTGTCACCTGCAAAGCCTATTAACAATTCCCAGGAAACAAATATAGAATCTGGGTAATAAAATAAAGTCTAACGTTTCTTCTTTTTCTCTGTATTTAGTTTAGTCTCACCTGCTCACAGGAGGGCATGTGCAGAGGCCTCGAACCCGGCACCTCAGACCAGAGTTTCTTGTGCAAAACGACCGCTCCCCACACCTTAGCTCAGGCACCGTGCGCAGAAAGACACGACTCTCAATCCAAGATGGCAGCAGCAGGCCCTGTGCAGAGACTCCGCGAGATTTGGAGCCTAAGCCACACAGCTGCTCCTGCCTCGCGAGACTTCGCTCCGTTCTCGCCTGGCTGACGAGAACGCTACCCAGCTGCGCCGCGCAGCACCTGTTGGGAAGAGAATGAGCTCTAGAACGTGAGCTCGCGCCTCTCCAGAATTGAACTCAATTTTGTTTTATTGGCATGGGTGACACCAGGAGGACACTTTTGGGGGCCTGACAATTTCGGCTCGCCCTGGCTCCAGCGAGAGGATGGCGGAGGCTTTGGGAGGTTTGTGTGAGGATGACTGGCTCTGGTTTCTGAGTTCACTGATAGGTTACAATGGCGGTAGCCTTCAGCAGAATTCAGAGCAACTCTGCCCAGGAACCCGGTACCCGGGTGTGGTGCGCACACAGTGTAGCCCCCAGGCGCATCTGCAGTTCGCCCCCTCGAGGGGATCACACTGTGCCTGCCGTCACTGGGGCTTGGAGACTGATACTCATGCGTATCTTCCAGCTGCTTGTGGCTGTCCTTCCCTTGGTGCCAGATGCCCGGGGACGGCGGGGTCCTGTGGATGAGAAAAAGCCGCAGCAGTCTGACCCGCTGTCTCGCCAGCAGTGCCGCCTGCCTGAACCCTGTACAAGGCAGTAACGGCTGCACCAGGACTTTTTGCCCTCCTCGCTGACCTCCTGGGTCAACGGTATATTCTCCCTCATCACTTCCAGTTTGGTAAAGGAACTGGGCAGCCCATGAGCCAGGAGGCGAGACCCGGAAAGATCCAGGTAGTGAGGGCCGCCTGACAAAATGGATAAGGATGCATCTCTGAGTTCGTGAAGTGGGCTGGGGGCCCTGTGAGCCACTCGCAGGACCGTGAGCTGCTGGCGAGAACAGGAAACACCCACCAACCCACCTCCCCTCCCCCTCTGCTTGTGAGGCAAACCTTGGGTGATTCTTCATCAGCCAAGTTTCCACGGGCTCTCCTCTGGGATCAGCACAGGATACCAGCTGACCCGGCAATCGTCAATCTGTTAAGTACTCCATGGGAATCCCTCGTAATTTTAGCTCTCACCTGGCTGGAAGTCTGAAAACTCCTCCTTTTTGGCTGAGAGGGGGAAAGAGGAGGCCCCTGCCTCAGTCAGCTGTGCCACCCGCTAAGGGACCACATAGGGCAGGAACTAAGGTGGCTAAGTTGCTCTGGCCCAGAGGTAGCCCCGTTTAAGCTCCTGTGGGACATTCTGTCTGAGTAGGAAGGCTTTTCTTTGCTTCCATACTGAAGCAAACTTGGGCTCATTCTACTGGCTCAAAGGACACCAGGCAGGAGGACCTTTTCTGGTGACTGACTCAGGGGGGTCAGTAACAATGGTGGAAGATAAAACTTGGCTCCTTTCACCAATTTTCTTAAGATAAAGAGTAGTTTAAGAACTAAGCTATTCTGGCAAAGGTAGACTTGAATTTTCAAAGTGCAATAAAAAAGTCTACTTATTTTGTTTCTAAGTGGAAACAAATATGGGAAACAAAGCATTTTCATAGTCTATTTGTATGGAAGAGTGTCTTCCCCAAAGGACTTCTGCTGTACATGGAAATCCGAGACAGTCAATGATATAATCAATAAAGAGAGAATTTGGGTGTGAAGGAAAAAGTGATATGATAGAGCAATTACAAAAAATCATGTAGCATTCCCAAAATCCAGTATAAATCTTCTGACATTCAGAATCAATTGTGAACTACTTTATTTTTTCCTTTGTTCTCAGTTTAAATTAAGTTAGGATATTTGGTTCACTTTAACTTCTAAAAATGGAAAATAAAAAGGAGAAGCAAACAAGGCAAATCTTAGTAGTATTGTAGGCTAGCAATTTGTACTGATGACTTGTGATGCTGATTCAAAAGTAACTGAAAAAATAAAAATTAACTGAAGCCTGGATTCCTGAGTGTTTTTGCTGGTGAGGAAATGGAACATTCAAGAATTAAGTAACAAGGTGCGGAGCTGGCCAGGCAAGAATTAATGTAAAACGTATTCTGTGTTATCTAGCAGGAATAGTTTTCTAGCAATAATTAACCTGAAACTGTCAAGTTCTGTGGACTTGGCCTGAATTAAGAGATTGTAACTCAGCTATTTCTAATTTTAATTTATCTCCAATATGATACTGTAGGACATATTTCAAGTAATTTTAGTTGTATTTATGTGTGCTTGCTATGGAGAAAATCAACAATAATCTCAAAGTTTTTAAGAAAATATCTATTGTGAATGTTGGAGAAATATAATACAAATATCCTAGATGGAAACAAATTATAACAGTTAACTATTTTTAAAACAAACACAGATTCTTATGCATGTGTACATTTTAATTGGGAAGTGGCTTGTAGTTTTACTTCTACCCTTTACAGCTCATTTACTTCTCCAAGTTATGTACAGTTTTCACTAATCAAATTATCATAGTTTATAGAACAGGTTGTTTCCTTATTATAGCAAGGTACTTTATTATTAAATTCAAGGACTTTTTTCCTAATTACCCTTAAAAGCCAGCTGTTGTTGGCAACAAAATCTTTTTAGTCTTTAAATTACTTAAGTCAAATGCTAACATAATATAGAAAGGAAAATTAAGTAAAATAAAACACCTTTGTAATTTTAGGATAGTACAATTTCTCTGAAGTAGTCAGGAAGAAGTCTTAGCCATTCTTTATTTATTTGCTAGCTAAATTTTGCTGAATAAAGTTTATTTGCATGTCAGTTGCATTTGATTTTTTAAAAATGATGATATTATATAAATATTTTTCTTTCATTATGAATACAGTAAGTCCCCTACATACGAACTGTCAAGTTGCAAACTTTCATAGACGCGAACGTGCATTTGTATGTCCAGTCACGTAAACTAGTTCACGTGTCTGGCATACATTGTTACGTGCATGCATCCTTTACAAGTGGTTGTGCTTTTGTGTACTTTACAGTACTGTATAGAGTACAGTAGTACACTATCTTTGTTTCAAGCCCAGCGTGTCTGGAAGCAACCGTAAAAGCAGCAGTAATGTAGCTGGTACTGATAAGAAGCGCCAGGAATTGGAGGGCCAGAGAAAGGATGAAAAGAGACAAGAGAAGGAAGAAATAACTGAAGAACCAAAGAGATTCATGATACAGGAAACGGCAAGGGGATTTTCTATATTTGAGGAGGCATTGTTGTTTTTGAAACACAGAACCTGAACATATAATAGTACACGAAGGTTGCAGCAGCTGTACAGAATACATTCGAGGGCTACCGTATTATCATCTATGATGAGAAAAAAAGAGCTACTACCCAGACATCACTGGATCATTTTTTCAAAAGGGTAAATAGAATTGAATCCAGCAGGGAACCAGAACCTATGCCATCAATGTCAGGCGTGAGTGAAATTGCAGCTTGCCCTCTGTCTCCTATTGCTGATGATCATTCAGCTCTACCATCTCCCAGCTCGTCTCCCTCCTCCAATCAGTAACTCTTCTTTCCTGTTCACTCGATGCCAGCCCCTGGATGCCAGCTGTTGTATGGTACTACATTTTTAATCTTACAGTACTGTACCTTTTCAAGGTACAGTACTGTAAGATTAAAAATGTTTTCTTTATTGTGTTTGTTTTTTATATATTATTTGTGTGAAAAGTATTATAAACCTATTACAGTACAGTACTAGATAGCCGATTGTGTTAGTTGGGTACCTAGGCTAAATTTGTTGGACTTACAAACAAGTTGGACTTACGAACATGCTCTCGGAATGGAACACGTTTGTATGTAGGGAACTTACTGTATAATGTAGCTCATGTCATCTGATAAAAAGAGCAAAGATTTAATAGAAACAAATTCTATTGATACAAAATATAATTTGGTGAGTTTGAGCAACCAACTACAGTGCCTGAAAAATCTGCTTTAATTGCTTATGAAGATACAACAAAAAGGTAGAATGTGACTATGTCTTTTAAGTTATAGAGGAGAGAGGACAATATGCCAAGATCTAGAAATTGGTTATTGCAAAAAGGAAGAGATTTGATATAACCAATATCAGTGAGAAAGATTTTAAGTATGTTCTTCGACTACATTTTTTCCATTGCATACCCTACACTAAAGCACCTTCAGTGGAACCTAAACAAATATATTTTCCAAAAACTAAAGAAGATTTTGATTCACATGCATTCTTTATCCCTAAATGCTAGACCTATTTGTTGCATTCACTAGAAAATAGAAAAAAATATCCATCAATTTGAGAGGAAATTTCTTTGAATCACCTAAAGCTCAATAATTATGTGCCTCACCCATAAACTAATCTCTTTCTAAATCAGACTATAACTTGGAATTCATAATTCCTGTGACAGGAGACTTTCTTACTATATTTACTTTATTATGGAAATTAACCTGTCTCCGTATGCACAAGAAATAACACAGGATTAGTTCTAGGACAAGGAGAAGTTCAACATGATCAAGGATACAGCACAGATGTGCAATTAAATGTATTAGGAAACTTATAGTGAGAAAAGAGGGTTCAAGTTCAGAAAAGCAGACCACTGCTATGCAAAGTTGAATATTAGGACCTCAAAATTCACCTAGGAGAAATATGTATTTCCCTGTCCTCACATATGATACAGGAGAGGAAGAGTGCAACTTGAGCCTTGAATTTATACTTACAACACAAAGATGAATAAACAACAAACACAAAACTAAACAAAGTTGAATGAAGAAAGTATGGCAGCTTAAGGACAAGAAAAAAGCTCAATGTATACATGATCATATTTCTAAAAATACTTCTGATCAAAGATAAAAACAAGTAAGAAAATACTCAGGTAAAATGTGGCGTGAAATCTAGTAGCTAAGAGAGGGGAATCATAAATAGAAAATAGGCAGATATAATTTGACAATTAAAAAGGCTTGCTGAAATTAATAATAATATAAAAATGTATATAAAATTTTTAAGAAGCCAATAGAAGTATATTTGCCATTGAGAATATTAACCATTCAGGAAAAAGCCATGCATTACTCTTACATTAAAATAAAACCAAGTAAATTTTAGGTGTATCATTGTATAGATACATAATCATAATTTATAAATAAATGACTTTGGAATAATTTTAGATTTACAGAAAACATGCAGAGATAATGCAGAAAGTTTCCATACTTCACTCAATTTTCTTAATGTTATACAACCGTGGTAAATTTTTCAAAAATAAGAAATTAACATCGGTACAGTGTTCTTAAGTAAACTACAGATGATATTTGAATTTCTGCAGTTTTTCCACTAACTTTTTTTCTTTCCAGGATTCTATTCAGGGTACCACATTTTATTCAGTCATCTTGTCTCCTTGGTCTCCTATGATCTGTGGCAGTCTTCCCTTGTTTTTCATGGTCTCGACGGGTTTAAAGAGCACTGTTCAGGTATTTTGTAGAATATCTCTTAATCTGAGTGTTTCTGATCTTTCCTCATGGTTACACTGAGTTTATTGTCTTTTATGAAGAATACCATAGCAGTCAAGTGTCCTTCTTATCGAAATATTTTGGGAATGAATGGTATCAACATGATTTTCACTAGTGATATCAACCTTGATCAATTCAATAACATTTTAATAGAAAAATATAGAGCAAATATTTAACTGGAAGTTGAATATTTATGAACCTGCTACATAAAATAATTCAAACATACATATAATTAAATATATATCTTTATAAATTACATATAATTATGTGTGTATATGCATATATGTAAATATATAATTATATATTTTATCCGTCCATGCATATACATATTTAAAACTAGATTTGGCTACCTCAGTTTTTTAAAAGTATGTATCAACTACAAAAACAATTAAATAGAAAATTATAAGCTGTGAATATATGTAACAAAGTAATAGAAGAAAGATTAATTTTTAAAAATGTTATTTATTTATTTTTGGCTACATTAGGTCTTTGTTGCTGCGCCCGGGCTTTCTCTAGTTGCGGCAAGTGGGGGCTACTCTTCGTTGTGGTGTGTGGGCTTCTCATCGCAGTGGCTTCTCTTGTTGCAGAGCACGGGTTCTAGGCCTGTGAAGCTTCAGTAGTTGTGGCACGTGGGCTCATTAGTTGTGGCTTGTGGGCATTAGAGCACAGGCTCAGTAGTTGTGGCGCATGGGCTTATTTGCTCCATGGCATGGGGAATCTTCCCAGACAGGGGCTCGGACCCTTGTCCCCTGCATTGGCAGGCGGATTCTTAACCACTGTGCCACCAGGGAAGTCCAGATTAATGTTTTTAATATCTAAAGAATGTAAGCAAATCAATTAAAAGTCTGTTATTCCGGGCTTCTCAGGTGGTGCAGCGGTTGAGAGTCCGCCTGCCGATGCAGGGGACACAGGTTCATGCCCCGGTCCAGGAAGATCCCACATGCTGCACAGTGGCTGGGCCCGTGAGCCGTGGACACTGAGCCTGCGCGTCCGGAGCTTGTGCTCTGCAACTGTAGAGGCCACGGCAGTGAGAGGCCCGTGTACCGCAAAAAAAAAAAAAAAAAAAAGTCTGTTATTCCAACAGAGGGTGGAATGAACGAAAGTAGCAGAACAACAGCCAACAAATTGTAGCAACAAAGAATAAACTGAAGAGATTAGATTGTTATTAAAATTCTTTAAAGTTCTACCCCACTAATTAAATGGAAAAATACCCAACCAGCATAAAGCACTTAATTTAACCCAAAACTAGAACCTATAAAAATGAGTCATTATGCTGCTGTTGTAGTAGAAATGAAAATTTAATGCTCAGATTGTGTTGGGAGATTAAATTGGTGCAATTATTATTTTTTTTCTGAGAGCAATTTGTATCTCCTTATAAATATGAACGTCTATTAAATTTTTCAATTGTATTTTAAATTTTTTTCTTAGGGTATATTAGAGCATAAACAAAATTGTTTTAAGAATGGCCATCATGGTGACGTCTAAACAGTAAGTTGAAAACCCCCTAACTGCTTAACAAAGACAATAAACATTTATTATAAAAATGAATGAAATGCATGAAATGCTATATTTTTGTTAACTTTAATCCAATTAAAGAACACTGACATGGAAAAAGAACACATTGTTAATAGAAATAAAATTAATGTTAATAATGTTAGTAATACCATAACAATATTATTAAAAAGGAAAACAAACAAAAACTAAATGCGCAAATAATTCCAGAAAGTTATACACCCAAATGCTGATATTATTTCTTAATAGTAAGACTAATATGTGATTATTTTTCTCATTATTTTAAATGTAAGTGTATGTATTTTTACTTCTGTGAAGAGAAAAAATAAGCTAAAATGAGACACAATGAGATGTGATGTTTCCCATCATAATGACATATGAAAAACAAGCAGTTCTCTCCTTGTCTTTGAGAGAACACTGAGATTTTATCATGTGCTGCTGATGTGTGGATATACAGTATGACAACAGATTTTTTTAACTCAATTTTACTGGATATAGCAAGAGCTTTACATTTATTTCACTCCAAGGAATCTGTTTTGAAATAGACTTTTATTGACCGTGTTTATGTCAGATTTATTATATTAATGAAAAATTGTACATTCACTTGTACACTGACAATAGCGAATAGATGAAAGGCATTTTGTATATCCATGTTGGAGTACATTTTAGCCTCTTTCAGGTGCAGGGAGGAGAACTAAGCTGGGTTACTTGAAACATCATTGAGTCTAAAGATCTACTAGGAAAGGAGGAAGACAGGCCTACTAACAGAGGCTCAGAATGGATTGAAAGTTGATCTAAAACAGGCAAGGAGGCTCCCAAACCTGTAACGTTGACCAAGGTTGTCGAAAATTTACAGGGACCATCTGGAACTATTCTGTACAGTTCTAGAAAGAGGGGTGCAGCAGGGCAGCAGGCATTGTAAAGCTTCCCAGTAGAAGTCTGCATAGTACAATAGGTAAGGCACTCCCTTGGTCTGGTCAGTAAGGAATTGCACAAGTTGGTTAATGTAAATTAGACCAAGTGTCACTGTTACATGAAGTCTGCCTCCGTGTGATGTAAAGAGAAAAAAAAACAACACAGCCTGATTCTGTTTAGATTGTAAATGATAGTAATAAAAATAATAGAAAACATTTATGGAACACTTAACTCTGTGGCAGGAAATATGCCAGCCATTTTCACCTACATCATTTCACTTACTTTCACATCAATCTGACAAGTTTTTGAAATGCTTCTACCCATTTGAAATGAGGCTTATGAGTAACTTGTCCAAAGTCACACATTAGTAAATGGGAGACCCAGGATTCAAACCCAGGCAGTCTACCTTCAGAAACTGAGCCCTTCACCTTTACATTGTAGATATTATCAACTTAATTTTATTAGTATTATGATTTAAAAGTAAAGATAGACAAGCTATATCTTTCTTCCCATTGTCATTCAGTTTGCAGGGTTTTTTTCTGCCATACAATATTGATATCTGGGAAACATGGACAGGATTTCTTAATTTATCTGTAGCAAATATTCTATGTGAAAAAGTCCTAATTAACAAATTAATGTAATGTAGAGCAAATATAATACATAAAAAAATATAAATATAGGTAAAGATGCATAGAAAAAAAGATTGGAAGGAATAATGCTACCACATTGACAGTGTTAACCCTGGGTTGTAGATTGATATGTTGGGTAATTTTAATGTTCATTATTATGACTTTATTTCTAGTTTTCTAAAATGATAATAAGCATGTTTATTATAGAAAAATGTGATGTTGATTTCAAGAAAAGAGACAAATTGCAAAACATCTGGGGAAATATATTTATAAAAACAAAAGACTAAATGGCACATTTCACATAAGTTGGTAGTGAAGCTAAATTTTATAGCTTTGGAGACTAAACATTCAGCATGTTTCATAAAATTTTATTTTTTAAAGTGTTATAAAACTTAAGATAACTGGGAAAATGAATTTAATAGACTAAAATATGAATGCTATTTAGATTAACTTATTTTTAGAATGATATGATGCATTATCTTTAAAAATAGGATACAGTTTAACATAGTTTTGTAAATTTTATTTTCACAAAATTAGGAAAATTATTTACTGACTCTGCTATTTCTCTGGGATTTTAAGAATTTCCATCTTGTATTTATGGTAATTTTCAAAACTGCTAATATACCATACATTTCAGAATATTATGACAAGAAAAGTAAAGGTAATAGTAATAAAATAGATTAATATATGAAAACCACAAAAACAATGACTGGCATACAGTAAACTACAAACATGTTAGCGATTTTTATAAAAATGATACTAATAATTATGGTATTTGTGTAATTAGTTTTTAGTTTTAGTTTTACTAGTCTTAATAACTATGTTATTATTTTAGTCTCCATGTTAAACATCTTACTTGTATTGATTTATTTTCTCTTTATGACAGTGTTCTGAATATATGTTAATATTATTGCCATTTTATTGACTTTAAAGTCATTTGCTAAAATAAACAAAGCTGCTTGATTTTGTCACCAGTATTCACAGAAATGAGTCCAATTACAATTTATATGCTTTTAGTTTTTATGTGATACTCTTTTCATATGACAGGCTTTTTAAATTTACCAAAAGGCTATTAAATAAGTGTTTAAATATACCTGTATTTCCTATTTAAAATTTACAAAGTCATTCTATCATTCTTAAAATAGTTAAAAATAATTTTAGTGATGTAGTATATTTCATGTTATTTAACTAGCTATGTTGACTGATATAATAGCATAGTTTTCACAATTTAACAGAGCATTTGTTAAAATTATGACACCTCTTTTATATTTATATGTTAATAACAATTTAACTTACCTTAATTTTTAAAAAGTAATTTCATGAAGATACTTAACTAAATGAGTTAAATGCACCCAATCTTAATTTTAGAGCATTAAAATTTCATAATCTCTCAAAGCCATTCAGTTTGCAGATCTCTTTCTGCCACACAATATTTACATGTAGAAAACATGAACATGTGCATTTAAGACATAAAAATGAATTAAACAAATATTAAATTAAATTTTTGATAGCAGAACATAAATGCATATGCTGCCTTACTGAAACAATCAGTATTTTTCAAAATGAGGCAATGAAGTGATACTCAAAAGATAACAAGCACATTTTCTTCTGTACAAAATGATATGTAAATTTCCTGAGAACATTGCATAAATAAGAACATGGCAAGGCATATACTCCTCAGATTCCCGTAGCTCCTTATTGGAATTGTCACCTGTGTGTGACCTCATCCAGCCTGAGTAAGGATTTCACTGGAAAGGAAAAGCTCCCTTCCCTTGATTGTGAGAGTTTTCTCTCCTTACCCACCTCTGCCTCACTATTCTGGAGACTCTAACTTTGTGCTTTACTCCCCTTATAAGGTAAAAGTAACAGTCGTGGTACAATTGAACAAAATTCTCAGCTCATTTCTGACATAAATGTCCAGGTTTCAGGAGCATCCTTTGACAGGCTCAGTCTTTAGTTCTGTCTGTGGTTCAGTTTTGTCCATCACCCATTAATGTCAATGGTGAATATCAGTGGAGACTAGCCAAGTTGAACAGTAGGGAAGGATTTGAATGACTAGCTCTGCTCAAACCATATGAAGTTGTCCTTGCATTACATAACAAGTGAAGCTTTGAATAGCCTTCAAGGTGAGTCTCAAGCACTGTCAGCCATTCTTATTCAATTTTAAGTTCAGTAAAATACGAGGAAATTATCTATGAAATAAAAATTCTCTGTCCTGTCTTCTTTAATAAAAACTGTTAGAAATGTTATTCACAGTTCCTGTATTAATGCATTGTATTCTCTTTACACCACTGAATATATGTTTTTCCTCCACATCTCACACCCTAAATTTATAAAATATATAATGAAACTCATGGAATTAAAATTCTAAATTGATTTTAACCCTTCCTCAATAGCTATTGTTTCCATATTCTTCCTTACCTTTTAAAATTGCTTATTATTAGCAACATTTCCAAGATGTACACAAATAACTCTCCAATAGGAGAGCTCAGGAACTGTAGGGTCTATCATATATATTAGTTTCCTTAAATTTCCTTTCTCTTGCATGCACTTTTTTAGTAAATTAATGCCAGGGTACAGCTGGATGTTTCTGGAGATGTTAATCTTTGACATCATTGAAGTGTGGACCTAATAAGAAATTAGACCTCTTGACCCAAAATGGGCTTAAGATGTGCATAATTGTAAACATTTGGATGTAATGAGGGGCTGGATTTGGGAGGTGAGCAATAGACCAGAAAGCAGTAAGTATGGCTTTCTGTGGTGAAATAACTGACAAATGATAGATTGGTCTATATTGTGTAACCTAGAGAAAGAGAGCAGAGCAGAGTAACTAGAGCACAGACTCTGCCTGGAACCAGACAGACTGGATTCAGAGCAAGCTCTAGCATTTATTCAAATCCTGCCCCATAATTTCCTACTGTCTCAGCCTCTGGAGCTGCAATCTCTTCCTCCTTAACTCCGTAAAGTGAGCGGGGTCTGCTCACATTATTCTGCTTCTGAAAATTGTTCCAGCCAGAAAGTTTAGGTGACTGTAGAGCTAATAATGTTTATTTCCTTTCTGCCAGGGAGTATCACATCACATTCCCAATGTTTTGGAGTCAATAGTTTGATTTTGCCCAGTTCTCCTGTTGTTTGAAGTCAAAAGTTAAGTCTATTCTTTGTTATTTTATCATGGTTTGAAGAGGAATTATCTTATTTACTTAAATTTTTCTCTCACCATTTACAATCTAGCCTACCTAGACTCATAAGAAAAACCTTACTTCTCTCCTTCACTTATGCTACCCTCTTTTATAATCCTGGTAAGGTTGCCTTTGTCAATCCACAAGATTGATGAATTTGAAACGATAAATAATTAAATCCCAATTTTTAAACCATATTTTCTATTGTAGTGCTCTAATTCATCCAGTCATATCTCATCTCTTGATCTCTTACTGATCACTGGTCATAAACTATATTCACCTGAATTTGGCTTGCCTTCCTTCTTTCTTTCCTTCCTTTATCTTTCTTTTACTAGGGCCACCTCCAAATGGTTATCATGAAAGCAAGTCAAACTCAACAGTCCAAAATAAAATTCATCAAATTTCTTCATTAAATCAACTTATTTTATGGTGGTTTTTACTTTATTAAATGGCACCAACAGCTATCCTAAGCATCTTCATCTCTTCCAACATCCATTCACTTACCAATTCCAGGCAACTCCACCTCCTAGATAATTTTGGATTCTATATTTACATTCTACCCAAACTGTCACAATTCCAGGTCAGTTATTCCTCCTAACCTGAATGATTGCAATGACATCTTAATCTGTTTGCCTGTCTACTTCCAATCTATACTGCAGTCAAAATTTAAAATTTATTTTTAAATATAAATCTTAAAAATATAAACCATACTTTATTACCTGTTCAGTGAAAACTCTTAATAGTTTCCCATTTCCCTTAGGGAAGGGAAAGCTACTTAACATTTGGCATTTGAACCCTGCTGACATCTGTAACATTGTTTTCTCAGCCTTCCCACTGTTGACAGAAATATTCAATAAAAAATCTATAATAATAATAGAGAAATGTTTTATTCCAGCCAAAATGAGGACAATAGCATGGAAGACAGCCTCCCAGATAGCTGTGAGGAACTTCTCTATAGAATCATGGTTTTCAGTCTAGTTTTATATCTTGTCAGAACAAAAAAAGCAAGGAAGGTACATTCCTTCAAGGTTTAAGAGGAAAAAAAAGACAGAATAGTATGTACACAGTGGGTCAGTGTGGTCTTGACCTGGGAAGGGAGTCTTACCATTGAAGGAATAATGGCAGTTTCATCCAAGGAATGGAGGCATTTATCTCTATCTTCAAAATAGACGTTCTTTACTTCTGGACAATGCACCCTTTAATGGTTAAAGCCAAAATGACTTCCCTATACCTTAATAGGTGAAATTTTCTTTCATTATTTCCATGTTTTGATTGCAAAACTTTTGATATAAAGCTTTGATGATCAAAATATTTGTTCCTTGATGCCAGGGTGTTACTACCTGCCTGCAGTGGGTGCATTGTGTCCCTCAGTGATAGGCTTTATATATATATATATATATATTTTTTTTTCCCTAGTTATCCATTTTGGCGGGAAAACTAATCAGATATAGTGAACAAGCACAGAGGTATATGCCGACAGGGAATCATTTTATAGGCTACATATATTATCAGTGATATCAAACTGTTGAACATTGTATTTGTACTTTTAGCAGTAGATTTAAAGCAAGCAGTGATACATGTCATGCGTAGATTTATAACTAGGAAAAGAATAGTGATACCTATTATGACAATGATAAGCATCTGTAAAACAGTGGGAAAAAATTCTTATTTCTGAGATGAGCCAACTGAACAGATCACTTAGAGTCAGTTTGCCTTACATCTTGTAACCATTTTATCTTTTGGGAACGTTTTTCTAGGTATATCTCTTCTCCAGAGATATTGATATAAGGGCAACAAGTAGTGTGAGCAGTAGCACAAATACTTCCTTGTTTAGCCAGTAGAAGATCTAAGGCAACCCTGTTATCTTATACTTTTTGTCTGTTCTGAAATTATTTTTGTAGAGCCCTCAGCTATTTGATGGTAGCTGATAGATTTCTGATCATATCTCTGTTTACATATACTCTTGCACTAGGAACCAAGATTCCCAAAAGACTTTGCTATCAAGTATCTTGATATTCTGCTTACATGGATTTATTGCCTCTGTAATAAAGAGAGAAAGAAGGTTCATCTATTTCCATATGTACAGACAATGGGATAACATAATTAATAAACATAAACCTTCTATTTGCCAGCTATTAAGACATTTATGTGCACATCCTTGAGAAGGTGGGTCAATTCCAATCCTAAGACAAAACCTGGGGGAGCACAAGTGATTCCTCCCAGAGTGCTCTCATTGATAGCCTCATTAGCTGGAAGTTTAGTTAACACAATGTTAACCCATGAATCATTTTTCTTTCAGGCTTTCCAAAAGCCATCTGCACTGTATTTAACATATGGGAGTTACTGGCATAAATTACTCATGTTTCTTCTCTTTAAGACATTTGTTCATCAGGTAAGAGATGGGGCAAAGGAGCCTTGGGGTAATCTGTGCTCAGTCTCTAAGAACTGAGGATAGTATCAGACAAGGGATGGATCCATTAATATGTGAATAATTTGAACCTGAAGGCCAGACAGACGTTAGTCTAGTTGAGTGGTAATTTTAGGAACACCTGAAAAGTCGGTGACAGGAATTATGAAGGGCTTATATCAGTATTTTTATTGACTGAGGAATTTGATGAGAGATCCAACCAATCGGTTAGATTGCCCCCAGTAGCTATACTTTGTGACAACTTTACCAGATAATTTTCTTTCCATAATGAGCATTGAGGCAAAAGTATAGCTAGAAGTAAAATAATAACTTTCATTAAAAAAAAATAACTTTCAATTTTCATAATGAGACAGATGTTTAGTAACCAGTTCATTTGAACTAGTAGGATGGGTCATACAGTCCTGCTTCTGATTCTTGGGTCAGCTGTCTACCAGTGCTCTCACCCTCTCCACCTGGTGTGGGTGTTCTTTCTCCTCTGTTTGAGCACTGACTTAAGTCTGAGGTCAACAGTCCTCTCTACAGACCAGTCCAATGCAAAAACCCTTTTTGAAATGAGGGATGTGAATCCATCAGTCTATGACTTTTAATTTGGCAGTGAATGGATTAGTTAATAATACCTAATAAGGTCCTTTCTGACATGGCTACAAAAAATCTTTGATTTTATGTGTTTTCTAACTAACAAAATCTCCAGATTGTAAACCATGATCCTCAAAGTCTTTGTTTCTGGGGAGCTCAGTATGAAAGGAATTAGCTACCAACTTTGCATTTCTTTTAAGAAATGTGCCTCAATAAGACCCTGACAACAATGAATATATCTCCCTTGAGTAAGATTGGTTCACATATTCCCTCATCTAATTATATAGGGTTTCCTGTTATTATTTCAAAAGGAGAAAGCTGATGTTTACCAGAATGTATAGACCTAAGTTTGAGAAGCACTAGCAGAAGAGCATTTGCCTATGAGAGATTAAATGCTTATGAAGGTTTTGCCAATTGAGTTTTGATAGTGACATTAATTCTTTCCACCAATCCCAAAGATTGGGGGTGATAAGTATAGTGAAAATACTGCATTATTGGCCATATGTCACAAATAGATTTAATTATTTGTCCAGTAAAATAATTTTCCTGGTAACTGTGTAACTTGGAAGGAATTCCCCAAACAAGAATTATCCTTTCAAATAACAATTTAACCTTAGAGCCATTGCTCTTCTTCAAGGAAAAGCTTCAACTCAGTGTGAAAACATACAGATCATTACCAAAATATATTTATATTCTTGAGACAGTGACATTTGGACAAAGTCCAATTGTTATACCTCGAAGGGTCCCTTAGGAAGAGAAAGTGGCCTTGTGACCCATGAAGTGATTTTCTGGGATTATATTTAGGGTAGATAGTAAAACAAGCATATACTTTATGAGCCATCATGGGAGAAATTTTCCAAACATAGTGTTTTCCCCATAAAACCATTTTCTCAGGTGTCCAGTGAGTTAAAGAATGTACATTCTGGGGTAATGGCATTTGAGCTCCAACAGGCACTATAGTTTGTTTGTTTGTTTAATTATTTCCAAATTATATTTGTGTGACAGGTCCAAAATTCCCCCTTATTGTTGCCCTATTTATTTCTCTTCTTCAATGGTGTATTTCTTTAGCCGGCAGATGGAAATCTTTCACTGGGTTGGCAGGGCCGACAGAGAGCGCTGACCATTTTCAAGGCTAGACAGAATGGGTATTTAAAGCTGCCTGTTTGGCTGCCTCATCAATAAGCTGATTTCCTTTAGCTTCCATACTGTCAGATTTGGAATGCACTGGTATTTTAATAATTGCCAACTGTTTTGGTAGTCATATACCACTTAACAGTCCTGCAACTTGTTTTCCATTTTTTAATATTTTTAATAAGCTTTCCTGATTATAACATCAAGTTTAATAAACTCTTGATGTTTCCATAGCATTCCAAAGTCATGTGCCACTTCAAAGGCATAATGACTGTCAGCATAAACATTTGCTATCTCATCTTTAGCTCGTTAATGAGCTCAAGTTAAAGCAATTAATTCCGCTTGTGCTGACTTTGTTTTTTGGTAAAAAAAAACTTTCTGTTATGTCCATTGTGGATGTTTCTGCATATCCATCTTGGTAATGCCCCAATCATTTTTTAAGTAGGACCCATCTGTAAACCAAAGTAGACCAGCATTATCAATAGAATTTTCTTGTAAATTATTCCTAGGAGTAAGAAGATAATCTGTTTGTAAAATGCAGCTGTGGTCATTTTCTTCTTGTGGTTCTGGAAGCAAAGTTGCAGGGTTAAGGTTATTTTTGTGACATACAACAATTGTAAAATAATAACTAAAATTATAACTAATAACATTAAACCAGAATATATCCAAATTTTACCAATTTCATATAATCTCTTCAACATGTTTATATCATTTACCCATACTATAACCTAAGAAGATTTACCACCACTCATTTGACAATGTGTCCCATGTGATTTAACATACCAAATAATCCTAATTGTTTATTTTTTTAACTTTGTATTTTATATTGGAGTATAGTCGATTAACAACGTTGTGATAGTTTCAGGTGTACAGCAAAGTGATTCAGTTATACATATACATGTATCTATTCTTTTTCAAATTCTTTTCCCATTTAGTTTGTTACATAATATTGAGCAGAGTTCCGTGTGCTATACAGTAGGTCCTTGTTGGTTACTAATATTGGAATAGATTTAATTAAGTTTAATTTCTATCTTTGAGATGCTTCAGGTGCCTTCTGAAGCATCCCAAAGTTACCTAAAAGTCAAAAAAAACTTCATTTAGAATTTGATTTGAGGAAGTTTGTCAAAGACATCAAAAGGTTTTAAAAACACTTGGCTAAGTAGGATCATAAGTCAGTATATAACAATACTTACGCACTCAACCAAAGTGACAATACATGATTTCAAGGGCAAATACAGAAAGTTACAACAGACTGGTTAAAAAGTAAAGAAACTTTACAATTTGTTATTAAAGCAGATCAATATCTCAAGAAAACTCTGTCACCTAACAGAGAGAAAATCTAATTCAAATTTTGCATCAACTGACCTTAATATCAAAATTCACTTAATTAAATCCATTCCAATATTAGTCAGTCCCGAGAACTCTTTCCTCAGGGTTCCTTTTCCACAAACCTTCTACAACTTTCTATATCCATATTAGTTTGTCACTTATTTTCTTTTGAATTTGGAAATAACGAGCTCTGGGACAAAATCACTTTATTTTCCCTCACCAAAAATACATTTCCATTCTTCATACCATCTTTTATGGAAAACACACACCCTACTTTCCTTTCATGGAAATATTTATCTTATTATCTTTAGTAGTTCCAATCACATTCATTAGTCAGAATTCTTAACCCTTGAAACCCCAATCTCTAGCAAAAACCAAGAAGCAAGCAGTTGTGAACTGTCTTGTCATACCAGCATTTCCTGACTGGTAAATTTATAAGTATATTCCATAACCTCTAGAAACATGCATTTTCTGACAACATAATTACTTTCCTCAATGTGGTACAAGATGTATGTCCAATAAACCAAAGCGTGCTTCCCTGGTGGTGCAGTGGTTGAGAGTCCGCCTGCTGATGCTAGGGGACACGGGTTCATGCCCTGGTCCAGGAAGATCCCACATGCCGCAGAGCGGCTGGGCCCGTGAGCCATGGCCACTGGGCCTGCGCATCCGGAGCCTGTGCTCCACAACAGGAGAGGCCACAACAGTGAGAGGCTCGTGTACAGCAAAACAAATAATAATAATAATAATAAATAAATGAATAAAATAAACCAAAGCATCTTTAGTTTTTCTCTAATAAGACAAAATAGGTAAACTTAGACTTACTTAGCAATTAATATTTTGATATTTCATCTTATTTAAAAATGATCTGGATATTCAGTGAATCCCTATCATTTAACTTAACAAAGCTAAAATTTCAAGTTATCAAAAAGATTTGGAGAAACTAATTGAAGTAGACATACCATAAAACATAATTATTCTTAGAGTTCATCTGAAAGCTTTTATCTCATTTATATTACTTAATTTACAAATAAATCATTATACCAAAGTTTGGCTTTCTTGATGACAAATCTGTAACAGAGATAATGTGAACTTATTTGACATTTAGTAAACTTAGGTACAATAAAAGTTTTATACTTAAAGTTGTTTACTGTGAAGATAGACCTATTTAATTAAACCAGTAAATGTGAACTTGTTTTCATTCATTAAAGAATAATCTTAGATCACCTGATCCTTTAAAAAAATCAGTTTGGTTTCCATTACATTTAGAAATACTTAATTTTTAAGCACTTATTTTAAATCAATTAAATAGAGCTCTTTTACAAACTAATTTCAATAAGATCATTTGAAGGTAATGATATATCTTGTCTCTAATGTACACACAGACACGTAAACAGACACAAGCAGAGATGTCATAGCTTCATTTTAAAACTTAGTCGTGAATCAGGTATTACAATGTAAACTCACTAGTTTGTAAATAAAAGTTGGAATAAGTTAAATTTACTTGCTTGAGGTTAAAAATGCCTCTCTCCCATCACCCACCCCCTTTTTTTTTTCAGTTTTGGGTTCTACTGATTGAGCAAAGGATGTAGTCTCAGGCAATGTGGTCTGTGTTTACGTTTCAAGGACATAATAAGTGTCATAACCTTAAGCTTTCTCCTAGGAGTACTTTTGTTCCCTTAGGGTCAGAATTTTGAAAAGATATTTCATCAAGCCAGCTTTTTTTTTTTTTTCCCTACCTGTGTATACAAAAAAAAAAAAAAAAACAAAACAGTTTAGGAATGTCAGAATAGCCCCATCTTTGCCAATTAAGAGTTAAGTTATCTTTTGTTGTATCTTCCTATTTTGTCAAATACTTGCAATTATCAGCTCCGTATTGTACATGAGGCTACTTGGAGTTCCAGTGGGTGGCTGCCCGCCCAGCAGCTGGTCAGATTTAGAAGCACAATTTCCCATTATCTTTTAGTTTCATTTTATTTTAAAGTCTGAACAATTTCTAAGGACAACGTAATGGGTCAGAAGTGTGCTGCTTGCCAGCTTAGCTCCTCAAGGGTCACCCTTGACTCAGTTCAGCTCTTTTGTGTCTCAGTTTCTCCCACCAGGAGTCTAAAACCACCCTGGGGGTTCAGAGCAGTGGATGGCCAGTCCTTGCGTGTGTGTGTGTCCCAGGACAGGCCATAAATTACTTAAAGTGTCATGATGAGGTTCCCTGTGGAATTACTACACATCACTAGGATCAAGCCTCAGACACTTCTAGTAGGTTCCTAAGTTATCTTAGAATGCCATGTGGCTGGAAGGAGCTAGTGTCCCTTTTCTTTAGAACTGAAGAGATTGTCTCTCATTTTGCTATCAGTTTTTTCAGACCATAAATATACAAATTTTTCCAATGTTAAGCTAGATTTTAAAGGTCAGCCAACCCAGTTTACTCCAAAATTCCTTTTAGGCTTTTCCTGCCTAGAAATTCTCCTAAGTCCCTTCCTATGAACTTCCTCTTAGGTCTCTTTTACCTAGGAAAGGTAACAGTATACCCTTAAGACTCCAAGTCATAAGATAACAGCTCAAATAAAAATTGCGGACCATCTGCTTAAGGTAATGAAGTCCTGATATCAGAAAGAATTTACCAAAACACCTGAAGAGTGCTGTGAAGCTGGGGGGCAGGAGTGGTGGTAGTGCTCAAGGGACCCATGCTTAGTATAGGGTGCCCGTCCAAAGTAGACCACAAGTGACCTCAGGTAGTTTTTTTTTTTTGACATCCTGCTGACTACATCAAGCAATTTTGATAAAAACAATCAATAAAAAAATTCTAATAAGAATAGAGAAGAATTTATTAGAGCCAAACTGAGGACTATAGTCTGGGAGACAGCCACTCAGATAGCTCTGAGGAACTACTTTGGAGAATTATGGTTTTCAGCACAGTTTTATAGTGTAGCCATGGCACTTGGGAAGGGAGCCTTATCATTGAAGGAGTAAATATTGGGATCCCAGGAATGGAAGTGTTTATCCCTATCTTCAAAACATACATTCTTTACTTCTGGACAATATACCATTTTCTTTAATGATTAAAGCAAATGTATAATGTGTGCTCGATAGACCATGAGACAGACTGTTCTAGTTAGCATAAAGTTCAAGCCAAGTCATGTATAAGCCAAAATTACCCTAATATGTAAAAATTTCTTCCATCACAACTAATCCTATTTTTCTCAGATTAGTCTAGTATACGTCAAGCTTTGGCATCTATGGACTAACTTATAATTAACTTATAGTGCACACATAGACAGGCAGTATTGTGAATCAGGAACAGACTACTTAAGAAATGCCAAAACATGAGACTTATTTGGTCAACAACTGACATTTTTTTAAGTTGGAATTTATGGCTATTTATCTTCTATTCCTTGGATCTGTTCACTCAAATCGTTGTGGAATTATTCTTGGTTTTTGTGACAAAGGACCCTTCAAATACAGATGTTATCTGCACTCTTTTCTTGATTTCTTGGATACATATGGTTAATTAAGCTTCCACTTTAGCTTTGACTCATTAATTTTCTTTAGTCTGCATGCTTATCCATATTTATCTTACAGACCGAGAGATAATTTGACTTCTTCAACTCCCAAAACTAATGAAAATGTGCAAATTATATTCATGTCTCTCACTACTGAAGTTTGCTCATTCATTCAGTAAATGTTGATTGGGTGTTTTCTATCTACCAAACATTATTACAGGTGCTGAGAAGAGAACAATAAATGATTCTAACTTTCTAATGTCTTTGAGTATGCATTGGAAGAGTGAGATGTGCAATGAACAAATAAGCAAAAATATATTTTTTTCAGATAATAAAAAATACAATGAAAAAAATAAGACTAATAAAAATTTAGATAAGATGGCCTGTCTGGAGGAGTCTCTGAAGATTTCAAATATGAGTGAAAACCACCCACTACACGTCATGCATTTAACTAACATGTCAACATGAATCTCTTTTTTTTCTGTATTTCTGTCCACTTAAATCTCTCTATACAACTCTTAGATACAACCTGCACATGACTGTAACCCTTTCCATTTTCCTTTTAAGAACTTATTTGATTAATAATTCTGAAAAAAATAACATAATGAGATTTCTCCTAGATTAAGAATTTTCTATGTACTAACCATTTCTGGAGAACTGCCCTAATTGCCTTTTAATTCATTAAGCTCTGCCATGAAGAAAATTTATGCAAATACCTGTTCATCATCATAATTCTTTATATCTTTTCTTTACCTAACTCTCACATATATATGTTTTAGATAAAAAATAAAAGAAAAATATATTGTAATATCTCTAATAATCTAAGATACAACAGTGTCTAACATTCATTTACACATGATCTATGTAATCTGTTGAACCAACATTTTTAAAAAGTCACAGAAGGTAGGAAAAAATAAAGCTTCTGGAAATAACAAATGCAAGCAGAAAATTAACATTTATATTATCTCTGTGTTCCAAAAAGCATTCATAAGACCTGTCCTGTTTTAATTATTTTTCTTAGTGTTTTGCTATTCTCCACATGGGTACAAAGACATTCTATTCAGTTTATCTTTCACAAAACACAAAGGGATTCTAGGTGTTAAATAATTCACAGTGAAGCCTGGAGCTCACAGCTGTACTACCAGAAGCCTTGCCAAAAACAAATATGGTCATTTTTGAAATCAGAAATCAATCTTATTGGGTTTTCTCCAGCAGATAGCCACGGCATTTAGATATGTTCCTGTGGTGCAGATTAGTATGTTAAAATATATATTTTACCGTTGGATGGCTCCATCCTATTGCAGCAGAACTGGTGCTAAGCAAAACTGAAAAATAGGAGAGGCTGTACCTCGTGATTACATCTAATGGCCTTTCGGGGGCTCTGTTTTGAAAACCACAGTCTTTTGGAAGGAGGCTTTCTCAGCATCTTTGTTGGTAGATTGCTGCCTCCTTGATTAATAATGTTAACTATTTCATGAGGCCAAGACAGGTAAGGACCAAATATGGCCATTAAATTTGAAAATAGAGATATCTACGGTGATATTTTCCAAAGTATATTTGATGAAATGAGGGAAATAAAATTAACCTGAGGAAAATTAAGATGAGAAAATCTACAGAGAAGTATTGCATGAAAGTAAGGCTATGATTATATTAAGTTTTTTAAAGCAAGAACAGATCTTAGTGGTGAGATTTATAAGCAAGCTAAGAGGGATGTGGTCACTGTGAATAGATGGTAAATGAAATACTACGGGAAGTTGGGACACTAAAACATTTCAAAAGTTAGATTGCAGCTGTGGCTGGCCACAGTAACAATTTCCACAGTAACCTGAGTAAACTAATTATTTCCATAGTGCAAGAATATAAAAAAATAATTACATTCAGCTAACGTTTCAAATTAATTTTCCTAATAAATGAATATTGGTATAACTATGTATTCAAATAATATTTGCATATAGCACAGAGACTAATAATGCCAGTATATCAGAAAAACTTACAAATAAGAATTTCTAAAACTTAAATATATGATAGTCTACATAATTTTTTCTTCAAATGTAGTTTAACTAACAGATTGGTGACTAAACATATTGTTTTCATTTATGTCCAAGGCTCAGTGAAAAACAACAACAAAAGGTATAGTTCTGAGGAAATCAGTGGGAAAAAGTGTTAGCATGAAAGCAAATGAGACATAGTATTTTTAATAGAGTTTTACTACCATATCCCTGAGGAGACACTCTTGAAACAGTAGTAAACTGATAAAACTAATATGTTACTTGCTGAATTCCTGCTTTCAGACCTGAAATAGGTAAACCTTGCTGTAGGCCCCAGTAGTCACTATACTAAAACAAAAAAAGTCAATTTTGTAAAAATACAGCACTCCAGGTCAGTGAGAACTAACACAATTCACAAATTTGATAAGATTAGGTTGAGTTGTATGATTTCATAGGCTGGAGATTTTGAGAATCACAGGTTATGGAAGAAAGTGATTAGTGAGTATAACTTAGAATAAATTTTCTCCTGAACAAGGGTGAAATATATTGGAAAAATACTTGTACAAGTTGTTAAATATTTTATAAGTTATATATCAAAGGGTGTAGTTAGAGAAGCAGATGAATATATAAATAAACTTAAGATTTGAGGAACATGCATTTTTCCCATGTCTCATATGGTACCACGAATATGGTATTACATTTTTCTCTACAACAATGCAACTATTTGGGAAATTGCTCTAATTATATCAGATATCCTCAAAGAGATATGTTAAACTTGTTTGTAAAGTTTTCTCTGAATAATTTGAAGAAGAAAATCTAAAAGACAGATGCACATATGGTGATTTAAAATCAAAGCAAATATTGAGTGGTGATTATGATTTATGGCAAAAACCATTGTCCATGGGACTATAAGTAATTTGTTTCTGTCCTCAAGGATCTTACTAACTACTTAGTCTTAGATTATCAGGCTGTTGATCACCTATGTCCCTCAACTTTTTTTGTGCATCTTGTATTCCTAATGTTTCAATTGAATAAAGATTTGAAAGCATAATTCTTTAGGTCAAGAAGATAGATTGAGATTAAATATTGAGTGATGATCTCCCCATAGTATAAATTACACAAGAAAGTATTACAAAATCTAATCATATGGATGCATTTGCCAATTGAACACAAGGTTTTTCTTAAAAGCTTAATAAAGTGTAAAGATAATTTTAAAAATGAGAAAATAGACAGGAATTCTCTAGAAAACCTTCCTTCTGCCCAAGAAGTTTTCAGAATGAAATAAGAGACAAAATGAAAGGAGCAGTATTTTTAAAAGTCAGATAACTTAATTTTTATAATCTGTTCACAATTTTTATGATATGTTTGGCAATTTCTACTTTCTTTAATTGCATTTCCTGGTGTTGCCTGCAGTTTTTGCAAGTGCATTATTTTTTGTTTTTCCACTTCAAAGTTACATCATGAAACAATTTTAAGTAATGAACAACTAATTTTGGTTAACACATATTTATAATGCTGTCATGTAGGTATGATTAATATCTGTTTCAAACAGATAAATCCACATGTATGCAACTGCATCATAACTCATTTCTTTGGTAGTATGACTGTTTTACAATGAATTTGAGGTATAATTTTCATAAAAACTAAAAGTTTAGATGACATTTAGAATACAAAAATAATGATGGTCATGATAATAGTGATAATAATAATTATTATTATTAATCAACACAGTTTACAAACTATATCAACTCTGAAAAATAATAAATGCTAGCATTTATTGAGAATCAACTATGGCCTGACACTGGGCTAAGTAACTTAACTGCTCTTATTATATAAATCATTTAACTAACTGTTGGGGAAAAGAAACTCCAAACTTCTACCATAGGAGCAGATTTGACTGTATGACATTTGCATCATCTATAATGCCAGTGTTTCATATCTGTTTGTGAGTTTGCAATTTCCATATTCAACTGAGTTTCAGAATAGTTTTATTCTACACCAGCCCACTCACCAGCCTCAACTCTATATCTAGAATATCTCAGCTTCAGAGCTTCCCACAGGATTAGCAGAGGCTTCCTCCAGACTTCATCATACCCCAACTTCTCCCTCTACAACTCCTGCTTTTTTCCCTCCTGGAGAAGTATTGATCCCAAGAGCACTTGGATATCGATCTAATAAATTTCTTGGACATTAATCTCTGTCTCAGAATGGGCTTTCCAAGAAAGCTAACCCACAAAAATGTTTCAGAATGAACAAAAATACATACAAAACAATAGACACCTAAAAAGAAAAACTATTACATTTGATTTAGAATAATGGATAATCCTGCCCATGTAAATAATGCCCAGGTGAACTACATTTAGAACTACATTTACATATAAAGAAACAAGTAAAAATTCAGTTCTAGAAAAAATGTGATTTTCCTAGAGAGACAAATTGTATTTATTTATTTATTTGTTTGTTTATTTTTATTTATTTATTTTTTTGCGGTACGCCGGCCTCTCACTGTTGTGTTCTCTCCCGTTGCAAAGCACAGGCTCCGGACACGCAGGCTCAGCGGCCATGGCTCACAGGCCTAGCCGCTCCGCGGCATGTGGGATCTTACTGGACCGGGGCATGAACCCGTGTCCCCTGCATTGTCAGGCAGACTCTCAACCACTGCGCCACCAGGGAAGCCCGAGACAAATTTTTAAAAATAATGTTTAATGTCAAATAAGAAAAAAGTGAATTACAAAAATCGCATTTGTATTAAAAAATCCTAACAAACCATTTTAATTCTGACATTGGTTGTTTATGGAATATTATGTGTATGACACATTTTATTATATACTTTCACTCACATAATTTTACCTATAAATATAAATTACATATAAAAATTAAAATGCGAATACATGTTATAAGGTTGAGGTTAATGATATAACAAAGCATTGTAGGTTTTTTTTAAAATTAATTAATTATTTTTTTTTTGGCTGTGTTGGGTCTTCGTTTCTGTGCGAGGGCTTTCTCTAGTTGTGGCAAGCGGGGGCTACTCTTCATCGCGGTGCACGGGCCTCTCACTATCGCGGCCTCTCTTGTTGGGGAGCACAGGCTCCAGACGCGCAGGGTCAGTACTTGTGGCTCACGGGCCTAGTTGCTCCGCGGCATGTGGGATCCTCCCAGACCAGCGCTCGAACCCGTGTCCCCTGCATTAGCAGGCAGATTCTCAACCACTGCGCCACCAGGGAAGCCCCCATTGTAGGGTATTTGAAATATTGCAGTTGCTCACAAAATTTTGAGAGAATTTGATAAATAATATAGATTTATTTATGCCTGCATTAATGTAACCACATTAATTAATACAGATGGAAGAGAAAAGGTAAGCTCATGGAAGGTGGAATTGAGAAAGTGACTGAATTTCTTACTCAGATAAAAATTGCTAAGGAACTAGATAGAATGGATTCTGAAGGCTAGGCACTCCAGGTGAGGATCTGTGAAGAGCAAAAGCATGGTGTATAGAAAAGACCTAACCTGTCTGCTATGCAATTCTTTTGATGAGGCAAATGTAAAGAATTATTAAAATAATTATTTCTTGATAAGCATCATATTTACCACAAACTATTTAGCTTTAAAGCTTCAACAGTTGTCATCTCACTGAAGATCATTTGCTAAACGTTTTAGGAGTTATTCATAAAGCTTTGCTTTCCCTGAGATAATGCAAAAGACAGAGAGTAAAATATCCTACAAATGCATACAGACAATTTAACTGACTTCCTAGTATCAGAATCTAGAGATCTGATTATTTTTTTAAATAATGAAATTTAAGAGGATTCTTACAGAAAGGCTTGACCATTGCTTGGTCATTGTTCCCAAAAGACTTCTTACACAATTGTATCAACAGAGTTCTCTTATAAAAAAGAAAAAAAGTAGTCTGCCTTGTTGAGAGGGTATACAATATTTGGTGAAGTGACATTTTTTTTTGCACTGTTAAATATTATGTTCTGCTTTAGCTTAATAATAAATAAGGTATTAACCAGAAATTTCTTTTACATGTAACTTCTTTGTGAATTCATTGCCTCAAAATGTCAAGATGATCTGTTTACTGGAGTGATATAATATTACTTCATGGAACCATAGTAAGATCATGGCTTAGGGATGTAGCATGTGGTTTTATAATGTTAGTTGTCATACTTCAAGACATAGGAAGGATTGCACTAAATTGCCTTTGATGACAGGTGTAGTGAAACGACTAAATGTTACCAAGAAAATGCTGGGCAGAAGATTTACAGGCCATTGTAAAATTCAATATCTACTCTATCCTCTGTCCTTGCAGCAAGCAGCATGGAAGAGACCCTTAGCTGCTTCATGTTAGCCAGGGCATAATGAGTCTTGAAAGGAATATTTTATTGCCTAGAAATAACTTCATGAAACCTTAGAGCATTTATTGGCTACAGGGGTATTAAAGGCTATCTGGTTATTTTTTTCTTGTTTTACAAATGTAAAAGCTAAAGCATAGCTAACTTTTTGACTTACCTAAGATCACACATACACAAAAAAATCCACTTCTTTGTGTTAAATACAATATTTTGCATTTCTTTGTTTGCTTCTCCCACTTTAGAAACCAGGTTACAATTCTATAACACATACAAAATATTAGGGAGGAAGAAAGTTTTCTCTACCCTTCTAGGTTCTTCTGGCTGGTCTAAAAATTAAATTGACATGATGCAGATTAAGAGGAGAAAAGTTTAATAACATATATACACTGGGAGACCCAGGAAAACTGAGCAACTTGCCAGAGTGGCTGAAACCTTCACCTTAAATATCATCTTCAGCTAAAGACAGAAGAAGATATTGAAGGTAGTAGTTTGGGACATGGAGATGGAAATGCAAGTATTTGGTCAATAAATGTTTTCTGGGCTGTGCAGGGACAATGGGACACAGAGTAGACTCTGATCCCTAGGTCCTGACTGAAGCTTCCTTCCACCATATCTAGCCCATATTCTTTGCAGATGTCTCTGGGGACAGCTCTATTGCAGGAACAGGCCCTCTCTCTCATTCTTCTTTAGGCCATTAGGTGGAAGGTCAAAGTTTCTTCCTGAGACTTTTGGGCTTTCACTGTTTTCAGCTGGAATAATCAGCATGCCAAAGAGTCACGTAGGGTGGCAAATTTCATTTCCCTACAATACATATTGAACTGGCTTATAACAAAAAAAAAGCTTATTTCTTGCATATGCTATATCCCATTTTGTCCCAAACCACTAAGAGTTTGATTTTGTTGTAGTGTTGTTTTTGCAACATAATCTAGCCCATCCTCTGCTAGGCCAGGAACAATGAAAAATCTGAGATTTTATCCTACTTATAAGCCAACAAATTAGCTGGTCACAGTATAGATATATTGCATGTATATATATATATATATATATATATATATATATATATATATAAACAGTGATGAATTAATTTTCATATTTTTTGGCAAAACAAGAAAAAATTACAGATAAATTTTTTCTTGGCCGGTTTGGGCTTCCTCCTTTCCCTTTAGTTTGTATTGTGCATCTCCCTTAACCAGACCTCCTTAGGAGATAACATTCATTCTTAATCTCATAAGGGGTCACGATGACTCACTACTCGCCTTGTTGCATTATGTAACTGTCATATGTATGTATACATACACACACACACACACACACACACACACTGACAAACACATGAGACCTCTGGATCAGAGATAGAGTTTATCACTCAGAAAAAGCAGAAGCCAGAACAGGGCAGGGGAAGTGCTGGAGTGTGCCATTACCCTGGGTCTACTGGTGCAGGGCACCAAGTGTGGGGCCATGTGCCATCATAGAGCCCAGGGTGGCATGATGTCTCTTCAGCTCAGGCTGCTGGTTTCCGTAGTGTCAGCAAATGCGTGGTCCTTGATAAGGACTGAGGAGCATCCATCGTGGCTCTGGGGTTTTCAGAAGCACCTCCAAGTGCAGCAGCTAGGAACAAGGGCAGGTATTGTTGGTGGTCAGAGCTGGTCCTGTGCACACATGTGATTGCAGGGTCCACCTACAGGTGTCTGAGTAGTGGCAGGTGCTACGTACAGACACACACATAGTGGTGTACCAGGGCAGACAGCAAGGGCCTGCGCCAGCTCTGGGGACATTTGTAGCTATGGGGGCGCTGGTTGCCCAAGTGTGTTACTGTGGCTGCTGGGTCTTGCCATAGTCTCACGGCACTGGGTGCAGATGACAGGGGTCAGACCAAAGTCAGGTATGTACACAGGTGGAATGGTTAGCTACATGTGAGCACAATGGTGCAGGCCTGTTACTGAAGATAAGGTCTGATCTGAGCCTACAAGCTGTGGCGGGGTCTGACTGTCAGGCATGTTCTCTATCAACCAAAAAAGGAAAATATCAAAAGCCTGCAAATAAGAAAAGAGTTTATTTGGAGTCTTAGGAGTTGCAGTTCAGGAGACACAGATTCGAGTGGCAACTCAAATGTTCTCTGAGGGAAGTTAAAATGGCAATGGACAAAGACATTATAGAGAAGTTATATAGGTTGTTTTGCAGAACTATACTTGGTGCCAGAAGGCATTGTTATTCCTCAGCAGCTGATTGGTTGCTAAGCTAAGGTTTCCAGGAAGTGAAAAAATGAGTTCCAGGTGGCCTGTGTTTTGCTGGGTCAGAAGTTTATGTTGCATCTGGGCATAGACATATATAAGTTCTACTTCCCCAAGAACCTCCTGGCTCCGTTTTAGGTCCCTTGGACATGAGTGACTCCATTTTGCTGTTAGTGGTACACATCTGCCTTGGCTGCACTCTCTACCTCCTAGTTTCTACCTGGGAGCTCTTCCAAATCAAGATTCAGGAAGCCTTAATCATCCCAGTAGATGGAAAGTTGAGACTCTAGAAAGTAATGGGGCAATAGCTTTCCATCCCTCCTTGGGTACTCTGCTTCATTCCCAGTGATTTCTAGTTCTAGAACTTGGGACTTTTCTATTCCAATAGTCTAGAACTTTATCATTCCCCTTTTGGTTTTCCCTGCAAGATTTCTTCCTTCTTCTAAGATTTGAGTCAAGCTTTGCCTTTATTTAACATCCACTCGATGATCCTTACTATAGGTTACAATCGCCCTGGGGGAAGATGGCTTCTACTATCCCAAATCTGCCTGGAAACTCAGTTATGAGACTTGTTGTATCACCCTAGGCTCCCTTAATTCATTATTTAAACTTGATTTAAAAAATTACATGCCTATTAATTTTCCTCAATGTTTGCACACTGTAACATACATTTTTCTGTTCTGGTGAAATGCATGCTCCTCACAACAGAAATATAATAAGGGAATAATTCATTTTGCCATGTTAGCAGTCATGTTAAAATTCAAGTTTATTTATGGAAATAAGGGGACAAACAACTAAGAACTACTATTAATGGGAGAACCATATGTTGATTATTGCTTGATGAACTTAGAAGAATGCTAGTATGTACATACACATAAACAGAGACAGTTTGAAATTTAAAATGCAATATAATGTTTATTATCAACTGTAATTCACAATCCTAAGGGGTAAAACTCAAAGGAAAAATTAACTTGTTTGAATCGATTCTTTATAAGAAGGATTTCCATTTCTAACTGTGAATATGCTACATTCTTATTTCACTTATCTGTATGTATTTGACTATCTGCCAATGATACAATATCCTCCCAAACCTCAAATTCTTTTTCCGATACTTTACTTAGTTAAAAGTAAAGTTTTGCTCTCTTTCTCAACATAACTTATACTTTCCTTTCTGTAGGAGTATTTCTCTCATTTTCTCAAGGATAATCCCTGGTTTTATACTGTGATATAAAAAATACAGGCAGATTTTTATTTCACAGAGACTCATTGAAGGCTAGTGGACAGAATTTTCTCTCTCTTCAGTGGTTCTTTCCTTTGTTCATTCTGCAAATACTTTTCAGAGCCTCTGTTACATATCATCCACTTTTGAGATATAGGAGATAGAATAGTTCACAAAGCAGGTAAAGCCCCTGCCTTCAATGAATGACCATCCATTCTAGTAGAGAATACAGACAATGAACAAATAAATGTTAGATTATATAATAAAATGTCATTAAAATGATTTGTTGAAACATAAAGTGGGTAACTTGAATATTTTTACTGAAAAATATGCAATTTTATCTAAAGTCATCACTAAAGTCTTTTATCGGACTTTGGCATTTGAACATGAACCTGAATGAAGTATAGATAAATGTGAACTACTACGTTTACTACTATTTTAAACAGAACTTTCTCAAGTGGCCAGTAAGCAGTTATGGAGTATGGCTGAGTTGTATGTGATAAATTACGGAATGGATGAACTTTAGAAAGCAGATTTGTAATGAGTGGCAGCTTCATGCAATGGAAAGGTTAATGGAATTAGTTGATGTAGAAGCAGGTGAGGTTTGCTGTATTTCTAACTTCGAGGCAGAGGTGAACCAAGTAAACTTGTACATGATTAAATTTTACCTATGACTTAATTATATGTTCAGGTATGGGTTCGTGTGCATTGATATTCATAACTGACCAAATAATAGAGAATTTAATTATTTTACAACACAGATAAACTAAAGTGTACCTACGTTGCCAAGAGAAGTACAGCCTTTTCATAAATAGTGTTATTCTCTGTAAATTGAAAATTTCATAACAGTATTTTTTCTAATTATTGTTGGTTGACTTCTTACATTGTAGATCATCAGTATAAAAAAAGAGACTGCATTCATTAAACAAATATAACATGGCCATAATATTATAAAATGAATATAAAATGGTGCTTCCAAACTTCATAGGGTTTGCATTTGTTGACTGTCTCCTCGGAAAAACTGTGTAGAATTAAACCGTTATTTATTAAAAGAAAGGATTCCTGATTTCTGTTCATGGGAGTTAAGCAAATCAGGTGAGAAGTACCAGGGATCAGGAAGATCAATTGATTTTATGTTAAATCAATTCTGTTGGTTGAAAGAATTCAAGGTTAATGTTGGAGAAACAGTATAAAGCTCTAGATTTTTGAGAATAGTATTTAAAATCATCAGACAGAATATAAATGGCAAGACACCAGAATTCAGAGGGGTTTCGAAATGAAATTTGAAGTGAATTTAAAGAGTCATAAATAAAGCAAAAAGTGCTTGGGATCCAATTTTATTGGCTGTTACTGGCATTCACAAGTAGAAATAACAACAGAAATAAAACCCAGGAAGAGTTTATAGTTTATATAAGCTATAATTTCTAGCAACTGACAATTTACAGTATAGAGTAGGCATCCGCATATCTTTGTCAGAATGGACTAAATTGCCTTGTCAGTATCTACTATTGGTGTTGTTATTCTTAAGTACCTAGAAAGCAAAGTAAATCATTCATAAAAAAATCTAGTCACAAACAGAAAAAAATAGTGAAAATGTGAAGTTCTGAGTGAAGCAGATGTCTAGATATTACTAGATAAGAAAGAATCTTACTTCTTTCAATCCTATGTTACTTCAGTTAAAGGCATATATATATGCACACATTTATTATTATTATGGAAAACTTAAAACATATGCAAAAGAAAAGAGTACATAGTTTAGTGGATTCAGCACCCAGCTTCAAGAATAATCAACTTTTTCCCCCAAATGTTCTCATCTTCTTCCCTACTTCCAATTTTATTTATTTATTTTTCATATGAGATCAGATATTTAAAGCAAGTCCTATATATCATGCCTTTCCACCTAAAATATTTTATTATACATCCCTAAACATTGTAGGTTTTTTTTAAATTGTACTTTGTCATTATCACACCCTAGAAAATTGGCAACATTTTCTTAATGTCATCTTCTACCCAAAATAAATGTGTTCATTTGTTTCAAAATTGTATGTTTTTAATCCATTGGTTAAATCATGATCCAAATATGCTACATGTTGCAATGGCTTGTTATCTAGTAAGTCTTTTGCAAACTATAACAACTTCATTCTACTTTTCTATACATTTATTATATATATATATTATTTTCTTTTTTTTCTTTTTGAGAAACCAAGTCGTTTGTCCTATAGAATATCCTCCATTTTATATATAACTGACGTCTTCTTTCTGGTGACATAGACAGGTAACAAGCATTTTAGGCTTTGTAAGCTAACTACCTTTGTAGCATGAAACAGTTATGAATGGTAATACTTGGATGAGTGGGACTGCATTCCAGTAAACTTTTTTATGGACATAGATATTTAAATTTTATATAATATCCATATGCCACAGAATATTCTTCTTTTAATATTTTGCCACCATTTAAAAATTTAACTCATTTTAGCTTGCATGTTATACAGAACAATGAACTGGAGAGCCATTTTGGTTACTACTGCTTTATGGTTTATATTCTATAAGCTGATAATTGAATTTAAAATATGGATTTTTTTTTTTTTTTTTGTGGTACGTGGGCCTCTCACTGTTGTGGCCTCTCCCGTTGCAGAGCACAGGCTCCGGACGCACAGGCTCAGCGGCCATGGCTCATGGGCCCAGCTGCTCCGCAACATGTGGGATCTTCCCAGACTAGGGCACGAACCTGTGTCCCCTGCATCGGCAGGCGGACTCTCAACCACTGTGCCACCAGGGAAGCCCTATGGATAAGATTTTGATCACTTTTTTCAGAAAGAGCACTTCATGGATGGTACATTGTAATTATTATTGAGTGAAATCATAAGGTCCCTAATGTCTGTTATGTCCATTTTTAGTAATGCTGATTATGGTCTGTCTAATTCCTCCATTACAAATTTCCCATGAACATTCATTTATTGACATTAGTTTCTATTGATGACTATTGGCTTTATTGTTTCCTTTAGGTAAATAAATTAGTGATTTTCTAATACCACCTTTTTTTCTGCATTTATCAGCAGGAATTAATCCAAAGAGAAAAACAATAATAATATAATCATTTGGTAATCCTATCATTAGTAGTGGGTTGCCATTATTTCTTCTTAAAGGTGTATTTTTGAATGGGAGTTTCTAGGTTCAATGTCTGGTGAGCTGCTATAAAATAATTCCATGAGTTTTGCTATTAATCATTTGAGTTCTTGTGACTAATACTGACAATAGTTTATTAATGTACCCTGAAAAAAAACTTTTTAGTTTACTTTTCAAGTCTATCTATATCAAATTAGTGTAGATTTATAGTGTTATGTAACAACAAATCTTGCCTATTTTTACTAAAAGAGAGGCATTATTTTAAATGATTAAATTACTTGCTGTACTTTATTAGTTGTTACAATCTGGCATTGAACACTTTAAAGAGGATGGGATTATTTCATAATTAATTAAGGCTTACTGAGATTATTTCTCTCTTACATTGAGCTTTTCCTTAAAGTTGCTCAGGAAATTTTGAATATTTAAATTACAAATGAAAATTGATCCTCAAATTTCACTGTGTTAATTAAATGAATAAAGAAAATCAGCATAAACTGACTAATTTTAACAACTTAAAAAAACAGGCCCAGTGATCAGTTTTGGTCTTTCAAGTAAAATACATACAGTATTTCTAATTATCTATAATGCTTATGTAATTCTGTATTTTGAGATTATTTTATAGTGAAATTCCTATCTGAAAATAGAATACGTGACTCAACATGTACATCTTGGATGAAGTTGGACCTTTAATTTGTTTTTTAAAAAGGAGTAAATAAGCTATTCCTTCTCTTTTTGAATCCACTCTCCCCATTTTTATTCTGCATCCCATGTCCTCTCTCTTATCCACAGATGTTTCATCAGCAGTTTCCGACCTGTGATCTATATTATCAAAGTTTCAACACCTACTGGCTCATTTCTGTCCACATATACACATCTTAATATTTCTCTCAGGTTATTGCAACAACAACAAAAAAGAGGTCCCTCTTCCTCCTCCATTTTCCTTCTCCATCTCCTCCGTTCACTTATTTTCTTCCTATTTCAGCAAAACTCCTCAACATATAGAATACAGTCCTTGATTCTTTGCCTCAAATCCTCTTAAATTCATTCTAGTTAGCCTTCCACTCCAATCCCGTAAATATCTATCCAAGATCATCAATGACTTCTACTTTATTAAATTCAGTGTTTAAGTACAAGATCTCAACTCATTTATCATAACAGCATTTCATTAGTTGATCACTTTCTCCTTCATATACTTTTTGACACCTGATGCTGTTTTGCTTTCCTCTGATTTCATTGGCAATCCTTCACTCTCTTTTCCTGGTGTCTCAACATTTATTTCTTACCATATATTCAGTGCATGTCAACTTTTCACAGTTTTTAAATTCCATTTTTATAATTTCAAATGCCATTATAACTATTTGAAATTCTGCATGCTCTTACATACGGCATTCATGATTTTTGTTATTTCTTATTTGTGTCATTAATTAGAAGGAAGTTGTTTCATTTCCAATAGTAAGTTTTATGGATTTATGTTTGCATATGTGCATTTTTATTGTTAATTTCTAATTTTTATTGGATAAATTCCAACAACATAGCCTGTATTCTATATATTTCAGGGGATGTTTTGAGAATTCTCTTGCAGCACAGTACATAGTCAGTGTTTAAATTTTGCATTTATATTGTTATTTATGATCATTAAACTTATGTTTCAATTTTTTGACTGCTTGGTTTATAAGTTATTCAGATAGGTGTGCTAAAATCTTCTAATTTGATTGTGTTTTTTTTGAATTTTAATTTATTTTTTTATACAACAGATTCCTATTAGTCATCTATTTTATACACCTCAGTGTATACATGTCAATCCCAGTCTCCCAGTTCATCCCACCCCCACCCCCACCCCCCGACACTTTCCCCCCTTGTTGTCCATACATTTGTTCTCTACATTTGTGTCTCAATTTCTGCCCTGCAAACTGGCTCATCTGTACCATTTTTCTAGGTTCCACAAACATGCGTTAATATACAATATTTGTTTTTCTCTTTCCGACTTCCTTCACTCTGTATTAGAGTCTCTAGATCCATCCATGTCTCAACAAATGACCCAATTTCATTCCTTTTTATGGCTGAGTAATATTCCATTATATATATGTCCCACATCTTCTTTACCCATTCATCTGTCAATGGGCATTTAGGTTGCTTCCATGACCTGGCTATTGTAAATAGTGCTGCCATGAACATTGGGGTGCATGTGTCTTTTTGAATTATGTTTTTCTCTGGGTATGTGCCCAGTACTAGGATTGCTGTATCATATGGTAATTCTATTTTTAGTTTTTTAAGCAACCTCTATACTGTTCTCCATAGTGGCTGTATCAATTTACATTCCCGCCAACAGTGCAAGAGCGTTTCCTTTTCTCCACACCCTCTCCAGCATTTGTTGTTTGTAGATTTTCTGATGAGGCCCATTCTAACTGGTGTGAGGTGATACCTCATTGTAGTTTTGATTTGCATTTCTCTAATAATTAGTGATGTTGAGCAGCTTTTCATGTGCTTCTCATCCATCTGTATATCTTCTTTGGAGAAATGTGTATTTAGGTCTTCTGCCACTTTTGGATTGGGTTGTTTGTTTTTTTAATATTGATCTGCATGAGCTGTTTATATATTTTGAAGATTAATCCTTTGTCCGTTGGTTCCTTTTCACATATATTCTCCCATTCTGAGGGTTGTCTTTTCGTCTTCTTTATGGTGTCCTTGGCTCTGCAAAACTTTGAAGTTTCATTAGGTCCCATTTGTTTATTTTTGTTTTTATTTCCATTACTCTGGAGGTGGATCAAAAAAGATCTTGCTGTGATTTATGTCGAAGAGTGCTCCTCCTATGTTTTCCACTAAGAGCTTTATAGTGTCCGGTCTTACATTTAGGTCTCTAATCCATTTTGAGTTTATTTTTGTGTATGGTGTTAGGGAGTGTTTCTAATTTCATTCTTTTACATGTAGCTGTCCAGTTTTCCCAGCACCACTTATTGAAGCGACTGTCTTTTTCTCCATTGTATATCCTTGCCTATTTGTCATAGATTAGTTGACCATAGGTGTGTGGGTTTATCTCTGGGCTTTCTGTCTTGTTCCCTTGATCTATGTTTCTGTTTTTGTACCAGTATAATATTATCTTGATTACTATAGCTTTGTAGTATAGTCAGAAGTCAGGGAGTCTGATTTCTCCAGCTCCGTTTTTTTTCCCTCAAGACTGTTTTGGCTATTCGGGATCTTTTGTGTCTTCATACAAATTTTAAGATTTTTTGTTCTAGTTCCATAAAAAATGTCATTGGTAATTTGATAGGGATTGCATTGAATCTATAGATTGCTTTGGGTAGTATAGTCATTTTCACAGTATTGATTCTTCCAATCCAAGAATATGGTATATCTCTCCATCTGTTTGTATCATCTTTGATTTCTTTCATCAGTGTCTTATAGTTTTCTGCATGCAAGTCTTTTGTCTCCCTAGGTAGGTTTATTCCTAGGTATTTTATTCTTTTTGTTGGAATGGTAAATGGGAGTGTTTCCTTAATTTCTCTTTAAGATTTTTCATCATTAGTGTATAGGAATGCAAGAGATTTCTGTGCATTAATTTTGTATCCTGCAACTTCACCAAATCCATTGATTATCCCTAGTAGTTTTCTGGTGGCATCTTTAGGATTCTATATGTATAGTATCATGTCATCTGCAAACAGCGACAGTTTTACTTCTTCTTTTCTGATTTGGATTCCTTTTATTTCTTTTTTTTTTCTCTGATTGCCATGGCTAGGATTTCCAAAAATATGTTGAATAACAGTGGTGAGAGTGGATATCCTTTTCTTGTTCTGGAGAGTTTTTATCATAAATGGGTGTTGAATTTTGTCAGAAGCTTTTTGTGCATCTATTGAGATGATCATATGGTTTTTATTCTTCAATTTGTTAATATGGTGTATCACATTGATTGATTTGTGTATACTGAAGAATACTTGCATCACTGGGATAAATCCCACTTGATCATGGTGTATGATCCTTTTAATGTATTTTTGGATTCTGTTTGCTAGTATTTTGTTGAGGATTTTTTCGTATATATTCATCAGTGATATTGGTCTGTAATTTTCTTTTTTTGTAGTATCTTTTTCTGGTTTTGGCATCAGGGTGATGGTGGCCTCATAGAATGAGTTTGGGAGTGTTCCCTCCGCTGCAGTTGTTTGGAAGAGTTTGAGAAGGATGTGTGTTAGCTCTTCTCTAAATGTTTGATAGAATTCAACTGTGAAGCTCTCTGGTCCTGGACTCTTGTTTGTTGGAAGATTTTTAATCACAGTTTCAATTTCATTATTTGTAATTTGTCTGTTCATATTTTCTATTTCTTCCTGGCTCAGTCTTGGATGGTTATACCTTTCTAAGATTTTGTCCATTTCTTCCAGGTTGTCCATTTTTTTTGGCATAGAGCTGCTTGTGGTATACTCTTAGGATGCTTTGTATTTCTGCAGTGTCTGTTGTAACTTCTCCTTTTTCATTTCTAATTTTATTGATTTGAGTCCTCTCCCTCTTTTTCTTGATGAGTCTGGTTAACGGTTTATCAATTTTGTTTATCTTGTCAAGGAACCAGCTTTTAGTTTTATTGATCTTTGATATTCTTTTGTTTGTTTCTATTTCATTTATTTCTCCTCTGATATTTATGATTTATTTCCTTCTGCTAATTTTGGGGTTTTTTGTTCTTCTTTCTCTAGTTCCTTGAGGTGTAACATTAGATTGTTTGAGATTTTTCTTGTTTCTTGAGCTAGGCTTGTATAGCTATAAACTTCCCTCTTAGAATTGCATTTGCTGCATCCCGTAAGTTTTGGATTGTCATGTTTTCATTGTCATTTGTTTCTAGGTATTTTTTATTTCCTCTGTGATTTCTTTAGTGATCTCTTGGTTATTTAGTAATGTATTGTTTAGCCTCCATGTGTTTGTGTTTTTTACATTTTTTTCCCTGTAGTTCATTTCTAATCTCATATCATTGTGGTCAGAAAAGATGCTTGATATGATTTCAATTTTCTTAAATTTACTGAGGCTTGATTTGTGACCCAAGATGTGATCTATTCTGGAGAATGTTCTGTGCACACTTGAGAAGAAAGTGTAATCTGCTGTTTTTGGATGGAAAGTCCTATAAATATCAATTAAATCTATCCGGTCTATTGTGTCCTTTAAAGCTTCTGTTTCCTTATTTATTTTCATTTTGGATGATCTGTCCATTGGTGCAAGTGAGGTATTAAAGTCCCCCACTATTACTGTGTTACTGTTGATTTCCTTTTTTATAGCTGTTAGCAGTTGCCTTATGTATTGAGGTGCACCTATGTTGGGTGCATATATATTTATAATTGTTATATCTTCTTCTTGGATTGATCCCTTTATTATTATGTATTATCCTTCCTTGTCTCTTGTAAAATTATTTATTTTAAACTTTATTTTATCTGATATGACGATTGCTACTCCAGCTTTCTTTTGATTTCCATTTGCATGGAATATCTTTTTTCATCCCCTCACTTTAAGTCTGTATCTGTCCCTAGGTCTGAAGTGGGTCTCTTATAGACAGCATATATATGGGTCTTGTTTTTGTGTCCATTCAACAAGCCTGCGTCTTTTGGTTGGAGCATTTAATCCACTGACATTTAAGGTAATTATTGATATGTATGTTCCTATTACCATTTTCTTAATCATTTTATGTTGTTTTTGTAGGTCCTTTTCTTCTCTTGTGTTTCCCACTTAGAGAAGTTCCTTTAGCATTTGTTGTAGAGCTGGTTTGGTGGTGCTCATTTCTCTTAGCTTTTGCTTTTCTGTAAAGCTTTTGATTTCTCCATCGAATCTGAATGAGATCCTTGCCGGGTAGAGTAATCTTGGTTGTAGGTTCTTCCCTTTCATCACTTTAAGTATATCATGCCACTCCCTTCTGGCTTGTAGAGTTTCTGCTGAGAAATCAGCTGTTAACCTTATGGGAGTTCCCTTGTATGTTATTTGTCATTTTTCCCTTGCTGCTTTCAATAATTTTTCTTTGTCTTTAATTTTTGCCAATTTGATTACTATGTGTCTCGGCATGTTTCTCCTTGGGTTTATCCTGCATGGGACTCTCTGTGCTTCCTGGACCTGGGTGGCTATTTCTTTTCCCATGTTAGGGAAATTTTCGACTATAATCTCTTCAAAGATTTTCTCATCTCCTTTCTTTCTCCTTCCTCCTTCTGGGACCCCTATAATGTGAATGTTGTTGCATTTAATGTTGTCCCAGAGATCTCTTAGGCTGTCTTCATTTCTCTTTATTCTTTTTTCTTTATTCTGTTCTGCAGCCGTGAATTCCACCATTCTGTCTTCCATGTCACTTATCCGTTCTTCTGCCTCAGTTATTCTGCTATTGGTTCCTTCTAGTATAGTTTTCATTTCAGTTATTGTATTGTTCATCTCTGTTTGTTTGTTATTTAATTCTTCTAGGTCTTTGTTAAACATTTCTTGCATCTTCTCGATCTTTGCCTCCATTCTTTTTCCGAGGTCCCGGATCATCTTCACAATCATTATTCTGAATTCTTTTCCTGGAAGGTTACCTATCTCCACTTCATTTAGTTGTTTTTATGGGGTTTTATCTTGTTCCTTCATCTGGTACCTAGCCTCCTGCCTTTTCATCTTGTCTATCTTCCTGTGAATGTGGTTTTTGTTCCACAGGCTGCAGGATTGTAGTTCTTCTTACTTCTGCTGTCTGCCCTCTGTTGGTGTATGTATTTGTTTTTAATTTTATCAATTTTTTTTTGCCGTTTTAGAAGTATATTTTTCGGTGTCTATAAGTTCATTACATTATTTTTCATTTTGACCTTTAATCAGTATTTGTACTGAATTATTTCACCCTAAGTCCTTTATTTTGATATGTTATTTTGATATCTATTTATCATTGTAATATTTCTGTTTCTTCATTTCTTCATTTTCAAACAGACTACTGTTTCATTTTCATATAACTATTTATTTAGACTGAGTGTATTTAAATTTTTATTTTAATTTTATTTTTTCCTTACCATGGCTTTCTGGCTACTTCCTTCTGGGTTCCTTTTTCTTATCAAATATTTTGTATTGATCATTTTGTTTATTTGTTTCTTTTGGAACTCTTCCTAAATACTGTATTGCTTCTTTTCAAGTTATTTTGCATATTCTTAACTTACTTATTAAAAAAAAAAAACTTTCCTCAAGAGACTTACCTGGCGGTCCAGTGGTTACGACTCCCTGCTTTCAATTCAGGGGATATGGGTTCAATCCTTGGTTGGGGAACTAAGATCCCATATGCCACATGGTGTGGTCAAAAAGGAAAAAAAATGTTTCCTCTTTTTATTGCTTCACTTCCATTCTGGAGTATTATTTTACTTCTAGGTTAAAATTTTTGTAATTCTCTCTTCAGCAGATTTTCCCTTTTGTTGATTTAAACAAACCCTTTAACTGCCCCTTTATATAGCCATCTTGTATTTTAAATCATTTTTACTCTAATTGTAATGATGACCTTCTTTTATCTCTTTGAGATTATATAGATATATAAAATATAAATTATGAGTATTTATTGAATTTATTAGTTGCTCATGTAATTGAGTTTCTAGGGCTGTTTACAGTACTTCTCATTTTGCTTGATAATTCTTTTTCTGCAACTTGTTCCCATATTTGATTTCCTGTCTCTTCAATCCAGCTCTCTGGGTTGACTTTTTTTTTAATTTTAATTAATTAATTTTTGCTGTGTTGGGTCTTTGTTTCTGTGCGAGGGCTTTCTCTAGTTGTGGCAAGCGGGGGCCACTCTTCATCATGGTGCGCGGGCCTCTCACTATCGCGGCCTCTCTTGTTGGGGAGCACAGGCTCCAGACACGCAGGCTCAGCAGTTGTGGCTCACGGGCCCAGTTGCTCCGTGGCATGTGGGATCCTCCCAGACCAGGGCTCGAACCCGTGTCCCCTGCATTAGCAGGCAGATTCCCAACCACTGCACCACCAGGGAAGCCCCTGAATTTTTAATTTAGGAAGTCAGACACTTAACACTCTATCCAACTAGTGGCCTCTGGATGGTTTGTTTATGGAGGGTAAGTGACTTGTAGAACTCCTTAAATGATTCTATATCAGAAGCTCAGCTTTCATCTCTATTGTAGATAGGTCAGATTTTCAGCAACTCTATTTCATAGTGAAAGCAATGTGTGTTGGAGACTAGGGGCTGACTGAAATCTACTGTCTGAGTCATCCAGTCTACTGGGTTGTTTATTACCTCTTCCACAGATGATGATCTCTGATGGACATTAATATATAATGTGAACGTTCTCACATTTTTTGCCTATTCTCATTGCAGCACCCACATGCTTCTTCTCCAGAACAACTTTTCACCAGATTTCAAAAATTCCTACTCCTAGGTACCTGACCAACTAGACATGCTCTTTGCTACCATCATGAACTCACATAAATGTTTAACTCATTCAACTTATCTTTCCACATAATGTAAATGAAAAAGTACAACTTACTAAGATTTGGCTCCTGGAAGGATTTTCCCTCATCACTGCTGGGGGACTCTTTAGTTCTCACTAATACAGCCATTTTCCACTTTTGGTGGCTTGATAATAGTTACATAATGGGAAGTTTTGGCTACATGGTGTCTTGATATTCCATGGTTTGGCACTCAGGTTTTCAACAGGGTCCAGTAGCTATGTTATGAATGGTGTTGGCCACTCAGGTGTAGATAAAATGCTCTTGCTCTGAAACACTGGGGAGATGCATTGCATTTTTTTTATTGGGTTTACAGATGATCCACCCATTGTCTTTATGACAGACACCTCTAGAATCCTAGGGTCTGTTAGATCATATGGTCTAAGCAGCAGGCCTGCTTATATTGCAAGTCAGATATAAGCTCTTTGTTCTATGGCCACAGGCTTTAACACTAGAAGCCTTTTGTATCAAGTGCTACATGGGTTGGAACAGTATTGTCAAGCATGAAATATGATGCTCCCAAAACCTAGAGTCCTACCAGGGATTATTCTTTCCTAGCTGTAGAAGCTCTAAAATGCAATTATTTACTCTTTATTTTGAAGGGGATGCTCTGGCATGCAGTAGAAAAATGATTTCCTAAATTCTTTACCTTGGAAATTACAAAAGAAACAGGAATGCCCATACATGAAACCCCACCTGTACAGGAGAAACAAGCATCACTGCCATGACATGAGCCAAGAAATTCCTGTTGTCACTGATACTACTACTATAGGCGTATACCTACCCACACTCAAGAAGCTTGTGCTTAGACCAGCAGACATAGGTTTTGCCTGCTGAAACTGTAGAGTAATCTGTGAAAGATTACCTGTAAATTTGCACTGATGTTGAAATGTTGCCTCCTCTGTCCTTCTGCCTTATGCATTTCACACAAGTGAATCAAGAAGACAGAGTCTAAATTATGCCCAGTCCTCTGGTTACATACAAGTCTGTAAAATGTAGATTTAATCTTCCATTCTCAGTGATACAAGAGTGATCTTAAGAAGGAGTGAGAATAGACGCTGAGTGTCAATAGGCATCATCTTAAACATGTACAGTATTTGATGAGTATATGTAAAATGTTGAAAATATGTGCCATTTTAAGCAAGAAATTTAAACACCATTCTCTCTTATACACAAGCAAATGCACTAAATCATTAAGTATTTAAACCTGACAAAATCATGCTTTGACTTCTTGGCAAACATCTCCTATATTAATCTCCTCCGGCTGCTACAGCAAAATACCACAGCTAGATGGCTTAAACAACACACGTATATATTTTCTTTTCCTCATAGTTCTGGAGGCTAGAAATCCAAGATCAAGGTGTTGGCAGGTTTGGTTTCTTCTGAAGTCTCTCTCCTTGGCTTGCTGATGGCCATCTTCCCACAGTGTCCTCACATGATCTTCCCTCTGTGTGTATCTTTCATGTTTCTGTGTGTGTTCTAACATCCTCTTTTTATAAGGACAACAGTCATAATAGATTAGAGCCCACCCAAGTAACCTCATTTTAAGTTAATCACCTCTTGGGGAGAGGGAAATTCAGCCCATAGCACTCCCCTCCCACTTTTTTTTTTAATCTCACAAACAGATTCCATGGAATAGGACCACTTGTATTCTCATAATCATTATGAAATTGTATAAAAGGTCATTCTCATGTACATTATTATAAACATTATTATAAAATTTAGGGTAAATTTTACTTTAAAATGTTAAAGTTTATGTATATATAAATTGTTAACCAAACTTACAAAATATCTAGGCTGAGTTATTTACACACCACATTAAAAACTACCATATGTAAAAGATAGCTAGTGGGAACCTGCTATAAAGCACAGGGAGCTCAGCTCGGTGCTCTGTGATGACCTAGATGGGTGGGATGGGGGGTGTGTGTGTGCAAAGGAGGTCCAAGAGGGAGGAGATATATGTATACATATAGCTGATTCACTTCATTGTATGACAGAAACTAGCACAACATTGTAAAGCAAATAAACTGTAAAAAAAAAAAGTGAAGAAGTCCTCTTAACATTGTACAATGGTCATTATCATTACCAATTTATTCATTATGGCCCTAATAATTTCACTTTGAGAAAGAAATCCAATTTCTAAGATTATAAGAGACAGAAATGGATGTTTTTCACTTGGTTCAAACTAGTTAATTTATTTTTTTTTATAGATAGAAGGAGGAAACAGGTGCTTCTGTGATTTATGAAAGAATGTAGCTCACAATTATTATGATGAAATGTCAAAATTATGTTAATCTACATTGAATGGTGAAAGCACTACAGTCATAGATAGCACAGTCAAGTTAGAACAATGTTCTTAAATTCTAACTAGGCTTTGAATGACATTGTTTTAACTATGCTAATTTAAAAGTTTCTTAAATGTTCCTGTTGCTCATTATCTTTCAGCATATTGTAATTATTTTCTGGTGCTGACAACTACACTTTGGAATAGAAGCCCACTGGCATTTTCATAAACTATTTAAATGTAAAGATTGCTGTACAGTGGTTTATATGAGTCACTTTTATCACAGACAGTGTTCAAGGTATGAAGATTCAGTGACATATCATTTCTAGGTAGAATCAAGATGAGAAGTTTGGTCCAATTACTGCAAGGAATTCCAGTAATAAAATGCTATTTTTTTCTTAAATTGGCAACTAAGAAGGAAAGGTCAGATCTGGCATATGTTTGAGTATAAAAGTGAGCTTATTAATTTGGCTTATTATACACCAATATAACAAGTCATTTCTGGTACACTTACTGCTTTTTATTCAAGGTAAAATAATTTATTAAATTCAGAAAAAGTCACACAAGATTACAGAAAGCTGTTATTTTCAAGTCAGTTTGAGTGTGTCTCAAATAATTATTTTAAGATATATTTTAGGAATTCAACCATATATATATTTATGCTTGAAATTTAGTTCACATACCATATAATTCATTTATCAAAGTATATAATTCAGTGTTTTTAGTATATCCACAGCCTTGCAATTACCACTATCAATTTTAGAACATTTTTATTACCACAAAAGGAAGCTCCTGACCAATTAGCTGTCACCCTCCACCCCAGTCCCAGTCCTAGGCAAATAACAATCTACTCTCTGTCTCTATAGATTTGTCAGTGTGGGCATTACATATAAATGACATCATACAATATGTGATCTTTTGTAACTGACTCTTCTCACAGCATAATATTTTCAATGTTCATTCATATTCTTGCATGTATCAGTATTACATTCCTTTAAATTAACAAATAATGTTGCATTGTATGGAGATACCAAAAGTTATTTATCCATTCATCAGTTGATGGATATTTGGCTTGTTTCCATTTTTTGGCTGTTATGAATAATGCTTCTATAAACTTTGTGTGCATATGTTTTATTTCTCTGGTATATTTCTAGGAGAGGAATTACGAAGTCATGTAGCAATTCTATGTTTAATCTTTTGAGAAACTGCCAGACTTTTCTAAAGTGGCTTTACATTTTACATTTCTACTAGTCAAATATGAGGATTCTAGTTTGTCACATTCTCACCAATGCATGTTGTTATCTGTCACTTTGATTAAAGCTATCCTAGTAAATATGAAATTATATAACATTATGGTATGATTGTCTCATATTCATATATCAGTTAGTAGCAAATGTCCTCAAGTTATCACTAATGACCACTTAAATTGTGCTGGATGAGCCATTATGTATGCTGAGCTTACAACTGCAAAAACTGATTTAAATAATTGATAGAGATATCAGTAAAGAAAGAAAGAGTAGAAGGACAAGGGAAGAGCAATATAATAATGTTCCATTTATTGGATATATTATATTTTGTTTCTCCATTCATTGGTTGGGGGACATTTTGATGGGAAAAAAAGAATAACAGGAAAAGAAGATATACTAGCATGAATAATGAGGTGATTCTAACTTTAAAAGACATCAACTCTTTTTAATGTCCCAGAAAAATAATTTCAATCTAGAATCCTATACTCAGGCAACTGATCAAACAAATTGGATAACAAAATAGACTTTAGGCATAGGTATTTCAACAAACAAAATAAAACACACACAAAACACAAAAATCTCTCATGTACTCTTTCTTAGGAAGCTAAACTAACTAAAATGAAAGAGTAAAAAGTGAAAGAAGAAGATAGAGCAGCATCTTCAAAGGAAGATGCTCAGCAGATCTGGGAAGGTAAGAAAATGCCCAGGATGCTGGAACAGGCATTTCCTTCCAAGCAACTCACTCTTAGTCTCTTAGACTGAGGAGAAAAGATTGCATCATTAAACTTCTTTTCTCCAGAAAATAAACTGAAATCACAGGTAGTACAACAAGTTAGTGTGGAAATTTGCCTGAGAGGTTGAAGAAGATGTAGAGAAAATTCTCTTGGAAATAGAGCAAAACTATAAGTAAAGATATATTTAAAAAAATTAAAAAATAATAAGTTGTGCATGAAAGGTAATTTAACAATAGTACACTGAGCAGCTCAAAAGTGTAAATATATTTTCCTAAAATCAAAATAAGCCCTGCATATTGATTTAACCCAGTGGTGACTTAAAAATAATTGCAGGTGTAAGGAGGGGGAAAATGGTATTATGTGGTAAGAGAAATAAATCATCATCTCCTACAATAGGAAATTAATAGATGTTTAAAATGATAATTTATTATTGCAGTATAGGCATATAATTTAAAGTTATGGATAGGTATATGAGAAACACAGGAAAAAGAGTTGTAAGTACCTTTTTATATGGAGATGAATTAGGAGTGGGGATGAATTGATCCTTGGATTCCTCTACCTTGGATATTTTTCTTTGATTATTTAAAAATATTATGTTATTAACATATATTCATATTACTGTTATAAAATTTTGTAAATAATTTGTTGTATAAGTGGCAATTTACTATAATGGTATCTTCATTAATGAAAGCAAAAACAATGGGAAGATAAAACACTGCACTGTATTGCCTAGAGATTCTTTTCTAATTGGAGAATGCATTTCTTAACCTCAAGTCTTTTATTTCCTCTTTCGTGCTTTTCTAAAATATATATATATATTGTTTCTTGAACATTGAAGATAATTGACACTTTGAACTTTTTATTAATTTATTTTTTAATTTACTTATTTGCTTTCAGGCTTATTATTACTTAGTGTATGGCTACCACCAAATCACAAGTATCTTACATTAATTTTCTTTGATATCCAGTGTTACAGTCTTTCTTTCATGCCTGCAGAAGAGAAATTCTATTTGGTTTCATGGAAATATTTCTAACAATGTTATCTAACCAGGAAGAGCTCATGTTCTTCCTTCTCTTTTCCTTTCTGGTTCAAGTCTCATCCTTGGTTTCCCCCTTTTTTTTTGAAAGCAATGTAATGGAACATTTATACATGCCATTATAGGGTTGAGAAAAGGGGACAGGAATAGCAGAGATTCTATAAGCTTCCTGATAGCAGGAACTAAGTTCACCATCATTTCCTGTATGGTTTCCCATATTGTTAAGGCCAGTTTGGTGCCAGTCTCTGCATGAAGATTTTCTATGTAGAAAAAAACTCTCCTTAGAAAAAAATTCAACATTATAATGTATTCTCTTCTTTATTACATCGTCAGTCTCTTGTCACCATAAGATAGTATTTTTTTTTTTTTCGGTACGCGGGCCTCTCACTGTTGTGGCCTCTCCCGTTGTGGAGCACAGGCTCCAGACGCGCAGGCTCAGTGGCCATGGCTCATGGGCCCAGGTGCTCCATGGCATGTGGGATCTCCCCAGACCGGGGTACGAACCCGTGTACCCCTGCATCGGCAGGCGGACTCTCAACCACTGTGCCACCAGGGAAGCCCATAAGATAGTATTTTGTACATTAAAATTCTCCAAATCCCCTAGCCAAGTGTTACATCTATGAAAGGTAATAAATATGAATATGAAATTTCAGTAAACTATTGAAGTGTTAATCAAGAATGGTTTTGTGACTCCTATTCAAAGGTAGTTTTCCAAATCTTGATTAATTATATGATTAGCTTCTAATAATAATATTGTTTGTTTTCTTAATCATAAAATAACATGTAATCATAAAAGAACAAGTTATTCAAAATATATTAGTATTGTGTTTTGTTTTACAACTCAGTGAATTATATGATTGCCTTTTTTTTTGATATATGCTTAGTTCATTATCTGCACACATATTCACAAACAGAAGTTGAAGAAACTCACAGAATATTAGGTACAAGAGATAAATTTTAGAAGTTTAATTTCAGGATATATATTTATTTTATTTAAATTATGAGCTCCTTTTCTTGACTTAATTTCTTCATGTCTTCATTGACTAGATAATAGAATTTTCAATACTTGACTTCTTAGTGATATTCACTATAAAAATACTAAGGAAAGTGAGTTTTCTGTATCCCAGTTCATGGAAGCAGCATTCTCAAAGGAGGTTTAGATATTGTTAATGAGAAATAGTATTACTGGTGAAAATATGGGTACTAGAATGCATTGATTATCATTCCACAGTACTGGCACGTGGTAGGCTGGCCCAATCTCTAGGCCACTGAGGTTATTTACAAAGCCAAAAATAATTTAGTTTTTAATAGAGTGAGTTCACATCAGTAACTCTCTTTTAAATTTAATTATATAATATGTTTTACTTTAATTTTATTTAACATAAATTGCTCAATTTTCTTCTATAATATGCTTACTAAAACTTTTATAACCTCAGTCTCTTGTAATTGTATACTCTTCTTTTTTTTAACCCTTATACAACTCACTGATTACCTTTCTGTGGTCATTTTATTGACCTTAAAGCTTTTCAACAAAACTCTTGCCTCTAATTATTATTTAAAACAATTTGTCTTCATAATTATAAATTTCATATTTCAAGTAATCAAATTAAAGATTTATATAATGGAAAATGAGGTTAAATTTAAATATTGTCTTTATTATTCCAGATAAATTTATTTTGAACTTTTCTTTCCCTTTTTGTGCATCTTTCTCATTCTACCATCATAAGTAATTTCCATTAATTCTGCCTAGAACAAAGCATATTTCATAATTACTCAATTCAGTCAAGGAACCAGATACTACCATACAAATACATTAAATATTGCTTATGAGTTGATTTAAAAAAAATAATTGCAGAGATTGCATCTTTCCAGCTATCACTAATCAGATTGTCTAGTTTTTGAAGGTCAAAAGGAAGAAAATAATAGAAGTTAGCCAATCAACCAACTCAGTAATGGTAAGCACAAAGGTCAAATATAATTATACAGAGATAGAAAGGAATATCAAGTGAAATTTTAATGTTTTATTCTTTATACTTAGATTTTCAAAAAGTATATATTCACCTATAAGCTTAACATAACTTTCAAGAAAAAAAAATGTAATGCCCAATTGATTAACGATTATTTCAGTAGTTGCTTTTGTGTTTCCACCGTGTGCTGGGGAAAAAGCTAAACAATAGGTATAAAGTAGTGAAAATATGCTTAGAGATAGCCAAGAGGAATGGTGGTATCAATCTAAGCTTAAAAACAAAGAAAATATAGCTTATGGTAAATACATGAATGACAGAGATAAACTACAGTTTCTGGTCAAAGATGTTTTTTAATAACTTTGCATATCAGTACATCAAAGAACACTCACTACCTTTAAATGAGCTGAACATATGTTTGTAAGTGTATTTCATTAAAAAATATATGTGAAAAGACAAAAAACTAACAAGCCAGAATGTGAAGAATACTTGTCCAATGTTGTCTAGAAGCAGTGGACTTCATCTAGAGAGATGCAAGGCACTGCCTTTTGCCCTGAGCAGATGTTCTCAAATGTGGCCCACAGATCATGCTGGTCCAATAACTGTCACTGCTCTGCCTAGATAGCATGAGATTGCAAGTAAGCATTTCTATATGTTAATATCTAATTGAGAGAATTTTCTGATGATCCTAAAAATAAAAACCTGTGTTTGTATTTAATATTTTTAATTTCATTTCTTCAATACTTCACTTTAATTGGATTATATAAAAGTATTAATATATAAGAACTGTGTTCAAAAAATTGGATGTAATATACTCTAGATCAGTGGCCCACAAATTTCAGCCTACTGGCCAAATATGCCATGCCTATGGACTGTGTTTTTGCGAGTTTTCATGGAACACAGCCAAAATCACTTGTGTACGTATACATAGTATTAGTAATAGTAAATCCCTATGAGAGAAAATATTTTGCCGTTTTCAAGTATTCAAATATATTAATCCATTTAGAAGAATTCTGGTTCAGTAGGAATTATTAGTATACATTATTCTTTTATAATACAGTGAAAAATATATTAAATATATAATAGACCACTAACAGAGTAAACCAATTTCTCAATTTAAGATAGTAGATTCATTAGATTCTTAGACATTTGAATAGAGTTTCCAGGGAGGATTAATGCGATTTTACATATTAATGTTATTGTTCTTGAAAGATATGTAACATTATCATAACTCTTCCCAAAATACACTCACCTTTTGAAAACAGATTTTAATAATGATTAATTCAGAAACCATTTATATTTTTAATTGACAGCTCATACATGGCATTGGTGCCACATATATAACAGATGCTCAACAGTTTGTTGAATAAACAAATGATAAGCAAGTCTATGAAATGAAATGGAACACAGATATGTAAACTTTCCTGAAAAAGGTAGAATTTGGCAATAGATTGATAAAATTATTGTACATTTTTTAACTTTATTGCCAATTATGGTACAAGGTTTCTTAATAAAATAGATACTATATTTAAATATAAGATTTTAAAGCATTTTTTCCTTACTCAGCATCATTGGATAGTTAAACACTTTCTATTATTTATGCAGGTGATTTGGGGGTTTCAATGTAATGTTTACATGTATATCACAATTAACATTGAATCACAAGTAGTTTTTTAGTGACTTTTAAAAAATGGTCTTACAAAACGTCCTAGAATCCTCTAGTTCAGGGGTCCCCAACCTCCAGGCCACGGACCAGTACCAGTCGGTGACCTGTTAGGAACCAGGCCACACAGCAGGAGGTGAGTGGTAGACAAGTAAGTGAAGCTTCATCTGCCGCTTCCCCTCACTCGCATCACTGCCTGACCATCCTTGCCCCCCTCTCCTGGATCTGTGGAAAAACTGTCTTCCAGGAAACCAGTCCCTGGTGCCAAAAACTTTGGGGACCACTGCTCTAGTTAATAGATTTTTAAATATATATTTTCTCTGTTTCTTTCTCTGTTTCCCTTCCTGTCCTTACCTGAACCAGGGATTGTCTTGCATTTAGTAAACCTGTGCTTTTCTACTCTTGAGACCAGTGCCAAATTCATAGATAAGTCTTTTTCTACAATAGGCAGGCAAAGGATTCAGTTTCTGCTGAGCTTGTCTGATACTCAGAGCAACACATTTCAATTATGTTATTCTAGAATTAGGAATTTTATATTGCTGAATGGAATAAAAATCCAAATAATATACTGCTTAGTTGTAATATTATAGAATAGAAAAAAGAGATATAAAACCAAATGAAAATGTAAAACATTATTTCTCAGCCTCTTAATGTTTTACAAGACCTAAATGTTTAATGTTTATATTTATGCACTGTTTCCTATTTTTTTTAATTTATTTATTTATTTTTGGCTGTGTTGGGTCTTCGTTCTTGTGCGAGGGCTTTCTCTAGTTGCGGCAAGCGGGGCCCACTCTTCATCACGTCTAATTTTTTTAAGAATATATTTTTTTCTGTTCTTTAGTTGCTAGGTATGTGAGATGTTAGCAGCATGAATAGCCATATAATTTAAATATATTTTTCATTAATATTCTGAAAGCCAATATCATGTAGGGAAAGAAAAGCTACTTGTAATCAAGAAAATAAATTACCAGTGTTTCACTTATTTAATGACATGATAATATGCATACCAACCACCAAAATAATAAGCATTTGCTGTTATGATATTTGAATTCAGTTGAGGGCACCTAGGTGATTCACATGATCTTGAACCACTCATGGATATTTTGGGGGGCTGGCTGATTCTCAGCCAATCTAGGCTGGTCTTGACAGCAATGGCTTAGGAGGATCAGATCTGTTCTACAAGCTCCTCATCCTCCAACAGGATAGCACATACAAGTTTTGATGGGAATACAAAGAAGAACTACAGCAAGTGCAAACACACAGATCCTCTTGAGGCCTAGGTGTAGAACTAGTACCATGTAACTTCCACCTTCCTCTACTGGCCAAAGCAATGCACATAAACAAGTGTAGAATCAGAGTGTAAGAACACTACAAGATTACATGGCAAAGGTCATGAATACAGAGAAGTGAAGGTTTGGGACCAGTGATGCAGTTGACCACAGCAGTAAGTGTTCAATTACATTTAAAAGAAATAGATCTATGATGTAGTTTGCAAATAGTGTCAAATTAAAAAATACAAATGAATATTCAAACATTGAATTTCTGTGTTCTATTCACTTATGCCTTTTCATATTGCTGACTTAAAAAAATCAAAGTATAATTTATATAAGGTGAAATGTTCATCTATTAAGTACTATTCAGTCAGTTTTCATGTGTATCAAGATACAGAATACTGATACTTTCACTACCCCAGAAATTTCCCTCACAGTCTTTCCTAATCAATTCACTTCAACTTTATTAATTTTATACTAGATGTATTAGTCACTTCACTAAGATAGAAAAAGAAATAAAAGACATAGCTATTAGGAAGAATAAACAAAGCTCTGAATTCTGAGAAGATTCATGTATTCATGGAAAACTGAAGAATTTACAAGAAAAGTAATAAAATATAAAAAGTGGATACAGCAATGTTTCATTATACACAGTTACTATTAAAAATAAATTGTATTTATGTATATTCATGAAATACTAAAACTGAAATTTAAAACAGCATCAAAAATTATCAAATACCAAAGTACAAATTTAACAGTGCAAGATTTTATAGACTCTAATCTATAAATCTTTGATGATATAAATTGAAAAAGATTTAAAAAACTGTAGAAATATACCAGACTTATAAATTGAGAGATCGAACAGTAAGAGGTCAGTTCCCCTTAAACTGATCTATGGATTTATTTTAATTTCCCAACTTAACATTAAAATATTAGCTGTGAGCTTTTCATTGGTGTCCTTTATCAGGGTGAGGAAACCTCCTTTCATTCATAATTTGCTGAGATATTTAATGAAAAATGTGTAGTTTACCTTGTCAATACTTTCCTTGCCTCTATTGAAGTAAATAATATTCACTCAATCTGATAATGGTATGAAACACAGTTCGTGGTGTCCTACGTCAGTGCCGGCAACCAGAGGGTGCGGCTGGAAGTGCCCTCTGAGGCAGACGGGACGCTGCTGACCGGCCTGATGCCAGGCGTGGAATACGTGGTGACCGTCACTGCTGAGCGGGGCCGGGCAGTAAGCTACCCGGCTTCTGTCAGGGCCAATACAGGTATGGCTGGCCAAGGGTTAGGGAAGTTTCTGAGCATAGGAGCCACTTCCTAGGGAGTCCACATGTCCGGCTCACAGGCTGCTCTGAACGCACTTGACAGGGTGTGTGGCAGTCCCAAAGCACCTGCTGGGGGGCCTTGCTGTGCACCAAGGGCTCTGCGGAGATGGAGTCTCAGGTGCTTGGAGTACTGTAGGAAGGCTGTGGGCTGGAGTTTGGGAGGAGCTGCCTCATAGAGAGAAGCAGTAAATAGGAGATGCTGTCCGACCCACCCAGATGGGGGAGGTTCTGATCCAAACTTGGACACAGGGACAGCCCTTGAGCTCAGTCAGTGGCCAGATCTTGGAGAGATTGGAATTAGGCAGATTAGAGGTCAGCACTCCTGTTGACTTTAGGATTGGGGATTGGGGGACTTAGGTCTCAGCAGTAATTTTCCACTAACCCTCACGGTCTCTTAACAGATGCCTGGATCTTTCTTTTCTTTTCCTGTGACAGAGGGACGCCCACCTCGCTGTAGCTCGCAGTCTCTCCTCCCACGCCCCTTTCTCTCCTTCAGACACAGGGCCCCACCCGCTGGTTTCTTCTCTCTAGGGCACCAACAGTGGCGGGCTTGGAGGGCAAGGGGTGAGGGAATCCTGGGACACTAACTCCTTTCTCTCGATTCTCTTTCCAGGTGGGGCTGGGGCACAGGAAGAGGCCTCAGTAATTTTTGAATGATAATCTATTCTTTCATCCTTGTTATACACCTCATATGATAATACTGTGTTTTCCTCTTCCTAGAATGATGGATTCGATTCACTGATACTTTAATGACTTTTGCATCTGTTTTCATAAAACATACTATTCTGCAATTTTTTTATCAATACCATTGTCTGGTTTTGCTCTCAGGGTTGTAGTGGCCTCACCAAATGAGTTGGGAAACCTTTACTCTTTCTCTACTTTATGAAAAACCTTACAAAAATTGCTACTCTTTCTTCTTTAAATGCCCGATTTAATTCATCAGTGGAGCAATCTAGACTTGATGCTATATTGTGGGAAGATATTTATGAACTAAATATTCACATAGACATATGAATATTTAGGTTATCCACTCTTCTTGAAAAGTTATGTGTGTCTTTTAGAGTACATTTTTTTTTCCATTTGGATTTCAAATTTATTGGCATAGAATTCTTCAACATACCACTTGTTATTTTAACATCTATGAGATATGTAGTAGGTGGTTTCACTTTAATTCTTGACATTGGTAATATGCTTCATTTTTTCTGTTTCCTTTTTTCATTATTTTGCTAGGGGTTCATGAATTTTATAGATATTTCTGGAGAAACAACTTCTCATTTTAGTGGTTCTCTCATTTATTGATTTTCTCTTTTTTGTTTGTTTTCTATTTCATTGATTTTTACTGGTATTTATTTTTCTCCCTCTTCTTTAGTATTTGTTCTTTCTCCAACTTCTTTTTGTACTGGGAGCTTTGTTATAGGATGCATTCACATTTAGGATTATATCTTCTTAATTAACTGACCCTTTTAAGCTTATGGCCCTACCTTATATCCTTGAATTAATTTTTTCCTCATTTAAGAATATCAACAATGGCTTTCTTATGATTAATGAATGCATGGTAGATATATATCCCTTTCTCATGCATAATGGATGAATAATAAATATAGGTCCGTTCTCTCATTTTCAACCTGTTCATTTTTTTTTTTTTTTTTTTTTTTTTGTGGTATGTGGGCCTCTCACTGTTGTGGCCTCTCCCGTTGCGGAGCACAGGCTTCAGAAGCACAAGCTCAGCGGCCATGGCTCACGGGCCCAGCCATTCTGTGGCATGTGGGATCTTCCCAGACTGGGGCACGAACCCACGTTCCCCGCATCAGCAGGCAGACTCTCAAAAACTGCGCCACCAGGGAAGCGCTCTTTGTGTTTTTATATTTACAGCAAGTTTCTTATAAGTGGCATATGGTTGAATCTCGCTATTTTTATCCATTCTTATAATGCCTCCCTGTTAATTGAAGTGCTTATTCTATTTATATGTAATGTACATTATTCATATGTGTGCATTCAAGTCTAATATACTGCTATATGATTTTGATTGTCTCATCCTTGTTCCTCTATCATTCTCTCCTTAAATTGTGGGTGAATCAAATATTTAAAAAAAATTATTTTATCTTCTGTTACATCTTTGTTGTTATTGTCATGTATGCATGTGTGTGTATATGTTTGTGTTTTGCATTAAAAATGCAATATTGATCTTTAACTTTGAACATTCTGTTTAAACTATTTTAATGTTTCATAAAAGTTTATCTATCATAATATGTTTCAAAATAACCTTTCAATTTTTGTTGTTGTTTATTATACCTCTATATATGCTGTAAAACCTCTACTATAATCTGAATTGTGTCCCCCCAAAACTCATGTTTAAGCACTAATCCCCAATATGATTGTATTTTGATATAAAGCCTTTAAAGTAGTAATTAGGGTTCAATGATGTCATAAGGGTGGGAGTTTAATCTATGATGATCAGTGTTCTTATAATAAAAGGAGGAGATACCAGGGATGTACACACACAGGGTAAAGGCCATATGAAGGCACAGCAAAGAGATGGCCATGTACAAGCCAAGGAGAAAGGACATGGGAGGAACCATCTCCCCTGCTTGCACCTTCATCTTGAACTGCCAGTCTCCAGAATTGTGAGAATATAAATTGCTATTTTTAAAGTCATCCAGTGCAGGGCAGTTTATATAATAAACTAATATACTTATGTTCTTTTATTATTTTTGACATTTTAATAAGCTACAAAATTTTATTCTTAAATATATATACATCCTAGATACAGTTGCCAAATTAATATTTGAGTATATCTTGACGTTACAGAATGAAAACTGAACACACTGTGAAGTTTAGTCATAGTTAAGGTGAACACAGAGTCTTGTAGTCTTTTGATTATATCTCAGTTATAGAATAATGACATTCATGCTTTTAACCCACAATACACATTTTTTTTTTTTTTAATTCACGGCTCTTTTTAAATCTGAGACAGCTAACATTTTAAAAAATTGCTGCTGTTTGGGAAAGTAATGGATACGTCTTTAAATGAATCATAATACAAACATATTTGCTTATTTATATGATATTAAAATTCTTCATTATATAGCTACTAAAATGTACCTTATGTTGATTAATTGATATTTGAAAATGTGGAAAAATGCATTGAATTTCAGGAACATAGCTCCAGTCATAGTTTACTTTGCTAACTTGTACTTATTTTTAGAACTCTCATCAGAGGACAGTAAAATAGGACCTGGATCAAAGGTCCAGTGAATATGACTTTTCCTTAATGCATTTTGGTCTGCATGTTTACTTACAATCATTATTCCTCTCGAGATTTTCCACTTAGTCCATTAAAAATTAATGCTATGAAAGTTCTCTAAAATGTTGAGCTCCTTTTTGGAGTCTCTCAATGATTACAACATTGTACACATCTGCTTCTTCCAGTGTGACTGTTTCATCTAGCAATTTGAGAAAAGGAAGTGGCACTGCCAGGGAAAGGGAGGACTTCTTTGAGACCCTTGGTATTTTCCGATGAAGTCTTTTTGATGTGGCTTACCCAAAACCTGTGACATGCAACTCAAGCAGTGTTTAGAGGGAAATGAATAGCTATTAATGCTTACAGGAAATATAAAATTTCTGGAAGATCTTTTTCCATTTGGCTAACCAGATCTGTATTTTAGTGAAATGTTCCAGATTATTAGACAACAGGCAGAGTGTTTTCATTCTCATCCTCAATACTCTTTGCTTTAGAAAAAAATTTTGGTGTAGCACTTCCCAGTTTGTGATCCTGCCCTGAGAAGGGCTGGAATACAGTTTTCATTGACATACATAGTTCATTTTTTTTTTTAATCTTCAACTAACATCCACCATTTCTTTGTCAAAAATCTTTTGTAATTCTGAAGGTAATTCACCTTTTTGATGGAGTTCAGAACCTACTTACTGACTTGCACCATTGGAATAATTTCTGAAATCATTAGCAACTTAGAATCCATTTTACCATAGTTTTTTTTTTTTTTTTTTTTTTTTTTTTTTGTAGTACGTGGACCTCTCACTGCGGTGGCCTCTCCCGTGGTGGAGCACAGGCTCCGGATGCATAGGCTCAGCGGCCATGGCTCATGGGCCCAGCCTCTACGTGGCATACGGGATCCTCCCAGACCGGGGCCCGAACCCACATCCCCTGCATTGGCAGGCGGACTCTCAACCACTGTGCCACCAGGGAAGCCCAATTTTACCATAATTTTTTAATGCTGACATTAACCTGTTCTTCTCCATGGGTTACAAGCAGTTAGCATCAATCTTTTGAGCTTCCTCCAATGGCTGTTAGCAGAATATTCACAGTTCATTTGTCAGCTGTCACTAAGAGAGTGGTTGTCAGATGCTGTTTCACAAATCCATTCTTCTGTTAAACCCATTTACTCTTTTTTTTTAACATCTTTATTGGAGTATAATTGCTTTACAATGTTGTGTTAGTTTCTGCTGTATAACAAAGTGAATCAGGTATATGTATACATGTATATCCCCATATCCCTTCCCTCTTGTGCCTCCCTCCCACCCTCAATATCCCACCCCTCTAAGAGGGGTGGGAAAGGGAGGGTCACAAAGCACAGAGCTGATCGCCCTGTGTTATGCAGCTGCTTCCCACTAGCTATCTATTTTATATTTGGTAGTATATATATGTCAGTGCTATTCTTTCACTTTGTCCCAGCTTACCCTTCCCCCTCCCCGTGTCCTCAAGTCTATTACCTACGTCTGCATCTTTATTCCTGTCATGCCCCTAGGTGCATCAGAACCATTTTTTTTAAAGTTTTTTGAGATTCCATATATATGAGTTAGCATATGGTATTTGTTTTCTCTTTCTGACTTACTTCACTCTTTATGACAGTCTCTAGGTCCATCCACCTCACTACAAATAACTCAATTTCATTTCTTTTTATGGCTGAGTAATATTGCATTGTATATATGTGCCACATCTTCTTTATCCATTCATCTATCGATGGACATTTAGGTTGCTTCCATGTCCTGGCTATTGTAAATAGTGCTTCAGTGAACATTGTGGTACATGTCTCTTTTTGAATTATGGTTTTCTCAGGGTATATGTCCAGTAGTGGGATTGCTGGGTCATATGGTATTTCTATTTTTAGTTTTTAAGGAACATCCATACTGATCTCCATAGTGGCTGAATTAATTTACATTCCCACCAACAGTGCAAGAGGGTTCCCTTTTCTCCACACCCTCTCCAGCATTTATTGTTTGTAGATTTTTTGATGATGGCCATTCTGACCAGTGTGAGGTGATACCTCATTGTGGTTTTGATTTGCATTTCTCTAATGATTAGTGATGTTGAGCATTCTTTCATGTGTTTATTGGCAATCTGTATATCTCCTTTAGAGAAATATTTATTTAGGTCTTCTGCCCATTTTTGGATTTTTTTTTTTGATATTGAGCTGCATGAGTTGCTTATGTATTTTGGAGATTAATCCTTTGTCAGTTGCTTCATTTGCAAATATTTTCTCCCATTCTTAGGGTTGTCTTGTATATGATTTCATTTACTGTGCAAAAGCTTTTAAGTTTCATTAGATCCCATTTGTTTATTTTGTTTCTTTTTCCATTTCTCTAGGAGGTGGGTCAAAAAGGATCTTGCTGTGATTTATGTCATAGAGTGCTCTGCCTATGTTTTCCTCTAAGAGTTTTATAGTGTCTGGCCTTACATTTAGGTCTTTAATCCATTTTGAGTTTATTTTTGTGCATGGTGTTAGGAAGTGTTCCAATTTCATTCTTTTACATGTAGCTGTGCAGTTATTCCATCACCACTTATTGAAGAGGCTGTCTTTTCTCCATTATATATTCCTGCCTTCTTTATCGAAGAGAAAATGACCATACGTGCATGGGTTTATCTCTGGGGTTTCTATACTGTTGCATTGATCTATATTTCTGTTTTTGTGCCCATACCATATTGGCTTGATTACTGTAGGTTTGTCATATTGTCTGAAGTCAGGGAACCTGATTCCTCCAGCTCCATTTTTCCTTCTCAAGATTGCTTTGGCTACACGAGGTCTATTTTGTTTCCATACAAATTGTGAAATTTTTTTGCTCTAGTTCTGTGAAAATTGCCATTGGTAGTTTGATAGGGATTGCATTGAATCTGTAGATTGCTTTGGGTAGTATAGTCATTTTCACAATATTGATTCTTCCAGTCCAATCCAATCTGACCTCAAGAAACAAAAAAAATCTCAAGTAAACAACCTAACCTTACACCTAAACCATTAGAGAAAGAAGACCAAAGGGGAAAAAAAAAAAGTTAGCAGAAGGGGAGAAATGATAAAGGTCAGATCAGAAATAAATGAAAAAGAAATGAAGGAAATTATAGCAAAGATCAGTAAGACTAAAAGCTACTTCTTTAAGAAGATAAACAAAATTGATAAACCATTAACCAGATTCATCAAGAAAAAAAGGGAGAAGCCTCAAATCAACAGAATTGGAAATAAAAAAGGAGAAGTAACAACTGACACTTCAGAAATACAAAGGATCATGGGAGACTACTACAAGCAACTATATGCCAATAAAATGGAAAACATGGGAGAAATGGATGAATTCTTAGAAAAGTAAAGGCTTCCAAGACTGAACCAGGAAGAAATAGAAAATGTGAACAGACCAATCACAAGCACTGAAATTGAAGGTGTGACTAAAAATCTTCCAACAAGCAATAACCCAGGATCAGATGGCTTCACAGGTGAATTCTATCAAACACTTAGAGAAGAGCTAACTATCCTTCCCAAACTCTCCCAAAGTATAGCTCAGGGAGGAACACTCCCGAACTCATTCTACAAGGCCACCATCACCCTGATACCAAAACTGAAGATGTCACAAAAAAAGAAAACTGCAGGGCTTCCCTGGTGGCACAGTGGTTGAGAGTCCACCTGCCGATGCAGGGGAAACGGGTTCGTGCCCCGGTCTGGGAAGATCCCACATGCCGCGGAGCGGCTGGGCCCGTGAGCCATGGCCGCTGGGCCTGTGCGTCCGGAGCCTGTGCTCCGCAACGGGAGAGGCCACAACAGTGAGAGGCCCACATACCGCAAAAAAAAAAAAAAAAAAAAAAAAAAAAACTACAGGCCAATATCACTGATGAACATAGATGCAAAAATCCTCAACAAAATACTAACAAATAGAATCCAACAGCACATTAAAAGGATCATACACCGTGATCAAGTGGGGTTTATCCAAGGAATGCAAGGATTCCTCAATATACACAAATCAATCAGTTTGATACACCATATTAACAAATTGAAGGACAGAAACCATATGATATTCTCAATAGATGCAGAATAATCTTTCAACAAAATTCAACACCTATTTATGATTAAAAACTCTCCAGAAAGTGGGTATAGAGTGAATCTACCTCAACATAATAAAGGCCATATGTAACAAACCCACAACCAACATCATTCTCAATGGTGAATAACTGAAACCATTTCCTCTCAGATCAGGAACAAGACAAGTTGCCCACTCTCACTGTTGTTATTCAACATAGTTTTGGAAGTTTTAGCCACAACAATCAGAGAAAAACTGGAAATAAAAGCAATCCAAATTGGAAAAGAAGTGTAACTGTCACTGTTTGTAGATGGCATGATACTGTACATAGAGAATCCTAAAGATGCTACCAGAAAACTACTAGAGCTAATCAATGACTCTGGTAAAGTAGCAGGATACAAAATTAATGTGCAGTAATCTCTTGCATTCCTACACTAATGATGAAAAATCTGAAAGAGAAATTTAGGAAACACTGCCATTACCTATTGCAACAAAAAGAATAAAATACCTAGGAATAAACCTACCTAAGGAGACAAAAGACCTGTATGCAGAAAACTATAAGACACTGATGAAAGAAATTAAAAACAATACAAACAGATGGAGAGATATACCATGTTGCTGGATTGGAAGAAACACACTTATTGTTGATACTTTCAAGAGTATTTACTTCTTTCATTCCCTTTGCTTTACTTTGGGTGTCATGACCTCTTCCTCAGTTTCTTCAGGGGTCCTGGGGCCCTGCCCTAGCGTTCAGCCTGCACAACCTTGCCCCACAGCCAGTTCACTGGAGCCCTTCTACGGGAACACAACTCCCCGAACCTCTGATTTTTTTAGTTTAGAAAATTTAGTGATATACTTGTATAAACATAGGAATTTTTGAGTTCTGTGTATTTAGAAAGTTATTTATTCTCTGTTGTTCTTTATATCTTTTTGTTTCAATCAGTAAAACTATCTTTTAGCATTTCTTGGTAGTACAATTTTGCCAGAGATGAATTATTTAAGATTTGTTTCTGTCCTTTTATCTCTACTATATTTTCACAGGAAATAGAATTCTAGACTTTCTTTTTAGCTCTTTAAAGAATTAATGTCATTGATTTCTGAATTCCATTGTTTCTATGAGAATTCAGCTATCATTTTACTATCAATTCATTCTATATCTTCATTTTCTCTGACTTCTTTCATAAATTTCCTTTGTCTTTCGTTTTCAGTATTTTTTTTTTTTTTTTTTTTTTTGCAGTACGCGGGCCTATCACTGTTGTGGCCTCTCCCATTGTGGAGCACAGGCTCTGGATGCGCAGGCTCAGGGGCCATGGCTCACAGGCCCAGCCTCTCTGCGGCATGTGGGATCTTCCCGAACCGGGGCCCGAACCCGTGTCCCCTGCATCAGCAGGTGGACTCTCAACCACTATGCCACCAGGGAAGCCCCGTTTTCAGTAGTTTTATTATGAGGTACTTGGCTGTGTTTTTATTTGCATTTATCACACTTCAGGTTTCTCTGAACTTCTTGGATCTGTGGGAGGTTTTGTTTGTTTGTTTTTAAACATTTAAAAAATTCTCAACCTTAATCTCTTAAAATATTTCTTGTGACCATTTCTCTCTTTCCTTCTTCTCCTCCTGGGTTTCTAGTACTTGTATATTTGAATGTTTTCATATTGTCCCATGGTTTTCAATTATCTATTCCATTTTGACTCTGTCTTATTTTTGTGCTCTAGGTAAGATAATTTCTATTGTCACATCTTCAAGTTCAAAATTATTTCCTTTGTTTTGTCTATTCTGAATATACCATGTCAAGCTAGCTTGTAGTTGAGTGGGGTTAGGGACTCTTGCTTATTTAGTTATATTCAGTACCCCATGAATTTGAAAATCCTCTAGTGACAGACAGCTGCTGCTTTTTGCTTAGCGTGAGGCCTGGAATGATTGAGGCTATCTCTGTGGGTGTTACTGTTCCACGTTCTGCTTTCAGCAGGCCCAGGAAGACTTTACTAAAGATGGGTTTCTCCCTTTGCTTTGCTCCTCTCTCAGCAGTAGGGCATTGCTTGCTACCCAATGTAAGACTTATCCAGTGGGGAAAATATTTTTCAGTTTCCCTGCTACCAGTGCAACCTGAAACAGGCCCTGTTTCCTTGAGCCTCATGTCTTAGGCTTTCTCAGCATCCCTACTCTTCCACAGCAAACCACCACTTCCTCCTATCCAGTGCAAAGTCCTGAACCTAAAGATATTTCCTGGTACTCTCTCAACTGTAGCAAGTGTTTGCCTCATACTGATGCACTGTCAGAGATGCATGTGTGTCCTGCTCAGCCTTTAGGGGCTGATGGCTTAATGCCATGCATTTAAAGAGGCTGTGGTAGGTACGTGTTCTGTACCTCCCATAGCATCAGAGAGCTTTGCCTTTTAGATCAAAGTCTTTTAGGGCAGAGTCTTTCTGGCCCCCTCCCAGTGGTAGTCAGTCTTGACCTTGTATTGATGTATGGGGTTGGGGAATATTGGTCATATTTCTGTCTTTCCCCCAGTGACAGATATTTTCTGCTTCAGGCAGTGAAAGATCTGGGGCAGATGGTGTTCAATTTCCTTCCTTTCCCCAGTAGCAGAGAGCTGCATCTTTCATCACATCAAGATCCAGGTTGAGTGTGGATGGTTTTCCTGCACACTTCTCAGGGCGGCCAATCCTTACCTTGCAATCATGCAGGTTTGGTGAACAGGCAGGTTGCTTTAGGCTCTCCTTCTTCAGCCCCAATCATCAGCAAGCCATGCATCCTGTGAAGTTGGTATGTCTACCTTCCCTGTTCTCAGTCCCTCTCATGAGCAATTGACCTATGAAAAGGGTTGACGAGGGAAGGCAGTCTCCTCTTATGTCTGGGTCTTTCAGGGATTCCAAGTTAGCATGCTAGCCCTTACTTGGCATTTAATAAGTCATCAAATTTAAGCTGTTTTGATCCAACTTAATTTTATTGTAGCTAAGTCTATTTCCCATTGTTATGTCTTAGATGAAACACTTTATATGTCTTATCCTTTCTCAGAAATGCATGTCACCCATTGGAATTTTATTTTTATTAGATAACCTTTTGATCTTACCATTTTGTTGAAGGGCAGGCCTGTTCTCATTTTTAAGGTGATAATAAAGTTGTTTTTATTTTTGGTTTTTGGTTTGTTTGTTTTTTGCTGCTTTCCATGTTTTATGCAAAAACCAAATCTCACTCTTCAATTTTAAAACATAATTTTGGAAAGAAATGAAGTGTTAGCATATAACGTTTGCCTGGTTTGCACTTTTACTAGTGGGCACGTTAGCCACATTTTTTTTTCTCATTCTAACTCTCATAGTCCTTTAAAAGTATAAAAGTTTGACTCAGTTTTATGGTAAAAAATAATAATTTGATAAATTAGAAGCCCACTTTATTTAGTATGTGACTATTATTGATTAAGTCCATCAGGTTATATATTTCTAAAGAGCTACAATATAAAGAGAAAGAAGAACAAATTTTGAATTTTTTTATTGTCTGTTGAAGCATTTCCTATAGGCATGTACAGACAGGCACGCTGATGTACAAACAGATCCATCTAGAGTCTTCATTTCTACATCTTTACTGTCATCACCTATTTACAGAGAGACTCTTGGGACTTCACATATTTTTCTCCTAGAATTTTCTGGTTAACCTCAGATATTACATGGGCTCGAGGACAGTCTGTTGGTACAATGATATTTGTTCTGCGATAACATGGGGTTATTACAAGTCTTTATGAGAGGACTTTAGCTTAGTTTTTTTCAGATCCTACAACATGTCTTTTTCATTATTTTTAAACTGGATGGTTAGAGTGTGTGGATCATTAAATTTTGCATTCACACTAAAGAACAGAAATAGTGTAGGTTTTAAATAAGAGAGAGTACTAGGGCACTAAGGAAGAGAGTGTCCCTTCTGACTTTGCAGAGGCAAAATCCTTGACTAAATGGCTGATAAACAGATCACTTTGAATATTTATAATAGTTTTGCAAAAAACTCCAAAGCAGTCATGCTACCTGTAATAATGAAAGTGAAAATCTTTTCAGCTACAGACTTATTTCAAATACTATTAATTTGTAAATGTGCTTCCAAGGAGAACTAATAATTATATTTTCATTTTTTCAGATATGCAGAGGTAGTAGCAAGTTTTTCATGGATTTTAATGAATTATGCATATTTTCATTCTATGCTTAGCAGTTCTAGACTTACCGCTATAGCCTATTTAGCTTCTTAGGGTTTCTCAGCATATTTGCCAAGTTATTTCTGAATACAAAAAAAATTTTTTAAGTTTATAACCTAAGTCCAGAATGGTACACAATCATATTTGTATTAGTGATGCATTTACAGAAAGTAAACACACACTTCTTTTCTTCTTACAGGAAGAAACAAAGTATTATCAGATCCCTCAAATCCTCCTTCACAACCTCTTTTCTTTGGTGACTACAACTGTCCCACCCCCAAAGTGAATAACAGCAATGCTGACATCTAAAATAATATATTGTTTTTGCACTTACTAGAAAAGGGATCATCTATTATGTACTATGTCTGTCTAGCTTATTTTTATCAATATTTAGCATATGACATTCACCCATATTGCTACATTTGGTTGTAGTTTATTAATCTCATTAATGAGTAGTCCATTTTATCAATGTATCACAATTCATTAATTGGTTTTGCTGTAAATACACATTTGACTCCTTTCCAGATGTTAGCTAGTACAAATGTTGCTGCTATGAATGGTCTTTTTCATATATTTGGCTGAACATATGTGATGGGGAGATACACACAAGTGAAATTACTTGCTCAAAGTATAAGTAGGTTAGCTATAGTGAATACTACCAACCACATTTGTAGTGATTGCATTAATTTAAATTCTTAACAAATATATATATATGTATATATGAAAGCTCCAATTGCTCCATGTTCTCCCAAAACATGAAATTGTCTATTATTTTTATTTACCCTGCTGGTGAGATATTTCTGTTTTAATTTGCATTTATACTTTATGATGAATGAAATAGAGGACTTTTTCATGTGATTATTTCCAGTTGAACATTATCTTTTGTGAATATCTTGTTTGAATCTTTTGCCAAATGTTCCATTAGGGTATCTTGCTTTTTATTGATTTATGAATGCTCTTTATATATTCCAGACACACCCATTATTATATACATACATATATTAATGCACATATATTTTATATCTACTTTGTAGATATACAAAGCCCAGAACATATTTCTCTATATTTATACATTTATGTTAATCCTAGAGAAATACTAAAAGTTAAAGAGGATGGAAGACACAGACTATTAAAAATTGACAGGTCATCTTGAGGCTATGTCCTTGAAATCTCTCTTATGACATGAAGATATAACATTAATTGAAGATCTTGGTGGCAAAATGCCATGATAACAAACATTTTTTTCCACAAAAATCTACTCTTATTTTGACCATGAACTCTTACTTCATGTTTTGAATTTGATCTTCAAAGGCCACTAAACTCAATCTCTCATATTCTTCTTTTCATCAAAGGTTATAAGTCTTTTTCTTGAAGTGTTCTAGAACTCATTATTTTCATGGTTGCTTACCTGTTTTTTTCTCCCAGGCCTCTGGGATCTGCCTTACAAATATCTTAATAGAAATCATGTGTATTATTATTTTTTCCTTTGACTAGTATAACATCAAACAATAGCATTAAATTCTGTCTCTGATAGAGCTGTATGAGTTATTCGTTTCTCCTTTTACCCATTTCTACCTAATTTATCACCTCATACCTGCATGATTTCATTTGCTTGCTGACTGATCCTCATGGCTTTTGTCTACCTCCCTTCCAAGTCATTCTATACAAGGCTAACAGATAGATATATTTAAAAGTTAAAACTCTTTATGAGAATAACCCACTTAAAATCATTTAATAGTAAAGTTTTAGCATGTAGACAGAGTCTTCCAATATTTGATTGGGCCTTACCTTATTAACTTATGCTCTAATAGATTTGTGTAATTGGGACATGAGATTGAATTACTTAATATTCTTATGTCAGTAAGGAAGAATTCTGCTTAAATCATTGTCCCATACCTACATTCTATTAAATAATCAAGGATCTTCATTTTAGTAACCATATAAATTATTTTTCTGTAGAATTCAATTTGTAACTGTTTTCATTCTTTCTTTCATTTTATTGCAAGTCTTTTGAAAACTTGTATAAGACATGATTAACTTATGATAATAACTAAACTTAAAATAGTGCATTCTTCATTCAGTCATTGTCAGTGTTCTAATATATGTCTTGTTCTTTCAGAAAAAATTTAAAAATTCACATTTTTCAAAAAATCATTTGGGATTAATTTAGGGTAGACTTAGACAGGCAACAGGGATTTTATTTCAGTATTGATATTCCACAAAAATTTGCTCAGATTCCCATATGATCGTACCATATTGCTTACAGCACAGCCCAGAAGTTTAGTATTAAATATCAGTCTTGATAAGACCTCAGGGGATTTAAGTACATCTTGGAGTCATTTCTCTCTGATTTCTCTTGAGTTATCTACTGTGGAACATGAAACAATTTTATTTTACTTAAAAAGCTCAGGTCTAAAGAAAAGATGGTTGTTTCTTCCAAAGGAAAATATTTTTATATGAAATTTCAGTTAAAAATATTTCAGGATATTTCTGTCTTTGTAATGAACTCTTTCATGTGAATCAGTTTATTTTGAGTCATTCTTTTAACCTGTAGAGAACATTATACATACCATATTTATTTTATATCTAATTTTTATTCTTATTATTCACTGTTTTATTCCTCAAAAGATTACCTGGCATAGAGTAGGTACTCAACAAATATTGTTTTAATGAAATTAGCAGGTCCACTGTGTACTATTATTTACCTTTGAGCAAACTAATCTAATCTCCCAATTTCTTGGCCTTTTTCTGTAAAATGTCAGCAATAAAGTAAGTATGTATTTCACAAGGTTGTTATTAAGATTAAGTGAGATATTGAATATAAAGCAAAGTATAGTGCTCAGCATATTGTAAGCTTTCAATAAGTATCAGCTTTTCTTATTTTCTTATTAAAATATTTTCAGAACTTTCTTAAGGAGAAATCTTAAGTAGTATAAGTTACTATGTTCAGTTTTAACTATTTAATAGATCAAATCCACCATGAAAACACAAAGACATTCCTAGTGTAGAGAATGTTACTGAGAACATAATGCTGCCTGAGGCGGTTTCTCAGGGAAGTCTCAAAATGTTTTGAGCAATGACAATGGTGTGATAATAAGTGTATGTAATAGTTTCCTAGAGCTTCCATAACAAATTACCACAAACCTGATGTCTTAATATAACAAAAATGTTGTTCTGTCCCCGTTCAGAGACTAGAGTCTGAAATCAAGATTCAACAGGGTTGTTCCCTTCCGGAGGATTGAGAGAGAATCTGTTCTATGTGTCTCTCCTAGCTTCTGATGGTTACAGATAATTATTGTCATTCTATTGCTTGTAGCTGTATCAGTCCAAACTGAGTTTCCGTCATCATATTTCTCTGTGTGTCTCTGTGTCGTCTGTCAAAGACACCAGCCTTTGGATAGGACCACACTAATCCAGGATGACCACATCTTAATTTGCTTACATCTTCAAAAATCCTATTTCCAAAAATAAGGTCACATTTACAGGTTTCAGAGGATAGGGTTTGAATTTATCTTTTTTGGGAGAACACAGTTCAAGTCACAACAATGTATATAATATGCTTTTTAATATACAGAACTCAGTTAACATTTCAAAGATAAATATATCTTGGGAGAAGATATGTCCTAAAATAATGTTACAACATTTTAATTAATTAATTTTACAGCCTGAATATTAATAATCTGCATAATCAGTTAGATGGGAAGTTTTAGTGAGTGCACACACATGTACCATTATTAACTGGCCCCCAAATAATACAGAACATTTCAGCCAAACTTCAAAGTCACAAAGGCCAATTTGCAGTCAGTTTTCTCCCCAGTGTCCAGCCCCTGGTAACTACTAATCTGATTTCTGTCTCCACAATTTTTCTTTTTCTTGACTTTCAAATAAGTAGTATCTTAAAGTATGTAGTCTTTTTTGTTTGTTTGTTTTTTGTTTTTTGCGGTACGCGGGCCTCTCACTGTCGTGGCCTCTCCCGTTGTGGAGCACAGGCTCTGGGTGCGCAGACTCTGTGGCCATGGCACACGGGCCCAGCCACTCCGCGGCATGTGGGATCTTCCCGGACTGGGGGACGAACCCGTGTCCCCTGCATCGGCAGGTGGACTCTCAACCACTGTGCCACCAGGGAAGCCCAAAATACGTAGTCTTTTGTGCTTGCCTTCTTCACCTTGTCATCATGATTTGAAGTACAATACTTGTCACATGAATCAGTAGCCCATTAATTTTTATTGCAAAGTAATATACTATTTTATGGGTACAACACAATGGCTTTATGCATTCTTGTATTGATGAATACATTGGTTGTTTCATGCTTGAAAACAGGAATTATTATGAATAAATCTATATACAAGATTTTGTGTAGACCCATATTGCTGTTTGTCTTGGGTAATAGCTAGGAATGGAAATGGTGAATAACATAGTAAGTGAATCTTTAACTATATAAAACAACTGCCAAATTTTTCCAGAGTGGCTATACCATTTTATATTCCCACGAACAATAAGTTCTAATTGTTTTACATACTCTAAAATTCTTGGTACTGTCAGTCTTTTTAATGTTAGTAATTTTGCTGAATTTTAATAAATTCTTATTATGATTTTAATTTCTATTTCCTTGATGAAAATTACATTGAACAACTTTTCATATGCTTCTTTGCAATGTGCATTCTTCTTTGGTGAAGTGTTTGCTTATGTGTTGTCCATTAATTTTATCAGGTTGTTTGAGTGCTTATTTTTGATCTATAAGAATTCTTTATATAGTCTACAATAAAGTCCTTGTCAGAAATATATTTTGCACATATTCTCCATCTCAGTCTTGCTTTTTAAATTTTTTTGAAATGTCCTATGGTGATCAGAAATTTTAATTTTAATTTCAAATTAATTTTTCCATTTTTCTCCTTATGATTGTTGCTATTATGTCATATCTAAGAAATCTTTGCCTAACCGATGATCAAAAATATTTTCCATTAACATTTATTTCTACAAGTTTACTTTTATCTTTAATTTTAGGTCTCCACATTTAGGGCTTTAATCCATCTGGAATTAATTTCTATGTATGGTGGGAGTATTTCTTTTTTAGTATATATTCTTTTTTTATTTTTAATAAACTTTATTTTTTAGAGCAGTTTTAGGTTCGTAACAAAATTGAATGAAAGATATATATTTTCCATTGTAATTAATTTGCAATTGTACTAGAGGAATTTGCTGCAAAGATTCTCTTTTCCACATTTAAATAGCCTTGTACTTTTTCATAACTCAATTGATTTTATATGTATGCATCTATTTCTCTTCTGTCTTCTTGACTCAATTGATATATATGTGTGTACACACACACACACACATACACACACATATTTTTTTCTTTTCATACTAGCCTGTGTTGTTTATTGTGACTATAATATCTCTTGAAGGCAGGCCATTTAAGCCCTCAAACTATATTCATCTTTTACAAACTTATGTTGTCTCTTTAAATCCTTTTGTCATTTGTTTTGCTATTATTTTGTAAAATTCCATATTTAGATTCTTTGTGGCTGACGTATAAAAATAGTATATATAAATGTTTCCCATTTAACCTACAGCCATGATAAAAATACATATAAATCTATTATATTTTTGTTTATTTCTTCAGGATTTATCTATACACAATAGTTGCTTTTGCAAATAAAGATGAACTTTCTATTTCCCTTACAGTATGTCTATTTTTATTTCCTTGTCTACCTTTCTTATACTGCCTAGGACTTTCAGTAAAATGTTTTCTTTTTTTTTTTTTTTTTTTTTTTTTTGTGGTACGCGGGCCTCTCACTGTTGTGGCCTCTCCCATTGTGGAGCAAGGCTCCGGACGTGCAGGCTCATCAGCCATGGCTCACGGGCCCAGCTGCTCCACTGCATGTGGGATCTTCCCGGAACGGGGTATGAACCTGTGTCCCCTGCATCGGCAGGTGGACTCTCAACCACTGTGCCACCAGGGCAGCCCTTCTTTTTTATTTAAATGTTCTTTAGTTTTTAACTTATTGTGTCTTGTTATTTAATGTGGGATATCTGTAGGGTGAATATTTTGATCTTGCTCTGTCATCTAGCTTTATACTCTATGAGCTTGCCTTAACTCATAGTGATTAGGTCATTCTTATTTCTTGTAATTTTTGTTATGGTTTAAGTCTGACATCTTGCTGTTTGTTTTCTCTTTTCCCATCTGTTCTCTGTTTTTTTTTTTTTAATGTTTCATGCCTTATCTCGATTTTTTAAATGTCATTACATCCTAGCTATATATTTTTGTTCTATTATTATTTTTCAATGATCACTCTATGGTATGAAATATACACTTTTTAACATTACATTCTACCTTCAGATTACGTGTACTACTTAACTTATAATGTAAGAATAGTACAAAAGTGCACTTTTTAAATTTCTATTACTGTATTACCATTTCTATTATTGTATTGTATTAGTAAACATTTAACTTGAACACAAATCTCACAGAGCATTGTTATTGTTTTCTTTAGAGAGTAAATTATCTTTTAAAGATAATGAAAACAAGATAAAAAGCATTATCTTCTATACCTACACATGCATTTACTTTTGCTGACACTTTTCATTCATTTTTATCTGGTGTAATTTTATTCTACCTGTAGGATTTACTCTTACATATCTTTGGGGAAGGTTCATGGACAATGGATTCTGAACTTTTCTGCCTGAAAAACTATTTCCCCTTTATTATTACAATACATTTTCTCTGTGTTTAGAATCCTTGGCTGACATGTTTTTCCTACATTTGTAGTCTGACATGAATGAGTTTGTGATAAGAAGATTATTGTTTTGCTTATTTTCTTTCCTCTGTACACGTTGTGTCTTTTTCTCTACTTTCTTTTAAGGGTTTATCTTTATCACTAGATAAGCCTTATGATGAGTGTCTTTATGTCTATTGTGATTGTGATTTATTTAATTTCTTGGACTTATGGGTCTATGAGTTTAACCAAATTTTGTATTAATTCCTGTAATTGTCACAAGTCCAATAAAGTTGTGTCCCATTATCCTATTGTCAACCATGTTAAACTGGGAACTAAATTTTCCAGAATCCAATTTCCTGTCAAGTCTTAGGTTAGAGTTGGCCAGGAACTTTCACAAGGTATGGAATGAAGAAGTGTGGCATTGGCCATCACTCAGTGAATGTTGCTGTGGTTAGATGCTGAAGTACCCAGAAGTTTCCAGCTTGCCCTACTGCCCTCTCAACTCATTGTCCAGATCTTCTGCCAGTGGGCTTTTTATGTAGATTCACAGAGGCAATAGGCTGACACTCCTATTCTAGTAACTCTCTCTTTGCACTTGCCCTTCTGTAGCTGAATATGAGCTTGGCTTCTCAGATTGACAAGGTGGTAATGCAGCTGAATCTCTCTTACCTGTGTTTGGACATTCATTTTTCTGTCTCTTTTCATAATTGTGCAAGCTTTAATTCCTGTAGTAAATCACACTCCCACTATTATTGCATTTCCATTTTCATCAATCAACCTTTGCTGATACAGTAGGTATTATGATGATCTCTATTTTTTAAATAAGTAAAATAAGAAATGGAAATAGTTAGTAATTTCTTTAATATTAAAAAGCAAATGAGCAGTTGAGCTAGGATTTAAATATGTGAAGCCTATTTAACCACCTTGCCATATTGTGGTAATACAATATATTTTATTTTAAAATGTGATATTTTTATGACTATATGTGTTGAAACATTTGGAGATATTTATTTATTTGCTAAAACTCCTTGCCAACTCTCACATTCATGTAATGACTACAGAGTATTAAAATTAAGTTCAAGAATATGTGTTTTTGTGTTTTATGTCAGGGATGATGTGTACAAGAAGAAGCATTCTGTGAATAAAAGTATCAAGAAAAAATATCTCAAAAATATATTTGAATAAGAAATAATAAGTACTGATATAAATATAAATTTAAAAAATTCAAACATAAATTAACATTACCTAGATTTTCTTACATTTTTTCTACCATAATTATGCCATGAATTATTTTTTCACTGGCAATTATTTTTAAATAGCCACACTCATTATGCATTGCCTATGGACAAGTAAAAACTCTAATTAATAAATATTGATTTCAAATGCCTGGAAACATATAATATTTCAATAAACACACTCATAATGAAACAAATTAAAATGAATAATATATGCTTACATTTGTCTATTTACTAAAATGTGAATAAAATATCTTTTATTAACACATAATTCTGGTTCCTGAACACAAAATAATTTTTTAAAAGGAGAAAATATTTTATTATTACCTTATTTACTTATTCAAGATATACCTAATCACTTCTCTATTCCAGGCACCTAAATTTTATAAGCAACTATTTTCATTAGTGTTGATTGTGCTATTAAATGCCAGATTATGTATTATATACAATTCAAATCAGTAGGTAGGTAGTTGTGTGGATAATGTTTACATAGCTTCAACTGAATTTGAAAGTATTATCATAATATTAGATTAAAATATGTTGTCGCTTGTCAATTAGATAATCAGCAAAGTGCCTAGTTCAAACAATAGAATATCAAAAAAAGTAGAGTAGTACTTTTGTTTATTTGTAAAATAGTCTACATTTTTATGTTCAAATGAATAAACTTAGCTTTTGTTTCCATTTGCAAAAGACTGTATAGTTGTTTCATATACACATTTAATTTTAAGTTAGCAATGATTTAGAAAATTTTAAAGTGCATAAAATAATACATAACAAATACTACAAAGACACAGTGTAGTGTAAGAATACCAGGTTACCTCTCCTGGATCTATAAATCAATTTATAAATGATTTTGAACCACTGGTTCCTCATCTATATAACATAAAGGAAGAGAATGGAATAATCTTTTCCAGCTATATGAGGTGATCTAAGTAGTTAACATTTTGAAATTTTCCCAATGTATTTTTACTGCCTGGTTGGTCATATTTGCTCTGAAAATTCCTACCAATGGAATAAGACATGAGGATAAATCTCATTGCTTCAAAGAAATATAAATGTTGCTGTAAGTAAAATTCATCACATAAATTTAACTTTTGGAGTACAACCTTGAAGTGACTCACAACCAAAATATTAGCCTGAGTGCAAAGGATGTTCAGTTACTAAAGCTAAATAAGTTGGTTTAGTTTTGAATTTAAAAGCCTTTTCTTGGAAGATCATGGTTATCTTATTTAACTTATTTCTCTGTGGGTAAGCAACCTATAATGACAAATTCCAGCAGTATCCAGGTTCTAAACCTACTTTGGTGGTGTAAAATTAATGTTTGATTTTTGTGTGTAACTCTTGATAGTTATGTTAGTTATTTTGGGCTGTCATAATAAAATAGCATAAACTAGGTGGCTTAAACAACAGACCTTTATTTCCTCATGGTTCTAATGCCAAGATCAAGTTTGCAGCATGGTCAGTTTCTGGTGAGACTTCTCTTCCTGGCTTTCAGATGCTGCCTTCTTGGTATTTCTTCCCATGGTGAGGAGTGAGTAGAAAGCAAGTTCTCTGGCATCTCTTCTTCTAAGGGCACTAATTTCATCATGAAAGCCCCACCTTCATGACCTCATCTAAGCCTAGTTATCTCCCAAATGTCTCAGCTTTAATTATCATCACATTTGCTTAAACATATGAATTTTAGGGGACACAAAATTCAGTCCATAATAGTAGTGCTCCTGTATTTTCATGTTCACACTTCATACACTTTCAATTTTATTTTTGTCTCAGAGAATTTGCCTTCACTCCCTGGGAAATACATCTTTATTTCTCAGTGGAGTGTCTGTCTCACTACCTACTGGGAAGTTGGGTGTTACATGAACAAATTTTCCATGTATTATTATAGGTTTCACCTTGCTGCCTTTTCCCAACCTTTCAGTCTGCTAATATTTTGCCTTATGTGTATGAGCTGCTATATATTTCATTTTTGTTATTCTATTTGAATCAATTCTACCAATTCCTAGACATTTCCCTAATAATAAAATTTTAATGATTCAAAAGAGTATTAGAGTTAAAGTGAAAAATATTAATAAAAACAATGTATATTCATTTCAGAAAATTGATTATATTTTCCAAAATATCTTTTCAAAGAAGAGGATTTTTAAGTGCGTGTTCAGTTGAAAGAAGGAATTACTTTTTCAGTTATAAATATCATGAAAATTACATAATTTATAAGTAGATATTGACTTCCTAAAATGAACATCAAAATTTATTGAACACCATGTGTATCTTTAGCCAGGCAACTTGAGAAATAATTAATCTTGATATTCATAGAAAATGGAAATCAATAACTAAAATGTGAGAAGCATTAACTAGCATGTTGTAAACTCTGTAAATTCCATTGATGTTTTAAGGATTTAATCTAAGTGTTTGATTCTAAAGAGTAACATCACTTAAAGTAATTTAGCCTAACTAAAGAATGACTTATGTAATATTCCAAGATTACAACCATGTAGAGAAGTATTAGGCAACTGGCCAAATCAGAGCCTAATAGATGACAATATATTTAGATTTTTTTCATTTAATAGAAAAATAAATTTTAATAACTAACAAATTATGATTGCCATCTACTCCTAATTTTCACATCTGCTTAAATTTGTGTTTTAAATAATAGAGTCTGTTCATTATATTGCCAACAAATTTTCATGCAAAGTTGAACTATGTCATGTAATGGGATGAGTTGACATGGATTTTGATACTTGCCTTTCCTCTGTGACCTTGGGCATTCCAACTTAATAAAAAATAATAATAATTGACTTCAACCATCAAAGCACTGAGTCAGATGTCACAGGGATAGATACCAAAAGGAAACACTGTCCTCACACTGGAGGAGTACTCAATTCCCTTGGGGACAAAATTATGAAAAATATACAAGTTTCTGTAATTCAATGTAGACTTTAAGTGCCTTTGAAGAGGGACTCTGGGAGGGATCATGCCAAGAAGTACTTCCCAGAACTTCTGCTGCCAGTATCCTTGTCCTCATGGTGAGCCACAGCCACCCCTGCCTCTGCAGGAGACCCTCCAACACTAGCAGCTGTGCCGGGTCTCAGTTGCAGCACCTGGGATCTTTGTTGTCATGTGCTGGATCTTTGTTGTGGCATGCAGGAGCTTAGGTCGCAGCATGTGAACACTTAGTTGTGGCATGTGGGATCTAGTTCCCTGACCAGGGATTGAACCAGGGCCTCCTGAATTGGGAGAGCAGAGTCTTAGACACTGGACCACCAGGGAAGTACTTAGTGCTACTCCACTGGTGGATGAGCTCCAGTTTCTTTCCCATTTACTTGATGGGCTTTGCAGTTATTTCCAGTCTTGGGCTACTTTGACTGTTTTGGTAATCAACAAAGGGACCCAAAGCAGACTTCTCTCCTTTGCCTGAACACTACAAGGAACCAGAGCCTTGGTATCACCTCCTTGGAGAATCCAGACAGATTCGGATAAATCTCTTCTGGTTCTCAGAGTTCTTATATTGGTTGATGGTCCTGAGTTTTACTGGCAGTATATAACAGCCATGTGGCTGACAAGGTCTTAGTGCTCCAGCCGGATGTCAGGCCTGTGCCTCTGAGGTGGCAGAACCGAGTTCAGGACATTGCTCCACCAGAGACCTCCGAGCTCCATGGAATATCAAATGGCAAGAGCTCTCCCAGAGATCTCCATCTCAACACTAAGACCCAGCTCCACTCAATGAACAGCAAGCTACAGTGCTGGACACCCTATGCCAAACAACTAGCAAGACAGGAACACAACCCCACCCATTAGCAGAGAGGCTGCCTAAAATCATAATAAGGTCACAGACACCCCAAAACACACCACAGGACATGGGCCTGCCCACCAGAAAGACAAGATCCAACCTCATCCACCAGAACACAGGCACCAGTCCTCTCCACCAGGAAGCATACACAACCCACTGAACCAACCTTAGACACTGAGGGCAGACACCAAAAACAATGGAAACTATGAAGCAGCAGCTGGTGAAAAGGAGACACAAAACACAGTAAGTTAAGCAAAATGAGAAGACACAGAAATATGCAGCAGATGAAGGAACAAGGTAAAAACCCACCAGACCAAACAAATGAAGAGGAAATAGGCAGTCTACCTGAAAAATAATTCAGAGTAATGATAGTGAAGATGATCCAAAATCTTGGAAAAAGAATGGAGAAAATACAAGAAATGTTTAATAAGGACCTATAAGAACTAAAGAGCAAGCAAACAGTGATGAGCAACACAATAAATGAAATTCAAAATTCTCTAGAAGGGATCAATAGCAGAATAACTGAGGCAGAAGAATGGATAAGTGACCTGGAAGATAAAATAGTGGAAATAGCTACTGCAGAGCAGAATAAGGAAAAAAGAATGAAAATAATTGAGGCCAGTCTCAGAGACCTCTGGAACAACATTAAATGCACCAACATTTGAATTATATGGGTCCCAGAAGAAGAAGACAAAAAGGAAGGGACTGAGAAAATATTTGAAGAGATTATAGTTGAAAACTACCCTAATGTGAAAAAGGAAGTAGTCACTCAAGTCCAGGAAGCACAGAGAGTCCATACAAGATAAATCCAAGGAGAAACATGCCAAGACAGATATTAATCAAACTATCAAAAATTAAATACAAAGAAAAAATATTAAAAACAGCAAGGGAAAAACAACAAATAACGTACAAGGGAATCCCCATAAGGTTAATAGCTGATCTTTCAGCAGAAACTCTGCAAGCCAGAAGAGGCTAGCAGGACATATTTAAAGTGATGAAGGAGAACAACCTACAACCAAGATTACTATACTCAGCAAGGATCTCATTCAGATTTGATGGAGAAATTAAACCCTTTACAGACAAGCAAAGCTAAGAGAATTCAGCAGCACCAAACCAGCTTTACAACAAATGCTAAAGGAACTTCTCTAAGCAGGAGATCATCAAAAAATCTACAAACAATAAATGCTGGAGAGAGTGTGGAGAAAAGGGAACCCTCATGCACTGTTGGTGGGAATGTAAATTGATACAGCCACTATGGAGAACAGTATGGAGGTCCCTTAAAAAACTAAAACTAGAATTATCATATGACCCAGCAATCCCGCTAATGGGCATATATCCTGAGAAAACGATAATTCAAAAAGAGTCATACACCAAAATGTTCACTGCAGCTCTATTTACAATAGGACATGGAAGCAACCTAAGTGTCCATCAACAGATGAATGGATAAAGAAGATATGGCACATATATACAATGGAATATTACTCAGCCATAAAAACGAACAAAACTGAGTTATTTGTAGTGAGGTGGATGGACCTAGAGTCTGTCATACAGAGTAAAGTAAGTCAGAAAGAAAAATACCATATGCTAACACATATATATGGAATCTAAAAAGAAAAAACAGCAAAGAAAACAAAATGGTCAGAAGAACCTAGGGGCAAGACGGGAATAAAGATGCAGACCTACTAGAGAATGGACTTGAGGATACAGGGATGGGGAAGGGTACGCTGGGGCAAAGTGAGAAAGTGGCATGGACATATATACACTACCAAACGTAAAATAGGTAGCTAGTGGGAAGCAGCCACATAGCACAGGGAGATCAGCTTGGTGCTTTGTGACCACCTAGAGGGGTGGGATAGGGAGGGTGGGAGGGAGGGAGATGCAAGAGGGAAGAGATAAGGGGATATATGTTTATGTATAACTGATTCACTTTGTTATAAAGCAGAAACTGACACACCATTGTAAAGCAATTATACTCCAATAAACATGTTTAAAAAAAAAAAAGGAAACAAAGGGGAAGGAAAACCTACAATAACAAACCAAAAACAATTAAGAAAACGGTAATAGGAACATACATATCGATAATCACCTTAAAGGGAAATGGATTAAATGCTCCAACCAAAAGACATAGACTGGCTGAATGGATACAAAAACAGGACCCGTATATATGCTGTCTACAAGAGACCCATTCAGACAATAAAAATAAAGTTAAAAATGAGAAAAATAAACAGTGACTTTGAAGAGATTTTTTTTAATATAGAAGCTAAAAGGAAGTAAATATTATAATGATCAGATAACATTCAAGGTGAGCTTTCAAATTTGTGTACTGTTTCAAAAGAGAAATGGAGAATTGGATGAGAGAGCACTGCAGTCAGAGAAAACAGCGTGAAATCTTGAGAAAAATGTTTAAAAGTAAGAAACATCTTCCGAAAGAGCAAGTTATAAAGTGTTATTTTAGAGTGAGCAAATGTAAAGGAATCATAGTATATAAAGCCAGAAAAGTAGTTTAGAATCATATTGTAGAGGAATTTAATGGACAGAATTTAACCTATTAACTCTACAAATAATTTATTTGGGGCAACAATTCCAGAGACCATATTACACACTAAAAATCCATACTTCACATTATAAGAAATACCAGGTCTTGAGACTATATAGGGTGAAGGAAAATAGGAAAAAATGACATAATTACATAAAAATATCTGAAACTACAATTATATGATTCTGAAGGCTGTGACAGAGAGTTGCACAGTTCTAGAAAATACATGATATGAAATATGACTTCATCAGATGGATTAATTAAGAATTCCCTGAAGAAAAAAAAATGAGTTCAGAGGACAGAGGTGAAAGGAGGACAGAAGAGTATTACATGCATGTGAGAAAGTTTGTATGAAATGTAAGGCCAGTGTGGCTGCAGTACAGGGAGCCAGGTGTTCTCCAGTTGTAGGGGAAATAGGAAACATAAGACAGTCCCAGATGTTGTAGGGTTTGTAAAAGTCAGTTTGTTTTTTATCCCAAAAGAAATGGGTAATTATTTAAGTGAATAATAAGAGAAAATATTTTATTATTATCAGAACCAAAACACTCACTATTGAGTGAAGAAAAGTTGAAGGGTCGGAATGAAGGAGATGAAAATGTTGCTACAGTGGACCATTTGAGAGCTAATTATTGCTCCAAATAAGTGCTTTGGAGACAGATATCTTTGTACTAATTTAAGAAATATTTAAGATATAAAATGGAAAGTACATTGTGGAGAATTAGAAATTAAAGGGACAGAGTTATCCAATGTTACTCTTTGTCACTGGATTGTGATATTTAGTTGAATAATGGTTTTATTCACAGTGATAGGGAATTTAGGCAAGCCTGGGAAATAAAGTTCTTTAAAGGAGGGAGACTACAAACTCATTTTAAGTACCTATGGGGTTCCTTTGAAGTACACGTCAAAGCAATGATGCAGATTTATAATTTCAAAGAGTGAGATTAGACTAGATCATTGATGTTGGAGCAGTAACTGGGCTTTGCTAGGGAGCAATGAAAAAGTAATAATGCACCCCAAAGTACTGACCAAGTAGCATGGGATAAGACTGAAAGGAGATTAAGAAAGAATAAATGAGTGTTAAGAGAAAGCCTAGAGTGTGACATCACGGAACTGTTTTAAGAAAGAGGGCGACAAATGCTGAGACAGCAAGTAAAAAGATATTGACCACTAGCTTTCCAGGTGGAGAAATCAATGAAGATTTTAGAAGTGTTATTTCAGAGAGGTTATGGAAAGAAAACAGATTTTTATGGGTTAAAGAGAGAAAGGTAGTGAGGAAATAAAGCCAGTGTTCAAAGGTAAATATTTTAAGAAATGGTTTGTACAGGTAGGTGACAGGGCCACAGTTGAAGAAGCATATGATTAAATTAAAGGATTAAAAAAAAATGGAATACTGAATATATTCAATGGAAAAATGCAGTTGAAAAGAAATGGGATTATACTACATTTGGTACCTGGCATAAATCATTGATTTTTTTCCTAATAAAAATGACAAGATAGAAAACTTTATTTCTTGAAAATTAATACAACTAAGGTAAAATGATGACTTGAAGCTAAGTTCCTCTTGAAGGACATAAGAACAAAAGGCAAAGGCTGATATAAACGTGTATAACTGAACTTTTGGACTTGATGTACATTAATGGCAGAGAGATTGGAATAGAAAAATAAGGAAACTGATGTGATAGTTCTAAAAAGGTAGAATCTATTGCAACTGGTAAATAGTTTTACCAAGAAATTAGAGCTACTTATGGTGAACCATAGGCAAATGTCCAGGATATAATTATTGGCTTTTGAAAGCATCTGAAGAAATGATTTACAGGAAGGATGAGGTATTTCCTCCACATTGCTAAGTCCAATGATCAGTTTCCTAATTTCATTTTGCTTGACCTGGTAGCAACATTTAGTAAAGGTTATCAGTCCCTTAAAATTATTTCTTCATTTGGCTTTAAGAAAACAAACACTCCTGATTTTGTCCAAAAGTATTGTAATTCATTTTTTTTTTTCTTGCGATACGAGGGCCTCTCACTGTTGTGGCCTCTCCCGTTGTGGAGCACAGGCCTCGGACGCGCAGGCTCAGCGGCCATGGCCCACGGGCATAGCTGCTCCGCGGCATGTGGGATCTTCCCGGACTGGGGCCCAAACCCATGTCCCCTGCATCGGCAGGCGGACTCTCAACCACTGTGCCTCCCGGGAAGCCCTGGAATTATTTTTTGATTTCTTGGAAAAAATCTGGAGAGATTCAAGGATCAGTTCTTGGAATTCTTCATTTTATTGATTTTCTGCATGATATTTTCCATTAAATAGCTTGAGGTGCTTTTGATAGGCTAGCAAGTCCTACATTTTTATCTCAGTCCTGAACTTTAATAATATATCTTTAACACTGTTTGACTTATTTGCTTGGATCTCAAGTAGGCCTTTCAAAATTAATAGGACCCAAACCCATATCCTAATTGGAGCTCCTCCAGTAAGAGCCTGCTAATCTTGCAATCTTTCTCTCTTAAATTAATAAGTACCCTACCTTCTTGTTCTTCAGGCCATGGTCTTGAAGTTGTTGCCCACACCTCACATCCATTCCATTAACATACGTTGTTGGCTCATTGTTCAGAGTATATTCTATATCTGGACATTCTCACTGTTGCTACTGACACAGAGCATCTTCCTAACTTCTCCTATTATTACTGTTCATCACACACACAAGATTCCATGCTCTTTTTGGTATCAATTAAGCATGCTTATACTTTAGAACCTTTAAATTGGCCAATCTGTCTGCTTGCAATACCCTTTTTCATCATATCTGCATAGCTTGCTCTCTCATCTTTGTCTCTACAAAAATATACTTTTTAACAAAATTATCCCTGAATACCATTATAAAAGAGATTACACCTCATTTCCACACTTTCTATAACCTTCCCATGCTTTATTTTTCCACATAGTAGTATACCATGCAGTGTACAGTTTAATTTTCACTAGTTTATTTATTTATTGGTTACCTCTGGCTTGAGCAGTACTATCCAATGGAATTTCTGCATTATGGAAATACTCTGTATCTGGCCTTTCCAAATTGGAAGCTGCTACCACGTGTGAATTTTGATAACATGAAATATAGATAGAGTGACTAAGAAAATGGATCATGATTTTATTTAACTTACTTTAAGTTGTCATTTAAATAGCCACACATGACCAGTGGCTGTCATCTTAGACAATGCAAAGCTAAAATGTTAAATTGTAATGGCACGGATTGTTCTCTGTTTTTTCTACTTCTTTCATTATTCTGTATAGACTGTCTAAAGCACAGTAAGTGACCAATACATACTTGCGTTAATAAATGAATGAAAGTAGAAGTCCAATAGTTAGTTGATAATATTAAGTTTGGATCATGGAAGACCAATAATTAATTAAGATAAAACTGGAAGTTCATTAAACAGTTTTTTTTAATTTGAATTTAGAAAGAAAATAAAGAATAAGCAAACCGTGATATTTCAAAAAAGATATTTCAAGGAGAGATTTGCAATTAAATGTTATAAAGATTTTGAGGAGAATGAAAAGCTTGAAAATAACGTCCTTGAAATTTGAAAAAATGATAGTCATAAGTAACCACAGATAGAGAATAATCAGTGCTTTGGTGAAGGAATGTCAAGAAGCTAACCCAGGCTTCAAAGTTTAGGGTGGGGTTGGACTAGAGAGAGTTGTGTAAATTAGGCAAATTGGCACATTAGCCATTAATTAAAGGCTAGAAGAAAAAGATAAGTTATAACAGTGGAGAAATACTTTAGTTTGTATTTGTTTGTTTTTGGTTTAATAACAATTGACCAGTTGTTTTGTGACCATTGGTACAAAAACATTGAGAGATATTTTAAGAAGCAGAACATAATTGGTAGACTAGGCTCTTAGAGGAGATGCCTTTGGATTGACTCAGGTTAATACAGATTTTAATTGGAAAGAAAAAGATTCTCTCTCTGTCTCTGCTTCTCCCTCTTTCTTTCTCTCTCTCTCTCTCTCTCTCTGCTTCTCTCTCTCTCCCTCTGGAGGAAGAAAGGAAATGTTAGAGAAGAGATAAGCAGAAAGTTTAAGTTTAAGAAATGTCTTTTCAGTATTTCCAAATCATAACAGAATGGAGGGAAACTACTTAGTTACGCCGAGGATAACACTGCTCTGGAAGATATGATAGGAATTAATAAAGTGTTGTTGAGCAACAATGCAGGTCCAGCTGAGGTTAGAAAACACGAACAAATCATGTTTTCGTGAATATTGCCAATCATATTTGACAGCTCTGGTGTTAGAAGACACAAAAAGGCAGGGAAAAACAAGAGAGGTTATCATAATATAACATGCCTGACAGACCTTCCCAAAAGTGCTGCAGTGTAAAACTAGACATATTACAGCTACATTTATTCCTGTCCATTGACAGATTTAAATGTGGAAGTAAATTTAGCTATTGCACCTGTAATGTAATTGCCTTAAATTAAAAAAAAAAATACCTATAATAATACTCATTACAATAAGGTATTAACTTGCTAATATATATTTCACACTGTCTACAATTACATAGAATTTTTAGATACTATCTGTCTCTTCCATTATTAAATTTTTCAGGGCATTGAGAACAGTTCCTTATTCAGAGAATAAATTCCTTTCCTTAATCAGTGACTATAATTTAATTTCTCAGTACTAATTTTCACATATTAGAATGTAAACTTCACCCCTTAACCCCAGCTACATTCTGTGCACATTTGAGAGCACCTTCCTGGTGTTTGAACTCCTCTGCCTGTCCTGAGTGTGTGCATGCTGTTAGCTGCAGGACCTGGCTTAATCCTCCCTTTAGCTTTGGAGGGTTGTTCTGGCTGTTTATAGTCCAGTTCTTCTGACTGTGACACTTAAGGCTAAGTTTAAGTTAAAAAATTCACTCAGGTAGTTTGTGGTAGCACCAAGATTAACATCATGACCTCTGTACTGCTGCCTGATGTACTCTTTTTGAATTTCTCTGCATTCAAAATGGTAAATCTCAGCTTTCTTATTTGACATTTCAGACCACTCAGGAACTCTTCCCTACATAGATTGGTGCTTTTTACTTCCCAGCGTAAAATTATCAGGCCAGTTTGAATGCTTTCTTCCTGGGTCTCATATGTTCTTCCTTCTTGGTTCACGAATTAATTTTGCTGCAACCCATCTGCAATGGACTGAATGCTTCTGTCCTCTGTGCCGCCACACCCACAATTCATATGTTGAAATCCTAACCTTCATTGTCATGGTATTAGGAGGTGGGGTCTTTGGGAGGTGATGAGAATTAGATGAAGTCATGAAGATGGAGTTCTCATGAATGGAATTAGTGTCCTTATAAAAGAAAAATGATAGAGATCCCGGGGCTCCTTCTGCCACATGAGGTTACAATGTGAAGAGTGCTGTCAATGAGGAAGTGGGTCCTCACCGGACACCAGATCTGTTGGTGTCTTGATATTGGACTTCCTAGCCTCCAGAACTGTGAGAAATAAATGTTTGTTATTTATAAGCCACGCTGTTTACAGTATCTTTTATAGGAGCTTGGATGCACTTCAATTAGCCAGCCCAAAGCAAGATCTTACTGATTTTAATGTTTGCATATTTGAAAATGTCTTTATTCCACCTTCACGTTTGATTTGTGGTTTGGTCGGATGCCTGTCTTAAATTCTGTTAACTTTGTTATTTGAAAACACTCTTTCCATACTCGGTGTTCTGGATGGGAGTTTGGTGTCCATCTTTATTGTTCGTGATGTATGACATGTTTATTTGATTTTATTTCCTACCATCTATTTATTTTTTTCTCAAGTTTTCAAAATCTTATTTCAATTTAAAAGAGCTTTTAATTTTATTGGCTTTGGTCACAGATGCCTTTTTTTAATAGGCGCACTTTCTTCTTGAAGAAGGCTTCCTTCATCAGTTGGTAAAAACAATATGTTTCTATGGTTGATTTAAATTAATTTCTGGGGAACCATGATGTCTAATGACATTGCCACTTTTGCTGACTGGAATTTTGTTTTTAATTACTTGAACAGTTCTGGGTAGACAAAAAGAGTCTGGCAAAAATAACTAAGAAATAGATACCTAGAAACTAATTAGATGTTGGTAAATTCCTCATCCTTTCTATACATTGATTTAATTTCTCTATATATTCTATACACTCTCTTAGTCTGTTCAGGCTGCTGTAACAAAATACCATAGACTGGGTGGCATATAAAAAACATAAACTTATTTCTCACAGTTCTGGAAGCTGGAAATCCAAGATCAGAGTGCGAGCATGGTCAAGTTCTGGTAAGGGCGCTCTTCCAAGTGGCAGACTGCTGACTTCTTGTATCCTCACAGGGTGAACAGCAGAGAGCAGTAACCTCTCTGGTGGCTCCTATAAAGCCATTAACCCTGTCACCTCCCAAAGGCCCCAACTCCTGACACCATCACGCTGTGGGTGTGGGATTCAGCATATGAACTTAGGAGGAACAATAACCCACACATGAAAGAGAGAGCAAGGAGAAAAAAAAAAGGAGAAAGAGATTTCTGAACTTTGGAAAAGATCAGTAGAGAAAAATGAGAGCCATAGATTTTGAATATATTTATTTTTCTATAACTAGACTCTATGCAATCACTGCTTCATTCTAGAAAAACTTGTTTGATTAGTCATTTTGTCATAAAACTTTTGAATCCTGTTTATAGCAACTCATTCTATTATATCCATCCTCTAATACAACTCTATACAAAAGAGACCTTTATTTGCTATATTGCCTTGGGCTTACCTTCAAATGTTCTCTTTCTTTATAATTTTGTTTCCAAAATTTCATACCTTATGTTTCAGAGGGGAAGTTGCAGGTTTGAAGCTGTATTCTGATTTAGGATTTATATTTTATTGCTTTGTTATCTATCCCTCAAAAGTAAAAACATGCTATATAATTGTGAGAGTGTGTACATGGATGTTTAATTTTGGTGCTGTATGTTTCCTATAGCACCCAAATTAAACACACACATTGTTAGAAAATATTTTAAAAAGAAATAATATAATTATATGACATCCTTTAGATTTCCAGAAACTCACAATTTTTCTGGAATGATTATGAGCTTATTTCCAAAAATTACTTTTATAATTTTGCTTGCTGCTCAAGGAAATTTTGGATATTGGCCTTATTAATATATATATATATTTTTTTTTTTCTATCAGAAAAAATGAGATTAATGAAATGTAATGATTTGCTAGCTTGGTGTTGGAAAGTTCTGTTTGTCCCATTAGAAGAGAGAAGTTACACATTTACAACAAGATAGTAAAATGATATCATGTAATGTTTTGTGAAATCTTACATTTTTAAATGACTGCTCAGGAAATATGTTCTGGTTATTTTCCATTTACTGCTACATTTCTCATTTCTTTCCCTGGCCCTGAGGTCAGTTCAGGAGGATGACCTTAACAGAATCATTATCTAAGTCTCCATTGTCATCTTGCTTTCAGTGGGCTTGGGAGGAGAGAAAGTTTGGTTCCATGTTCTTGTTCTTACCTCGGTCAGCACCATTCTACATACAATGTCCATTATTCAAAAAAAAAAAAAAATGACAAAAAACCAAGGAAGATAATCCAATATCTAGAAACAAAAAATCAACATTCATCTAGTTTAGATCTTGGATATATCAGACATTAATTTTTTAATAAAATGAAAAGAATGATATATTAAAAGCTCAAGTAAGAAAGGTTGGCAGCATGCACAAAAAAATGGAAATTTTAGCAGAGAAATGAAACTGTGTGAAATATTTAAAGAAAATAGTAGAAATAAAAAAACACGCTAAGTCAAAAATCACTGAGAAATTTTCCCACTTCAGACACAAAGATCTGGTCTGCCTAAGAGTGAGGCTGCACCATCACAGCTGAGAACATGCACACCACCCACCATCACCATATATTTAATACATTAACATGAAATAAAATAGATTTCAAGCCAAGAATTATTGCTAAAAGTAATCGGGTATATTTCACAATAAAAATGATCAAAACAGAAGAAATACATGAAAGAATATATAACCTTAAGATAGGGCTCAAAATCACTGAAGAAAAATCTAATAGAACTAAATGTAGAAACGCATTTTTAAATTATTATTTGGAGAGAGATGAAGATTTTCATGCACTTCTAGCTGAGAAAAATGACACATTTTTGTATAATATCAGTAAGGGTGTTTTTTTTTTTTTTGAACCCTCATAGCACTTTGAATCTTTCAGCACTTAGCAAATAGTAAGGGTGTTTATTAGCCAGCTGCCATGACTACCTCCAATGGCTCCAACCTCCCTATATTCACAGTCTTGTATATTCCCCTCTAATATTTTATCAGAAATGATCTGCATGACCAATAGCATATGCAGAAGTAATGTTACTTCAAACTGTAATCAATCCAAATGTCACTCAACTACTGTATGGCTATTAAAGGCTGTATCTCTCTCTTCTTTCTCTCTCTCTCTGATTTTATTAACAGCCAAGACTCAACAAACTAATTTTAAAATGAGTGAATTTTATTCTATGTAAGTTATATCTAAATAAAGCTGTTAAATGTCACTAATTTTAAAAATAAATTAGACTACACTAAATTTAAGAATTTCTATTTACCAAAATACAGAATTAAAGTAGTGAGAGTATAAGACAATTCACTGATGGTGGAAGATTTCCCAGTATCTATATCTGAAACAGATATATATATATCCAGAATAAGGTAAATCGTTCATACAAATCATTAAGAAAAAAATAGTATCAACTTAATAAATAAGATGCACTAGTAAAATAATAAGAAATGAACAAAAGCCAGAATATTTAAATGTTCATTTAGTGAAATATACTTGGCATCTACCACACACTCCCAACAAAACATCTAAGATTAAAAGGGTAGAAAGTACTGATGTTATGAAAGATGTAGAACAACTTGAAGTCTCATAAATTCCTGGTGAAAGTAAAAATTTGAACAACTTTTTTTGAAAACTCTTTTTCAGAATTTCTAAAACTTTTGAGCAAAAGAAATCAGACACATATCATATGACACAATTTTTATAAATTTCAAAGATAAGCAAGTGAATCTATGGTGATAAATCTCAGGGAGAATAATAAAAAGGTGCATGAAAGAATTGTGGATCACAGAAGTGGTGTGTATCTTGGGGAGCATAGTGATTTTCTGAGTATATAAAATTGTAATACATCATCAAGCTCAAAATATGTTTTACTCAACAATAACAAAGTAAACATTTTATTTTAAAAGACTAGATATAGGTTCAAGAATTACTCAAGAATTACTCTATATAAGAAAACACATTTTATCCAATTTTGTACTTTCCTCAAAATGAAGAATAAAGTGAGTAAAAAAGGAGAAGGAAAATTTTTTTCTTAAAAAAAATATATTGTATCCCTGTATACATAATATTCAAATTTGATGAGACAATATTTATATCGGGTACATTCTGAAAATGGATATTTAATTATAGGATTACAGCTTTCATTTTATGATATAGTCATATTAAAATTTGAGAGAAGTAAAAATTGAGAGTAAAATAGAAATGTATTTTAAGTGTCGTTATAAGTCCAGTTTATTATAGAGCGTATCAAAATTAATATCATGTTAGAAGAAATTCTGGCACTGAGCGAAATCATTAAGCTTTTTTCTATATTCTCTGGTATTCACTTGCTTTGATTAAAAGCTGTTAATTTATAGTCATTTCCTTTAATTAGATTTACATACTACATCCATTATTTTAACACATTTTTATTGTTTATTTTCTGCATCTGATCATTCTTAAAAAATGTTTTTATTACAGTTACTTTTTAGAAATTTAACATAAATCATTGAAAAAGCCCATCCTTCTAAATGTTTCCTAGAATCAATATTTATATCATAATCACCGTGTCATCCACATAAATTAATGATACATAAAAATTTCCTCTTAATCAAACAAAAATTGTAAATTTTGTTCTGAGAGACGTGATCCCTACTTTGAATATTTGGGAAATATTTAGAAATAAAAACAAGGTGAAGAACAGAAGAATACTTTTTCAACCTTAATGCCACATTTTTCTTATGATCAGTAAAGTGAACATATTAAGTGGTTGAAGCTATCAATCAATTAAATAAATATGTTAATAATAAAATGACTCATTAAAGAAATGCATAATAGACATTTTAATTGATACAAGATTAATAAATGTATTTATAGAATAATTTCTGATTAAAGTGGTGATTTTATTGAACAGTAAGAAAGCCTATTGATGATACAAAAGCTTGCAATATTTCAATAAATTATAAGATTCATTTTTGTAATCCCAGAGTTGGCTTCTTTCTCTTCTATTCTTTCAATTCAATACAAATTTTGACTTTGTAAGCAATATGAACCTTAGATAGATTGATATTATGAAACACTATATTCAAGGAACGACTAAACAATATAATGCTATAGTTCCTTTTTTTTTGGATTCTTTGTGACAGAAAAATAAAAGAAAAAAATTACAGGTGCAGGTGAATAATAGCCTGTCAAAATGAACAAGGGAATGCTTGTAAAGCTGTGCTTTTATTTGAATTATTTATATAAGAAAGGAAAAATGAATTTCTTACAAATAATTTAACACATGGCGCAAAATATGCTGCAATTTCTTTAACTAGAGCTCTATATAGACAAGTCGGCTCTGTTATTGCATTATTTTCAATATGAAAGGAGTAAAAACACACTTGTACTTCAGAAATTCTTCAAAGAATAAAATTGGGGTGCAAAACTTATACAAACCTCATTGTGAGAAAGGGTAATAGCATTTCTGTCAACTCCAAATTATCAAGGAACAATCGAATTACACATACCTGTTATTACTAGATTACAGATTACAAATTTATTTTCAGCATGTGATGGGGATGATGTGGTTCAGAGCAAGAGGAGGCAAAGCCCTAAACCACAGGGCTTAGCCTGCATTACATGCGAGGCATTGCCTTGGGAAATATTATGAAAGACCTGATAGGAGAACCATTTTCCAGCTATCACATTGTTAAACGTGTGATCCATTTTGGATGTGTAGTTACTTTGTTTTTTTTTTTTTAACATCTTTATTGGAGCATAATTGCTTTACAATGGTGTGTTAGTTTCTGCTTTATAACAAAGTGAATCAGTTATACATATAAATATGTTCCCATATCTCTTCCCTCTTATGTCTCCCTCCCTCCCACCCTCCCTATCTCACCCTTCTAGGTGGTCACAAAGCACTGAGCTGATCTCCCTGTGCTATGCGGCTGCTTCCCACTAGCTATCTATTTCACGTTTTGTAGTGTATATATGTCCATGCCACTCTCTCACTTTGTCACAGCTTACCCTTCCTCCTCCCCATATCCTAAGGGAAAAAAAAAAATCATGAAGATCCTAGGGGTAAGACAGGAATAAAGACACAGACCTACTAGAGAATGGACTTGTGTAGTTACTTTTTAGAGTTATTTTAGGCACAAGATATGTAAAATAGTTATACAGCAATAAAATTTATCTGTTTCTTTTATTTCTTCCTTTCTTTAAGTCTGTAATGAATGTCCATGGAATTTATATTTCAAATTTCTGGAAATATAAAAAAGGACATTGGTGATTTACCAGTGTACTTATCTTTTGTGGATAAATATTATAATGTGCCTTTAAGGTGTATTCTATCCACTCGCATGCTAACTGTACAGATTTAGACATTTTTTTCCATAATTCTAGCTTCCAAATACCCTATGCATAAAAATTCTTTTTCATACTTGAATAATGAATAGAACTATATGAGTATGTGAATTAATTCTTTTCTAGGAATTTCCTCTCTGGAAATTGAGAATCGAGAGTAGACTGTGACTGAAGGATGTACAGGTCTCATGTGCTTTTAAAAAATTACAATAAAGAAAGGCTATACATTGGCCTTGAAAAATTACTATATAGTTATGGCCATTGTTTCAGTTAAATAAATCATACATTAGAGATTGTGCATTCCATATCAATTCAGTCCATAGCTACTTGCGTTCACAGTTTACTGATATAATTAATAGATTGTGACAGCGAGGCTTCCTAGCAAAGTTCTTAGACTTCATTAGATCACAAACAACTTTGAGTATCTGAATAGATCATTGAGCCATCCTCCTAATAAATGCAGTGATATATACATCTGATCATATATGCAATTTCCACTGTTTTACAAAATTCTGTATAAAAAGTCTCCATCAGTCAGGGTTCTCTAGGAAAAGATAAATAATAATTATAGATAGATAGACAGATAGGTAGATTTTAAGGAATTGGATCGACTGGCAAGATCCAAAACCTCAAGGTAGGCCAGCAAGCTAGAGACCCAGGAGAGTTGATGTTGCAGTTCATGTCTGAAAGCCATTAGAATTTCCTTTGTCTTGATGGACATCAGGTTTATTGTTCTACTCAGGCCCTCAACTGATTGGATGATGCTCACCTACATCATGCAGGGTAATTTACTTTACTTGATTTCTCTGATTAAATGTTAATTCCATCCAAAAATAGCCTCACAAAAACATCCAGAATAATGTTTGACCAAATACCTGGGCAGCAACTCAAGTTGATACATCAAATTAATGATCATGGGCTTCCCTGGTGGCACAGTGGTTGAGAGTCCGCCTACCAATGCAGGTGACATGGGTTCATGCCCCGGTCCGGGAAGATCCCACATGCCATGGAGCAGCTGGGCCCGTGAGCCATGGCTGCTGAGCCTGCGCGTCCGGAGCCTGTGCTCTGCAACGGGAGAGGCCACAACAGTGAGGCAACAGTGAGGCATACCGCAAAAAAAAAAAAAAAAAAAAAAAAAAGACAACAATACAGTCATACTTTGCCTAACATGGTAAAACTATCCTTCACACAACCCAAAGCATACTAACAACATTTAAATATTATGATATAAAGTCAATATATCTTATGTTACATGATAAGGGGAAAAGAGATGAAAGAGAACAAAGATAGTTGCTTAATATATACAAAGAAATATGCTAGTAATAGAATAAGGAAGAAATAATCATGATAGTTACACTCCTCGTTTCTGCAGCTGGTCATATGGTTATAACTGATATTTATAACTACATTTTTCTACTACCCATTTTGTATTCCCCTTGCCCTCAAGAATCACGTCAACTGGTTGTGCTATGTAACCCTAGACAGCCAGCCACTTCACTCAGAAAAGGATATCTCTCAGTTAAGTATAAGAATTAAATGGGATAATGAATGTAAGACACATAAAGAGAAGTGTTTCATGTTCTCATTCAGCCTCCAGAGTTGTTGTAAAATTAAGCATTAAACACATAAACATATATATATATATATATATATATATAACTACATAATTAAAGTATTCTTGATAAAAATAAAATGAAGTGTCTAATTAAATGGAGAGTTAGAGAAATTGTTCTGAGTAAGTAACATTTAAGAAGAAATGAGTTGAATGGAAATTAGGTAAAGAGTTAGGAAGAAAATCATTATAAATAAAGTGAACCATATATTAGATCCTAATGCAGAAAAGAGCCTAACACATTTGAGGAACTGAAACGTGTGTGTGTGTGTGTGTGTGTGTGTGTGTGTGTATCTTGTGAGAGGCACAAGACCAAAATGATGCTATAAGTTAAGATAACACTAGCTGGTTGTAATGGTTAACTTCATGTGCCATATTGGCTAGGTTATAGTCCCCAGTATTTAATCAAAACCATATTTGCATTTTGCAGAGGAGGTATTTTGTAGATACAGTCAGTACGTACAGTCAGTATCTTTGAAATAATACCTTGCCTTATGTTATTATAGTGTGCTGAGGTACAAATGTAGAAGCCTTCTGTTTACTACTTTTAAAATATATAATCTCTAAACAAAAGTGTGCTGAATTGGGAAAGGGTATAACTTGCTAATCTTAAGAATTAGAAATTTCCACAACTATTTTTATGTTTACATTTAACATTTATACTAATGCTAAACCTATTTATAGAAAAAAAGTTATGCTCTTAAGTATAGCACATCCTCAGTAGTCCTGGAGGTTATAATCACTCTTACTTTTCCTAAACCTGGAGAAATGTCCAGAGCTTTAGCAGTTCCTATATTTTATGGGTGTGGAAGACACTGCTCACAATGTATTATCCTCACTTGCTGTCACTGTGTTCCAGGGCAGTGGAATTCCATTTTACTCCGGAAAGACAAGAGACACCTAGATCTTAATCTTAGATCTTAGATAAATAAAGCCCTACAAGAGTCCTTGGGGATGTATCATGATTAGCTGAAGCCAGTAATAATAATCCCATTCTACATTTACAGCGGTTAGTCTAATGGTGTATTTATATTTCAGTGCTACTAATGAGGAGATACCAGCTTTATTAGCTATTGAAAAAATATTTCCCAAGGCAAATATTTGAAAGCAATTATCTTTATACTCTGCCCTTCATTACTACTGTATACACTAAAGTGAAGGTTTGAAGCCAGTACTTTCTGAGGAATTGGGTCAAAAGAATAACATGGATGTGATTGTTGAGTGACTGAACCAACAGTGTAATCATCCTCCAGATATGTTAAAGGGAGAATACATCTTCTTATGATTTGTGACACTTTCAGCTCTTTATCAAAAGTTCAAAAAATTAACAAACTTTTATATTGGTGCTGACAAAAGGAAAAAAGTTGACTCAGAAACTGTCTAATCAATTTTTCAGAATTATAAACTTTGATAACTAAGCGAAAATAATAAAGATGAGTTCTTGGTCTCAAGCTGTGTTTTTAGGGCTATGTTGGGAGAAAAACTGCCCAGTGTATTTAAGCTATTCACATATCATCTGTAGTAAGAATTTTACTAAATGTGGTTGTTTTGTGGAGCAAACACATTGTTATGCCAGAAAAAGTTGTGAAAATTTTGGCTTCACTATATAAAGCTGATTAGGGAATTTTTCACTTGAAAGTATCAGCTAAAAGTCTTGCCTGGCAATGTGGAAGCTAGCCATAAAAAAACAAAAACATATAAAATACATTGTAGGCAGCATGCCTTGACAAAAGCATCTAATTTTCTCATGGAAAAGGATCAAGATTCCTTGGTTAGAGGGCATGTTAATTATTTGGGACCATATCATGCAGAGATAATTGAGTCCTTTATAAAATGACTTCTGTGTTCCATATAAAGCCCTGTGGCAGCAATGATAGTTCCATATCACATAATGAATTGGAACCATATCTAAGTTGTCACTATTGCCCCACATAATTTCAAGTCTGCTTTAAGGATAGCATGACAGATAAGGTAATCCAGTGGGAGATTTTGGTGAAAATTCGACAGCAGCATCCATTATGTATCTTATTGTTCATCATGTCTAGAAAAGCACTTTGATGATAGAGAGCACATCTTCCTGGTTCAGTGCAGTATCCCCAGTGTTTTTAACAAGTGTATCTGATGCATGATAAGTCCTGTTGCATGAATTATTAAGTCAACATAGCATGCCCTATTAAAAAATGTTCTTGGTGTGCTTGTGTAAATAATGAAGTAGGTGTGTAGAATATAGATGATTAGTTATAAAACAAAGGACATATTCTAAGCACTACCCTCCATGACTCTGTTTTGCTTTATCTTTTTCTAGAACTGTAGAATTGTCTAGATTGGATTTCTTACTCTAAAACAAAACAGAAGCCATTTTATTTTACTTTAAAGGATATATAAATTGCAAATACAGTACATAGGTAAAGAAAACACATACAGCATATACATGTTAAAACATTAAATAATGTTAGGCAACCAAAGTAAAAATAAACTACTGGGAATGCATCAAACTATAAAGCTTCTGCACAGCAAAGAGACCAATGAACAGAGTGAAAAAACCTACAAAATGGGAGAACATATTTGCATACTGTATATCTGACAATGAGTAAATATTCAAAATATAAAAGGAACTCCTACAACTCAATAGCAAAAAACTGTATATCACAAACCTGAATAAAAATTGCTCAAAAGACTAGAAAAGATATTTTCCAGGAAAACATCCAAATTGCCATCAGATTAAAAGATGCTCAACATCAGTAATAATCATCAGGGAAATGCAAATCAAACCACCATGAGATATCACCTCACACATGTTAGGGTGGCCATTATTTAAAAAAAAAAAAGAACTGTTAGATAGAATAAGGAAAAATTAGAATCCTTATGCATTGTTGATGGGAATATAAAATAATACAGCCCTTATGGAATACAGTGTGGAGTTTACTTAAAAAGAAAAAAAGAGAACTACAACAAGATCTAGCAATCCCACTTCTCAGTATTTATTCAAAAGTATTGAAATCAGAATATCAAGACATCTGCATTGCCATGTTCACTGTAGCACTATTCACAATAGCCAAGATATGGAAACAACCCAAGGGTCCATTGACAGATGAATCAATAAAGAAAGTGTAGTAGATACATAACATTCGTGTATAATTCACCCTTAAAAAAGAGGGAAATCCTTCAATATGTGACAGCATGAATGAACCTGGAGGACATTATGCTAAGTGAAATAAGTCAGTCACAAAAGGACAAATACTTTATGATTCCATTTATATGAGGTATCTAAAATACTCAAACTCATAGAAGCTGAGACTAGAAAGGTGGTTGCTAGGGGCTATGAGAGGGGAATGGGTAATAGCTATTCAATGAGTATAAAGTTTCAGTTGTCCAGGATGAATAAGTTCTCGGAGTCTGCTGAACAACATTAAGGCCATAGTTAACCATACTGTACTGTGCAGTTAATGTGTTAAAAGGGTAGACATCATGTTAAATATTCTAACTATAATAGAAACATAACTATACTAAAATTAAAATTGAAAAAATAATGTACATTAAGTTGAATATACACTATTTCTTGGAGATGGATAAGTATATAAGCATGAAGGATGGAGAGGGCTAAAAGATGACTCTTTGGTTCCTTTATTAGGAGTTGAGTATATCATGACACCAAATGGTAGAATTCTAGAAATGACAAGTCATGGTTTACAAAGTATGACCACTAGATATTTTTGGACTAACACTGAAGATGTTTGCCATCTATCCAAATGTAGATGTCAAAGAGTTACTTAATTTATTTATTAATTCCTTCATTCTTTCAGAAACTACTATATACATGTATGAATGTATGAATTGATTGATTGATTGATGGCATTGTGTGTCTGGACATGGTCTGAAGCATAGGGTTTAGAGAAAGAGTTCATTCAGAGAGAAACATCTTTGTCATCCAGAGAGAAAAACTGTTACTTAGGTTGTCAAAGACACAGGAATGAGAATGTTTTGATATGCAAGAAGTTGTAAGCATTGTTGATTATTGCTGAAAATTCAGTTAATGTAGGAACCCAAAAGCGCCATTGAATTTAGACACATATAGGACACTGTTGACCTTGGCCAGATCAATATATATAAAGAAATGGAGGTGGGGGCTGGATTGTGATTGTCCAGAATCTGAGCACTTTATACTGGCAGCTATAACTCATAGTTTTCTTTGTTATTTACACTATTGAAGATTAAAATATTTAGTCAAGGAAGCAGAGATACTAGGCTTTCAGTGAGAAACGAGAAAGTCCTATTTATTCCTTCAACTTCTTGATAATGTGATATTTGGATATATGGAGTGCTGATTTCTGGCATGGAGAACAGAAAAAATATGCAACCAAATACATAAAGCAAGAATCAGAAATGCTGGTCTCTCAAATGCTAGATAAAATGGCACAAACCGCAGATTGGGTCAAAGTGTCCTAAAAGAGAAAATTATTCACTATATTCTGAAAATTACTTTTTAGCAATTGCTTTATTAATCTAGTTCTTCAGTTTCATCTTTTATTACAGCAATTAATGAAAAGTATAAATTAATGAGTCAACATTTATTTTGTACAAATAGAACAAGCAATTTCAAGTTTTTTAATATCAAACATCACACTGATTCCTTGATATTTTTTATTCCAGTTCCTAGCAAAATTAAAAGAAACAAATTTGTTTGGGATTCTGGGTGTCCTGCAGTTATTTTGGTGGACAGTTTTTCTCAGCACAGGGAGATTATTATGTAGAGATAATTTATATAATTAATCAATTTATATTGATTATATCAATATATATGATATAAATATCTAACATATTGCATATACTTTATTTTATGTGGAAATGTGTATACTATATTAAATATCATGTAACCCCTATATGTGTGAAAAAATATGGAATATAATCACCTAGTTTTGACTAAGCAATTTATATCTAGTAAAGATAATAATTTTGTGTTTTCTAAAGCAGTTTAAAGTAGGATATAAAAGTGAGTTGGCTAGTTATATGATTAGTTTTTTCTGTGAAAAGCAGCTATAATTCTAAATTTTCATCTCTCTTAATTTTGTAATGCATAAGAGTATATATAAATTGATAGAGCAAACATTTCTCCTGTTTCTATAGTTTATAAGTTATGAATACTTATTATATCACGTCTCCTCTATTGGCCTGCAAGTTACATACCTTTTTACAATTATTTGTTTATTATTTTTATTATTAAACATGTACTTCCAATTTGTCAAGCCCAGTGCTAGTTAGTATATTCCCTTTTTTCCAGAATAATGCAAGGGCCATGAAAAATTTATATCTAGTTCACCCTATTAAATTAATATGTCATTGTCATTCTATATTTCAATACTAAATACTCTATTTAATTTCCACAGAATACTGTTAGGCAGTCATAATTAATTTAAATTTACTGACATGGTTTTCACTTCCATTGCCCTTCATTCCTCTCTGTTGTTGTTTAAACTTGTCGCTATGACATTTTATCTTTGCTAAGTCTGACTTTAAGATTCCCATTGGTGCTGGATTGCTCTCAAACTTTCACTCAGATTTTGTTTCCATAACACCTCTATTTCAAGAGAAGAATTTTTAATTTTATTACTAATATCAAATAATTCATTTTTAAGATATTGCTGTGCTCTTTTATGTTTCAGTCACCTAACAAAATCTTCATTTCATATTTTATCTCCTTTATAACTCTGGTATCTGAAACCCCTACAGGTCTCTATTGACCATTAGTCTTGCTGGTTGTTATTCAAAGTTTCTCCTCATAGGCACAGTCACTTAGAAAGGGTGTGGAAAGTGCTTTAAAACATGTTTCCAAATATTGAATACTAATAAGATGTTATTTTCCTTCTGATATAATGTATTTGCTTATTCCAGGCATCTCATAAACCAAGGTCATGATATTTTAATTTCAAGAGTTAAAGTAATTCAAATCTAGTTTTTGGAAAATTTGTGCCAGACTCTTTCAGGGTCACAAAATAAAGGTTTTGGGAGTGGTGATTAGCAGATATCCCCTGCATGAACAAGTCTGGGCTCCAAATTTTGTTCTCATATTCCTATGAGGCTCATAAAGGCACATCTCAGGTCGTCTGCTGCCTCTTTCATAAAAAGGCAAATGTACACTGGGGAAAAATAGTCCTAAGTGCTAGACTCATCTCAGAATATATGTTGTTTTCTTCCCTGGGAAGATGGCCTAGACATTCTCAGCAATTTTATTAGCTCTTTGAGGACTACAAGCAATTTTTAAAATATCTATATTGTCCAGGTTTCTTAACTGCCCTCAGTAGAATTGGTCTCAATGATCTGATCCACCATTACCAGATATAGAAATCTTACATATTTTTTGTAGGAAAAAAGAATCTGCCATTTGCCTGTATATAATAAAAGAAAAGAATTTTGATAAAAATAACTTGAAAAGGAAACGTTCACAGTCTGCTTTTCTTGTAGTTTCTCAAGAGTTTGTCTGCAGTTGAACCAGTTTATTTCTTTCACAATAGCCAATATAGTGTTTTATATGCAATAGATACATTTTATGAAAATAGGCAAGTTGAAATATCATATGTTGTCAGAGTTTTAAAATCTTTGTGCATTATTAGTATTTTACATGGACAAATTCGTCCATTAACTTTCATTAAATGTCATGATTTTTTTAATAAAGAAAGTATGTTCGAACTCGAAAGAAGTAAGAACTTTAATAATTAAATCTGCTTAACTAAATTTCCATGCAGTTCAAGGAGAAACAATATATATAACAAAATTCTATGTATTTTGGGGGAAGTTCTCATCACGTAGTAGCAACATAGGCTTCAGAACTATTATATGATTAATATTTCTTTTAAAAAATCAAAGAAAGAAAAAAGTCATTCAAGATTAGATTAATTTATTCTGATTATCTACTTCATGAAATTTGTGGCTTGAAGTGAACATATTAGAAAATTTAAAACGACAATCTCATTTCAAGGTATATACCCAAAAATAATTAAAAATAGGAATTCAAAGAGATATCTGTAAAGCAATATTCATAGCAATATTGCAGTAAATCCCCCACATACAAACCTTCAAGGTTTGAAATTTCCAAGAGGCAAACATGCGTTCTTGTGTCCAATCAAGTAAGTTAGTTCATGTGTATGGTGTACATTGTCACATGTGTGCATCCTCTAGTAGTGACTGTACTTGTGTGTACTTTACTGTACAGTACTGTGTAGAGTACAGTAGTACAGTATCTTTATTTCAAGCCCAGAGTGTCCAGAAGCAAGCATAAAAGCAGCAGTGATGAAGCTGGTACTGCTGAAGAACCGAAGACATTCATGATGCAGGAAATGGCAAGGGGATTTTCTTTATTTGAGGTGAGGAGGCACTGTTAGTTTTTGAAGCAATGGACCCGGATGTAGAATGGTACATTGAAGATTGCAACAGCCGTTCAGAATGCAATCTAGTGCTACTGTGTCATCTATGACAAGAAAAAAAGAGCTACTACCCAGACATCATTGGATCATTTTCTGAAAAGGGTAAGTAGAATTGAATCCAGCAGGGAACCAGAACCTGTGCCAACAACTTCAGGTGTGAGTGAAATTGGAGCTTGCCCTCTGTCTCCTATTGCTGACGATCATTCAGCTCTACCATCTCCCACCTCCTCTCCCTCCTCCAGTCAGTAACTTCTTGCCTGTTCGCTCTGTGTCAGACACTGGATGCCAGCTGTTGTACTGTACTACTGTACTTTTCAAGGTACTGTACTGTAAGGCTAAAAATCTGGGCAATTCAAATTAGCATTTTCCTACTATTGCATGAATCAATATGAAAAGTATTCTTTAGAACATTCAATAAGGAGAATTAACACAACTGCATTTTCACTTAAAGGAGTAACCATGTAATATATGGCTACCCTTACAGTATTGGTTCATAGCACAAGGTGCCTGGACTAGCAGAGTCACTTACACCTGGGAACTTGTTAGACAGGCAAATTCTCTGGCCTCCCTCCAAACCTACTGAATTAAAATCTCTAGTTAGAGCCCAGCAATCTGATAATTTTTTATGGAATACATTTTCAGAAATATTGCCGTCCAGTTTCAAATAAAAGAATAAGTAAATCAAACTCTTTATTATAGAGAGAAATTCAACCTCCATCAATAAATTAATTTCAGAATACAGGTTGTGTATTTTATTTGAGAAACAAAGCATTATTTCATCCACTGCACTAATGTTACAGAAAAAGATTTAGACACATATCACATTCTTAGATATACTGGAAACTTAACAGCGAATTGTGACTTTCTCTAAAAATAAAAAGGAACTTGAGATATTGATGACAATAAAATAATTTGGGATAATATATCCACACATAAAAATTATGTTTTTTAACTGTATATATTAAATTGCAAGGTTGAAAATTATGGCATATAATAGAACATGTCATCTTTATTTCTAAAAGTAGAAATTTAAGAAAGTAACTGAATTAAAATATTAATATGTTATGCATAATGTTCTTGTAAAAAAAATAAGGGTTACCTAATGGAAAAGACATGAGACTGGTTCTCAGGCACATGGCCAGATGGCTTTTCTTGCTCTGCCACTTACCAGTTTATGAGTTTGAACAAGTCATCTAACCTATAACCTCTATGTGACTAGACTCTCACTATAATATCATGTAATTAGATGATGCACAGATTTTTATTTAACACAAAATATTTGAGGAGATAGAGTTTCAGGTTAAAGAGAGTGATGTCACTGAAAGGCAAGATATACAGGCCAATATCTGGAAGAAGAGATTGCTCTGGATTATCATCCCTAACACTGTTAGATCTTAGAAAGCTAAAAGCCTGGAAGGGCATAGACAAATGGTAAAAAGAAAACAGAATAAAAAGTAAAGGAGGGAGGGAGGGAGGGAGGGAGGATAGACATTTTATATACATAGGGTTGGCCAAAAAGTTCATTCGGGTTTTCTGTATCTTATACCCAGTATGTGTGTATATATATTTTAAAACATATGTTTAGGATAACAATTCTTCTGTTTTAAAATGACCTCCAATTAATTCACGTTTATGTAGGTGAATATTTAGTCAATTTTAGCTCAAACCGTCTATGAACACCAATTCTCATGAAGACATCCGGCTGCAGACTTACATAGCTCCTTAGTGATCTTGGGTCAGCATGTTGCTCTTTGGTGCTCCACTAGTCTCAGGTTTAAGATTATACTATAATCTGGTCCCTAGATGCCCAGGATCCATGCCCATTAAAACATATTTTTCCTACCTAGTGCTATTTTTTTTTAATTATTTATTTTTGGCTGCATTGGGTCTTTGTTGCTGCACGCGGGCTTTCTCTAGTTGTGGCGAGCGTGGGCTACTCTTCGTTGCAGTGTGTGGGCTTCTCATTGCAGTGGCTTCACGTTGCAGAGCACGAGCTCTAGGCACGTGGGCTTCAGTAGTTGTGGCACGTGGGCTTAGTAATTGTGGCTTGTGGGCGCTAGAACGCAGGCTCACTTATTGTGGTGCACGGGCTTAGTTGCTCCAGGACATGTGGAATCTTCCCGGACCAGAGATCGAAACTGTGTCCCCTGCTTTGGCAGGCAGATTCTTACCCACTGCGCCACCAGGGAAGCACAGGCCTTTTTTTTTTTTTTTTTTTTAATGTCTCTATGCATGTATAATATTTGAGGTCTATACCCATCTGTATGCTGTGATTTTCTTATTCTTACCCCAGGACTTTTCTAGTTAACTGGTTGCTTCACTGTTTCTACATCCCCATATTGAGGTACCTATTTCATATGCTGGGGTGAATGGGGCCACTACGTTTAATTCATCATTTGTTGAGGCTTCCTAGATTCTCTATTCATCTGCTGAGATCTATTCCCCTAGAGGCTGACATCTTTGAACCATATTCTCTAGATTCCCTTTCCATGTATTTTTAAGTTGTAATCAGCCAGTGAGTTACACCAGCAAGAGGTCAGAATGCAAGGGGCAAGGGAGTTTACATAATTCCCCTTTGCCCCACCCTCCCTGTCTAAGCAAGGTTTGGCCAGTGGCTGCATTCTTCTATAGCAGAAGCCCCTCTTGGAAGCTCCATTTTTACATTTCTGTTTCCCCTGACTTTTGTCACATGTCTCCCTTCCTTGCACCTTAACACCATGGTGGTAATGGCTCCCTCTTGTTATTTGTCCCTTGTGCTTCACTTCATTGTTTGGTTCCCGTAAACTTCATGAAATTCCCCAAATTCTCTTTAGTTTTCCCATTACTTTTTATGAAGTACTTGACTAGACACTTTGTTAGTCATCTGTCAATGCCATCAACCATTTGTGAATTATTATATAAGTCCAATAAGATCTCTACCTTAATTAGCATGCACTAACTTCAGGTTATATTTCAGGAAAAAAAGAAGTAATCCACATTAACGGGAAGGCCATTCAAACATATGTAACATATTTACCACTCTTGGTTCCTCATAAGGGATTTTCACTTACAGAGAAAGCTAGGATCACAAGCTCTAGATTCTCCTGGGTCTCCTCCTCATCCTCTCTTCTCCTCCCCTAACTACTTCCTCTTTCTATTCTCCTCTCTTATTAATAGAAGATCCTGTATCATACAGTTTTGTAAGCAACAGTCCTCTGCTTCTCTATGATGAATAAGATAAAGGGACTTCAAAAAGGAAAGAAAGAAAGGAAAAACAATCCCAGTGAAAAAGCAAAACATTGTGATATTTTTTTTTAAAAGATCAGAAGATATGAATTTTGAGATGTAACATTCATAGATGTGATGAAGAATTTATTGTCTTGGCCAGGTCTTTACAGGAAAAATTAAAATCACTGTACTCGATAAGATTAAAGAATTACAAGATGAGAGTGTCATATACATGTAAATGTGGCTTACAAAAGCTAAGAAAAGGAAAATGTGAGCGTGGCTTACAAAAAACTAAGAAAAGGAAAATGTGAGCCAGATGCTTAATTTCTCAGAAAAATAAGGATATTGTGGATATTAAAAATAAAGCTTTATTAAAATATAATTCATACTATTTCATACAGTTATACAGATACAATTCATACATACCAAGCAGTTCACCCATTTAAAGTTATACAGTTCATTTGTTTTATTATATTTATAAATTTGTGCAATAGCTATGTTATTTTTAGAATAACTTCATTTCAGGAAACTCCATACCTGTTAGCAGTCATTCCCCAATTTCTAGAGTCTCTGTAGCCTAGGCAACCACTAATCTACATGTCTATACATTTGTTTATTCTGTACATTTCATAAAAGCAGATAGCTTCCTTCCTTTACCACCTCAAATAGTCACTATGCAGATATGATGTAATTTATACATATCAATTAAAATTTAAAGCATGTAAATCAAAGAGTGAGAATAGGGATAAGGTAGAGTGTAAGCATAAATGAGGTCATTCATTGAAAATGTTCTAAATGGAATACGTTTCTATTTTCTTATTGCCTTTAGAATAGATTTGGGTTATGTTATCAGTAGTTCCAATAGCTCAGTCATGTTTTTATTTAGATGCTATTTTTCCATATTCTTCCACTTCTACCACTTAATTTCATATATATCCATATGACTTGCATATTATTGTGTGTATATATGTATAATCTTATTTGGATGATTTATGTTTCTTACTCATAAAGTCTGGCATAGAATTAGTAAGTGCTTTTTTGTTGTTGTTTCTTCTAACAATCAGTTTTGCAGTTAAAGAACTGTGCATAGAGTTCTTACTGTCTATTAGTATTTACATATTTCTTCATCTCTGTCCCTATCTACTTCACCCTTATTATTTGACAAAGATGAAATATAAATAAAAGAAAGAAATCAATAGTTATTCTCAGATACAAATGTAAGGAAGATGCAATGTGTAACTTTATGAGATTTTTCTACACCACTGAACAATTCTGATTCTACTACTTGGTATGATTGTCATCAGCAAAATGCAGTATGACCAGATCAATCTTTGCTTTAAATTATTTCCAAGAATACATTTAAAAATTTAAGATTTTCTTTCATATTTATTGATATTTTAGTATTCTTTCTTTGGTCATTATTCTCATCTGAGTTTTCTTAGGCTTCTTGTTTCTTCAACCCCATCTGAATATGACATAATTCTAGTGCAACTGTGATAAAAATTTCAGTTTTTAAACCAATCAGTGGCAAATATCCATTAAAACAGAATATATTTTTCTCACTGCTATTTTGGGAAAATAAATTTCATAGCAATTCCTATGTTGAGGTAATTTTGCACGTGTGATAAGGTGATGTGTTGGGAAGAGGACCAAACATATGTCTGACCAGTTTACTTCCATAAATATTTTCAAAGTGCCTATGTTTGGTTGGACATTTATTGCTAAGTGCTATGGGTTAAAGAACATGTAAAGGATAAACCTTACCTTGGAAGTGCTTACTGTGCTTCCTGAACAAATGTTACCATAATATGGTGAAGAGCATTCATAAGCTGTTGCTGAAGCATAAAAAGGGGCATTTATGTCTTATTTTTCCTGGTGCACAATATAGTGATTCAATATTTCTATACATTTCAAAATAATAACCATGATAAGTCCAGTTACCATCTGTCACCATACAAAGATATTACATAATTATTGCCTTTATTTCCCACACTATACCTTTCATACCTGTGACTCATTCATTTTGTAAGTAGAAGTTTATACCTCCTAATCTCCTTCACTTCTTTGTCTCATCCTCCCAGCCCCCTACCCTGTGACAACCACATGTTCTCTGTGTCTATGACTCTGTTTCTATTTGTTATGTTTGTTCATTTGTTTTGTTTTTTGTTTTAGATTCCTCATATAGGTGAAATAATACAGTATTTGTCTTTCTCTAGGGCATCGCTGTATTATCTGTGCAATTGGAAAAGGATTATTTAAGTAATAATCCATGACCTCTGTTTGGAAATACAAATAATAGTTAATGAGGTGAATATGAGTGGGAAAGGCACAATTTTTTCTGGTAAAAAATCAGAATGAGTATAAAACCAGAATTGAAAAACAACATAATGTAGGTGGGAAATTACACTGTTTTGTTAGTGATCACTGAAATGTAATTTAGAGAGTAAAAGGTAACCTGGTTTCTGGCTTGAATTTATAGTCTTCCTAAAACTCAATTTTCCTTAATATTTAAAATTGTTGTATTAGTGGGCTTTCTTCCTAATTCCAGAGTTATTTTGTCATAAAATAAATAATGTGGAACTATTTCTTCACTACAAAGTCCCCATTAGATGTAAGTTGTTACCTCCACTATTGTTTATAGGGCATGAAGTGTTATTGCCAAAAATATAATCAGTGGTTTTATACACAGTATACTTCTTACTCATATACAACTGTTAAAAATTGTAATTAAAGTCTCAGACTACTCCATAAGTTAGTTGAAATATTTTACATATAAAAGGAAAATTTATATATTATTTATTAATACCTGCTGCCAGCCATTTTTTTAGGAACAGTGGGTATTTCCACAATACATGACCACATGGAGGTTACCTATTAGCAAGTGAGAAAAACAGATAATAAAATAATAATTTATATAGTAAGTTAATGTAGAAAAGTTAATGCATAATAAAATAAAAGGAAGTACTATGGGAAGCAGTTCAATTTTAAGTGGGAAGGATAGGGACATCTTCACTGAAAGGTGACTTTCATGCAGAAGTTGGAAAAATATGAAGAAGAAAACTATATGTCTGAATCAGGCAAAAGGATAAGCAAGAGCAAAGCTCTTGAGGCAGGAATGAGTGAGGTGTGTTCTAGGAACAGTGCTGAGGCCCACGTGACTCACTTGGAGTAAGTGAGACAAAGAGTAGCAGGAAAAGAAGTAAGACAGAAAGAAAGAAGGGCAGATGGCTTCTGGCAATTATGGAAGTGTTGGGTTATTTTTTTTTTCCTTTTTGTTCCCCAGAAAACTGGAGAACTTTGATCTGAGGAGTGCATGACAATGTACTTTAAAAGATCAGTTGGAGTGTTGTATTGGGAATACCATGAAAGCAGTCAAGGGTAGAACTGGTGGTACAGTGAAGAGATATTTTACTAACTGTTGGAGCAGCAGCAGTGGTCTTGGATTTCAATTCATGCCCAAACGTATGAGAAAAAATAGGATTTACTGAGAACCAAATTTGTATAGCTAAAGAGTACAGGAATATAGCATGCTTAATGGCAGCCTGGTGGGAGACATAGGCTTCTACCATGGGATGTATGTAGCCAAAGGAGGATTACCTCAACTCTGGGAAGCTATCAGTCTGAATGTTCCTTCTGCTTTCATGACTTCCATTGCCTGGTCCAACTGAATTTAACCAATTTCAACTTACTTTCAATAACTTGCACTTGTTAGTTACAGATAACTGAATAACAGGTGCTGGATTACATACATAGTGTGCAGAGTGGAATTCTGATTTATCTTAGAAACAGTGCACTAATCTTAGGATCTCCTTAAATTAGTATAGCAAGAAGGATTCCACCAAAGATTAAAACCTCAAATGTTCCTTAAGTTAGAAGAAACGCTACAGGCCTTAAAAGATGTTTTTCCTCCCCCCAACCCTATTCTAACCACATTTAAGATGGAACCTCAGAAGATTTTTGGTAATTTAGTGGTCTAACTCATAAAACTCAAGTGGCTTGGTACTTAGTCTTAAAAGTCTGCCTGGATGGGAATTTTACATAATCTCTTAAGTAGCTGCCTTTTATGATTAGTACATTAGAACCACTCCAAACAAACATTTGCTATTTTTCTCTTTTTATAATATCTCCTATTATAAAAATCAGTCAAGACAGCTCATGAGCAAACAATACCAACCAATCAACAAACAGGAAAAATACTATCCCAGTTTCCATTGCAGTATTAACAAACAGCAACTTCCGAGAAATTACAAGCTAGCAGTTATCATTCTGGAGAGTAAAATGCCAGCTTCCCTCTCTTTGGGTCAACCTCAATTTCTGTAATTTTCTTCCCAACTCCTCATTTAATTTAATGGGGAAGAGACTTACGCAGTTGAGGAGGTATGTGTTACTGCTACAAATTCCTTCCTTCATGAACATATCTTTGAAATTTCTATTATTCTGTCATGTAGACTTATTTAGGGGTTAACAATGCCAGACAGGTTTTGCTGTCAATGAAAATATCTTGTATAGTCATTAGAAACAGGGTGCAGTCATCTCCCCTTGTCTTCAGCTTTCAGCTAAAATTCTGAGATTATAAAATACACCATTTTTGACATTCCAAAATAATACCCTCGACCATACTTATAAAGTAATTCCATTTACTAACCTTTCCAATCCATGTAACACACTGTCTTTTCCTATGTCTTAAAAATACACAGAATGGAAGATAAGTAGGGTAAACTTGCCTCTTAATGATGAATGCTGTGCTTCATCAAACACTTATTCCATAGAATTAGACAAGAAAGAAAATTCAAATTATTTGCAAAGTTATCAAAGTATAAATATTTTGCTTGTAAAATATGCAATGAAAATCTCACACTTCAAAGAATACAATAAATTGGATTCCATTAATTTTTTCAACACTTGTAAATGACACTTTCTTCTCTCAAGAATCTCATCATCATGACTCACACAAATCTACTTAGTTAAATGTTAAATCACTCTGTGTAAAATAAGAAACTGCTTGCCAGATTCTTGTTTGTAATTTCTTCTGTAGTAGACTTTCTTGCACAGTTCTCAATATATGTGCCATGGTTTAGAGACCAGAATACATAACACATATCATGATATGTTGGTACTTTTAGTTAACTAGTTCTTGTACAATATAGTCTTTGGGAATGAAATATTCAAGTAGACATTTACAAAATCAATATCTCTATTAGTTTCTGGAATCAAACCTCTGGCATGTAAAAACTAAATAATGACTAGAGTCATACAACTTAATGTGCCCATTTCACTTAAAAATATAAATTATTTCTAAGAAAATATCTAAAAAATATTGGAAATTATATTCAAATGTGTCCATATTGAGAATCTATTAGTACTTTATATTTATTCAATTATGCCTTTGAAAAAATTAAAGTTTAGTTATACATGTAATTGACTAATTGAGGGGACATTTAAAGGGCATTTAATTACTATATAGCAAAAGGTATAAATTATTTGTTTATTAATAAAATAATGTGAACCTAACTAAATCAGTAAAATATATAATTTTCAAGTTTTTCTGCAGTTTCTACTTAACTCTAAATTATCCTACTCCAGGACCAGCTTTAACTAGGGAATAAAATATGAGTTTACTTTTCTTATATTAAAATCAAAAGGATTATGTTTAGCAAAACTATTTCTTTGAATTTTCAAATGTTTCCTAATAAAGGTATTTTATTTATGGCTAATTTTATTAATGACTGATTTTGTAATATGACTAATGCTGTACAAGTATTTTTCTGTTTTTATTTGTCTAAATTATAAGTAATCTATATGACAAAAGATGATGAGTATCAGCTGTTTATACTACTGAGCAGAGAAGGATCTAAGTTATTTATAGTGATTTTGAAACTCTTCATATGTTTTGATCAAATATGTGCATATTTGCTTGGATAAATGTGGTGTTGAAAAGAGTCAGAGCAATAATACCATTTCCACAGATATAAACAGCATCTCAGTGGGGAGAGGAAGAAGATTCTATCCAGGAACCAGAGAGAATATTTGGAGAGTAGAGAGTATTCATTTTCTCTCTGTGACTCAGACAGTAGATACTGCAATTTTTTCTATACTCTTCCCACAAAAAAATCCATATGCAAATCCGCAGGGACAGAAAAAGGTTGCATGTCAAAGAATTTTTAAAAATATATTGACTGTACTTCAGTTTTTAAATTTTTTTTAAAAATAGAAAAAAAGTACATCTTATACCTATTCTGCACAAACATATTAATGTGAACCAACAAACTTGTCATAGGGATAATGCTCAATGACCTTTATTTCAGAAGTCTTTGGATTAAGTTTTCACTCTTCTTGGATTACTAATTACTGTGGGTTAACAAAGTATATTTTATAAAATAAGATTTTCAAAATTATATTGATAAATTATAACTATTTAACTAAAATATGTTCAAAGACTGCAGTGGGTCAAGAATTTTTATAGTCAATGGTGATGTAAACATTCTTGTAATATGGTTTATACTATAATGAATATCTCACATTAATAAAGAGAACAATGTTAGCAATTATCTGCTATAATTCACAGATTTTTCAGTTATAATTGTGTTCAAAATCAAAGGATTTTGTATCTTTAAGTGGCTGAAAATCCAGAAGTAGCTTTGGTATTGAACAAGACATTGGTTCAAATAGAATGACCGCACACTCATTTGTATTCCTTTCTCACCTTTACACCTGTTTTTTGTTTTTTTTTTTTTTTTTTTGGAAAGCAAGGAGAGATGGAAGACAACACAGTGAAAAATTATATAATTAACATCTATTTCTTGTATGGTAGTAAAACTAAAGAAATACCCAAGAATGAATTGACTCTGTTTAGGAGGGTCAAGGATAAAAACAAAGAGGAGGGTTTCCCTGGTGGCACAGTGGTTGAGAGTCTGCCTGCTGATGGAGGGGACACGGGTTCGTGCCCTGGTCTGGGAAGATCCCACATGCCGTGGAGCGGCTAGGCCCTTGAGCCATGGCCGCTGAGCCTGCACATCTGGAGCCTGTGCTCCACAACGGGAGAGGCCACAAGAGTGAGAGGCCCACGTACCGCCAAAAAAAAAAAAACAACAGAGGAATAATTACTTGGATTGGGTAGCTGAATAAAGTGAAAGAAGTCTTGGAATCACAAACACAATATATGTGCAGTATACACTCTCACATACACATATATACATCTATGATGCTACACATGCTGTGTGTGTGTGTGTGTGTGTGTGCATGTGTGAGTGTATGAGAGAGAGAGAGAGAGAGGGAGAGAGATTACTGGCAGAGTTGGAGATCCTTAATAAAATTGTGCTATAATTCAATATATGAGAAAATTCAGTGTTGCTAAGACATAAGGGTAGAATTTAGTTCTACCATTTTCTAGCTGTGTTGGATGAGTTATTTAAATTTTGCAGTTGTCAGTTTCCACATCTAAAACATGGTAGTAATAATGAATAACTCCCTCAAAGAATTGTTGAAATGAGAAAATAAATTAGTATTGCTAAAGTACTTAGAATAGTTACTAGCAGTAATAAATGCAATATGGCTGTTTATTATTAAAATATCAGTGAATGTTTTTAAATGACATTTATTGAATATTCTTTTATTGCATCTAAGGAATATGATTGTATGTTGAAAAGTAATTTCAAAATTGCTATTTCAATGTTGAATTACAAAATGAATAATCTGTTTTATTTTCATTTTGTCCTTTCAATATCATTATATAATCTTCCATGGATTAAGTAATGTAATGTTTCCAAAAAATAAGTTGTGTCTCAATATGTATAGATTTATTTAAACGTTAATTTAACCCTTTGGAAGGTCAAAATTGTATTTTCCTTTATTGATATTACATACTAACATCTTGGAAGAAACCAGCTCAATTAAGCAAAAGTGTTTGACATTTTAAAATGTTAACCCGTATGTTTTATTGTCCAATATAATGAATAGATTGCCACAACACTCAGTCAATTTTGGATCATTTTAAAAGAAAGAGCACAACATGAATGACAATATTTTTCTTAAAAGTTTTAAAGCCCAAGGCAACTAAACAAAGCCATTTTATTATAGCTAAAAATGAGATAACCCCATATTTCTAAGTAGAGTTTATTTGTCCTAAAGCAAAGTTTAACTGTTTTTAGACAGTGGAAGTCAAATATAATTAGGAGCTGGCAATTATAATTCAAATTTACTTTTTCTCAAAAGCAATATATATTTATAAATAAGAAAATAAAACTATTTAAAACATTAAAATTTTCTATAATTTGGACTATATCAAGCACTTTTATTTACATATGAATATCTTCCACAATTTTGTTAACATTTTATTTTGTCATCCTCTTGTATTTTGGTTATGCTATTGGGTACGTAGTGCTAACCCATTGTGGCTTTAATTCACATTTACCCAAACAATGATGTCAGTTATAATAATTATATAATTATTTACAATCTGTATATCTTCTTTTGAGGAGTATCTCTTCAAGTTTTTTGCCTAATTTTAGTGGATGGCTTATTTTCAAAAATTATTACACACATATATATACAAATACAGACATGTGTCTGTAAACTATTCATTTGTTCCTTATAAAAATATTATATATATATATATATATATATATATATATATATATATATATATGTTACAGGTACTATTTTTATATGCATATATAAATGAGAATATATTTGCAAATATATGAGATTGTAATTTGTATAAATTTGTCATTTACAGTTGACCTTTGAACAACACAGGTTTGAGTTGCATGTGTCACTTTTATGTGATTTTTTTCTATAAGTACTACTCCCTCCTGGGGGTGTTGGTTGAATCTGTGGATGTAGAAACTGAAATATGGAATGCTGACTATAAAGTTATACACAAAATTTTCACTCTGCAGAGAGGGTCAGCACCCCTAGCCCCTACATTGTTCAAGAGGCCACTGTATTTTGTTACTTGAAAATACATATTAGAGAGAGTTTTATATCAGGATACATATTCTGTTAATTACTACACAGAAGAATGTTTTCTTCCTTAGCTCTCCATTAACTTAAGCACTCGTTGATTGTTGACAATTTTGGTTTCCACTATTTTGCTACTACAAACAAAACAATGACTATCCCTGCAAAATATACCTAATCTATTCCCCTTATTTGATAGATTAAATGAGATAGCTGGTATTTTATCCATTCTTTCTTTTTTTCTGGCAGACTTTAGGGAATTATCTTGTATCCTTGTTTGTAATGCTATAGTTAACTGACTGTGCCCCTCTCGTGTCCCCTGGTTATGTAGCGTCCCCACAAGGCATTTCCACAGTTACCTGTCAACCAACTTTCCAGTGTTTCTCCACGTGACATCTCTATTAATCTAGAACACATCTGAAATAAGTGTTGTTTCATGATAGTTTCAAATATTAATAACTTTGAGGTGCCTAAAAGGCAGTTTCCCTTTTGGTCTTTACTGCAATGATATCCTAACTTGGTTCAAAGAGAAGTGGGAATAGTTTTCTATACAGATTTCATATGGTTATGATTCTTCTCTCAGGAGTACATTTTTACTGTGGTCTACATTACCTGATTGTGCTCATCTTTGCACACAAAAATGATCTTGCAAGGTCTATACATCTTTCCATTGATTATGTGAATCTGATATCTAGGGTTCATTACTTTCAGTATAGAGACAATAAGGATGACATTTTGGAAACATTTCTGGATCTTCATTTTCCACTTTAGAAATGCCATCAAGCAGTGAAACAGTAAATATTGTCATATTTATGTTACACAGAACGGATTTGCAGTAGAAGACATATGGGCATATCATAAGGATTTTATTTCAAAAGTCATACTTCCACATATAGGCAACTGGTAAGGCTGTCTGTTTTCAAACCCAATATGCATTTATGAATATTTTGATGGGTGATTTTCAACATTTACATTTGGTTACTAAGATCAGTGAGTGGGGGAGGATAAAGGTGGCATTCATTTTTATTAAAAATGATTAAGAGGAATAATTTTTATTTTACTTGGAAAAGTTTTAAGCTTGATTTGTTTGAAAGGTTTACTTTGAAAGTCTGAGAGGTTATTTGATTTATCAGGACAAAAGGGCAATGAATATTTCACAAGTAGTTTAAGATAAGAGCAGTCTCATGATACTTTTATTAACATAGCTAGCTTTCTTTTCTTTTCTTCTTTCTTTTCTGTCTTTCTTGGACATGAGAATCATGTCAGTGATCCAAAATCAGGAAAAAATAAATAAGTTAATCTTTAACTCTTAGGCTTTGCAGTTAGCGATTACAGAAATAAAGGAGAGATGTACCATCAGTACCACTTAAATTATTAGTAAAATTCTTATTAAAGTAAATAATCCAAACTATTAAATTAAAAATTCTGTTAAAATAATGTATTTGATATAAAAATTCCTGAATATTTGGAAAATATTGCATCAAGAATACTAACAAATACATTTGTGAGAATTAAAACAATATGCAATAATAAAACACTGCAACAACTTTTAAATCATTGCTATCAAATGCTAGTTCTGTAAATCTAGCAAAAGCAAAATAAGATGCTAAAATAGAAATGGACATTTATCCAGTAAAAATACACATGAAATTAGGAAGTTAAATCAGCCTAGGTAGGTGGTATCATAGTTTAGCTTGTTATTAATAGCTTAGGAGTCAAGTTACATGGTCTTTCATCACTGCAGAGACAAGAGGGAGATGTGTGGATGCAGGGCAGTTTAATTTTTGACATATTAATATTTAAGTGTCTAAGTGACCTGAATGTGCATAGAGTCATTAGATATTGATGGTAATTGGAATATGAGAAAAGATAAAACTTCCAAATTTTAAAATGGAGATACAGAAAAACCTCAGCAAGGAGGCTGAGATACTTAATACTTAGGACTTGAGGACCAATCTAAGACCCAAACACAAAAGTTTGAGACTTTCATAGTGAAAGTGATCATCATTTTCATTTGTATCAGAGAGGTCTAGAAAATTAATAAATTGATATAAACATTATATTTCAATTAAAACATTATTGATTCTTTGGGAAAGAGTAGCTTCAGTAGAGCAGTGGTGCAGAGCTGCATATATTTCAATGGTTATAAGAAAACAGGACATGAGAAAATGGGGACTATGCATAAAAATCATTCTCACTTTGATCTTTACAGATAACAAGATGGTGGAATAAGAAGTCCCAGCCCTCATTCTCCCACAGAAACACTAATTTAACAACACTAAATGAACAAAACACCTTTATGAAAGGCCCAGATGTTTAAAGAAAAATTGTCAATCCTTCACAAACTTATCAAAAAAATTGAAGTAGAGGGAACACTTCCAAACTCATTTGTTGAGTTCAGCATTACCCTTATACCAAAGGCAGACTATGATAAAATTATAGGCCAATATCTCTGATGAATATAAATGCAAAAATGCTCAATGCAAACCAATGGGTGAGTGACCGGGGATCATTATTTGATTGACAGTCCTGAGCTATGAAACAAGTTCATTATTGCACATGCCCTCAACCTTGATTCGCTAAGAAAAGCCCACGGTGAGGGTGGGCAGGGGTGGGGCAAAACCACATGCAGATTTTATTATAGTGATGATATAATGAGTTTGGATTTACAATAGGTTATACGCTTGTCTAGTCTGGGCATGCACAGCCCGGGGGGAGTTCCCTCATGTTGCTCTGTTCCCTCTTTATCAGGATAAGTTGCCCACCACCCAACCATAGTTTCACCTGTTCTGAGTGGGGTCAGGGAGGGTCCCCAGATGGTTGGGTTGTAACTTGACTACTCTCCTCTTGTCTTTTCCCCACTGTCACCTCCTTGCTGCTAATGTTAGGGGAGGGTCCCCAGATGGCTGGGGTGTGAGTCCCCTCTTGTCTTTCTGCCACTGTCACTTATTTGCTGCTAATGTCTAACTAGTTAACAGAACCACACACACACACAAAAAAATAGTCAAAGCAATATTGAGAAGGAATAACAGATTTCAAAGTATATTACAAAGCTACAGTAATTGAAGCAGCATAATATTAGCATAAAAACAGATCTATAGGCCAATGGAAAAGAACAGAGAGCTGTTGGGCTGCAACCCACAGGTCTGCAAGCCCAGCCTCAAGAACAAAGAATGAGCCTGGAGGCAGTGACAGAGACAAAAACAGTTTAACTGATAGGGAATTTTACATGTGCAAAGCAAGAAGGATCCTGGAGCATCACCCCACTGTGGACTGCAGATAGCAGGCAGGATATAGCAACAGACTTTCCTACCAGAAGAAGAAGATTACCAGTTATAGGAGAATTGTCCTCATGTTGATTCATCAGTTACCAGGGAAACCAGCAGAGGATCAAGCCCTTCACTGATCCTTTGATAAACTATCATAGTAGAGATAAGATTATGATAAGGATTAGAACAGTCACTAGCTAGGGCCAAGGGAGCAAGTACATAGGCATTTACTGATTAGGTTCTATGATTAAAAGGGAGGGTCAGTCAGGTGAGTAGTGTGCAGGTGAGTCAGGGACTGGTCAAGTAGGGGATGTACAGAGAGCAAGAGAACAGCCATCTTGGGGGTACTGATCATACAGTTGTGTCAACTTGGCTATATAAAAGTCTTTCTGACTTTATAGTCTCTGTAGCAGATTGCCTATGATTTCACATCAAAGCCTGGTTTAAAGCTTATTCAATAATGAAGCTATTTTATTTCTCTTTTACCTATGTGGAGATCAGTAGGAGATTTTGTTTTTAATTTGCCAACAATAATCTTCATATTCTAGATTCTCAGAGGGACATGGTATTTTCCTCTCACCTTGGCACCCAACAGACAGTACATGTTTGCATAAAGATGTTGCCATTAAGTCCATGACAAAAATCAATCTTATTTTAAAGTTTAATACATCACCTTATGTGATAAGATTGTGAGAAAAGTGATATTTTAAGTAGAATAAAGTTTTAAGAAACATACGCAATTGACCTTAAAAGAATCTTACCTGTTGCTCTTTGTGTGAGTATCTTCAGATAGAATCTCAAAGATAAAAAGGAAAGTGGCAATTCCTGCAGATGTAGTAGATTATTAAAAATTAGGTAACAAGTCATGCAAGTAGTGCAATATCTCAGAACTAACAATGAGAAGAGAAGGTTATTATCTCAGACATCTAATTAAAGTGACCACACTTCTGAACTGGCCAGACTTAATTAGTTAGAAAATGCAAATTTTCAACCAGCTGGGTCAAGTTTTAAAGACAGAATATCACTGCATTAGGCCCCTATGACCTATACAAATGCTTTTGAAAACATCTGGTAAGAGTAAAATTGGATAAATTCTGTGACTTTTATTATGGATGAACAGCAGAATAATACAGTTACACCTGTAACTTGTCACAATGGAGGTAAAAAATGTGTAAACTTTGACTAAATAGATAAATAAATGAGGTAATTCTTATCTTCACTTTTTGTTTACCTTATATTTCATATGTATTTTCTGCATTATGCATTCTTCTTGATGTGAAATCCATGAATTGATTCTGCCTACTCTTTCAACAGGAGTGTAAGGTAGAAACAGGGACGTGAATGAGAAACCAAGGGAAAGAAAGTAGGGAAATATAAAAACTCACACACAGGAAGGTTGGTTCAAGATGGCAGAGTAGAAGGACGTGCTCTCACTCCTTCTTGAGAGAACAGTGGAATCACAACTAACTGCCAGACAGTCACCAACAGGAAGACACAGGAACTCACCAAAAAAGATACTCCACATCCAAAAACAAAGGAGAAGCCACAATGAGATGGTAGGAGGAGCGCAATCACAGTAAAATCAAATCCCATAACTGCTGGGTGGGTGACCCACAAACTGGAGAACGCTTATACCACAGAAGCCCACCCACTGGAGTGATGGTTCTGAGCCCCACATCAGGCTTCAGAACCTGGGGGTCCGTCAACGGGAGGAGGAAATCCTAGAGAATCAGACTTTGAAGGCTAGTGGGATTTGATTGTGGGAATTTGACAGGACTGGGGGAAACAGAGATTCTACTCTTGGAGGGCACACACAAAGTAGTGTGTGCATCGGGACCCAAGAAGGAGCAGTGACCACATAGAGACTGAACCAGACCTACCCGCTAGTGTTGGGGGGTCTCCTGCAGAGGTGGGGGGTGGCTCTGTCTCACTGTGAGAACAGGGACACTAGCAGCAGAAGTTCTGGGAAGTACTCCTTGGCATAAGCCCTCCTAGAGTCTGCCATTAGGTCCACCAAAGAGCATGGGTAGGCTCCAGTGTTGGGTCGCCTGAGGCCAAAAACCAATAGAGAGGGGACACAGCCCCACACATCAACAGGCAAGTGGATTAAAGCTTTACTGAGCTCTGCCCACCAGAGCAACAGCCAGCTCTACCCACCACCAGTCCTTCCCATCAGAAAAGCTGCACAAGCCTCTTAGATAGCCTCATCCACCAGACGGCAGACAGCAGAAGCAAGAAGAACTGCAATCCTGCAGCCTGTGGAACAAAAACCACATTCATAGAAAGATAGACAAAATGAAAAGGCAGAGGGCTAGGTACCAGATGAAGGAACAAGATAAAACCCCAGAAAAACAACTAAATGAAGTGGAGATACACAACCTTCCAGAAAAAGAATTCAGAATAATGATAGTGAAGATGATTGAGGACCTCAGAAAAAGAATGGAGGCAAAGATCGAAAAGCTGCAAGAAATGTTTAACAAAGACCTAGAAGAATTAAAGAACAAACAAACAGAGATGAACAATACAATAATTGAATGAAAACTACACTAGAAGGAATCAATAGCAGAATAACTGAGGCAGAAGAATGGATAAGTGATGCGGAAGAGAGAATGGTGGTATTCAAAGCTGCAGAACAGAATAAAGAAAAAAGAATGAAAAGAAATGAAGACAGCCTAAGAGATCACTGGGATAACATTAAACACAACAACATTCGCATTACAGGGGTGCCAGAAGGAGAAGAGAGAAGGGAACTGAGAAAATCTTTGAAGAGATTATAGTCGAAAATTTCCCTAACATGGGAAAGAAAATAGCCACCCAAGTCCAGGAAGCCCAGAGAGTCCCATACAGGATAAACCCAAGGAGAAACACGCCGAGACACAGGGTAATCAAATTGGTAAAAATTAAATACAAAGAAGGATTATTGAAAGCAGCAAGGGAAAACAACAAATAACATACAAGCGAGTTCACATAAGGGTAACAGCTGATTTCTCAGCAGAAACTCTACAAGCCAGAAGAGAGTGGCATGGTATACTTAAAGTGATGAAATGGAAGAACCTACAACCAAGATTACTCTACCCAACAAGGATCTCATTCAGATTCGATGGAGAAATCAAAAGCTTTACAGACAAGCAAAAGCTGAGAGGATTCAACACCACCAAACCAGCTCTACAACAAATGCTAAAGGAACTTCTCTAAGTGGGAAACACAAGGGAAGAAAAGGACCTACAAAAACAAACCCAAAATGATTAAGAAAATGGTAATAGGAATGTACATATAGAAAATTACCTTAAAAGTCAATGGATTAAATACTCCAACCAAAAGACACAGGCTTGCTGAATGGATACAAAAACAAGACCCATATATATGTTGTCTATAAGAGACCCACTTCAGACCTAGGGACAGATACAGACTGAAAGTGAGGGGATGAAAAAAGATATCCCATTCAAATGGAAATCAAAAGAAAGCTGGAGTAGCAATACTCATATCAGATAAAATAGACTTTAAAACAAAGACCATTACAAGAGACAAGGAAGGGCACTACATAATGATCAAGGGATCTATCCAAGAAGAAGATATAACAATTATAAATATATATGAACCCAACATAGGGGCACCTCAATACATAAGGCAACTGCTAACAACTATAAAATAGGAAATCGACAGTGACACAATAATACTGGGGGACTTTAACACCTCACTTACACCAATGGACAGATCATCCAAACAGAAAATTAATAAGGAAACACAAGCTTTAAATCACAAAATAAACCAGAGAGATTTAATTGATATTTATAGGACATTCCTGCCAAAAACAGCAGATTACACTTTCTTCTCAAGTGCACACAGAACATTCTCCAGGAGAGATCACATTTTGGGTCACAAATCAAGCCTCAGTAAATTTAAGAAGATTGAAATCACATCAACCATCTTTTCTGACCACAATGCTATGAGATTAGAAATCAATTACAGGGGAACAAATGTAAAATACACAAACACATGGAGGCTAAAAAATGTTACCTAATAACCAGGTGATCACTGAAGAAATCAGAGAGGAGATCAAAAAATACCTAGAGACAAATGGCAATGAAAACATGATGATCCAAAACCGATGGGATGCAGCAAAAGCAGTTCTCAGAGGGAAGTTTATAGGTATACAAGCCTACCTCAGGAAAGAAGAAAAATCTCAAATAAACAATCTAATCTTATACCTAAAGGAAAAGAAGAACAAACCAAACCCAAAATTAGCAGAAGGAAAAAAAAATCATAAAGATCACAGCAGAAATAAATGAAATAGAAACAAAGAAAACAATAGCCAAGATCAATAAATCTAAAAGCTGGTTCTTTGAGAAGATAAACTAAATTGATAAACCATTAGCCAGTCTCATCAAGAAAAAGAGGGAGAAGACTCAACTCGATAAAATTAGAAATGTAAAAGGAGAAGTTACAAAAGATGCTGCAGAAATACAAAGCATCCTAAGAGACTACTACAAGGAACTCTATGCCAATAACATGGACAACTTGGAAGAAATGGACAAATTCTTAGAAAGGTATAACCTCTCAAGCCTGAACCAGGAAGAAATAGAAAATACGAACAGACCAATAACAAGTAATGAAATTGAAACTGTGATTAAAAGTCTTCCAACAAACAAAAATCCAGGACCAGATGGCTTCACAGGTGAATTCTATCAAACATTTAGAGAAGAGCTAACACCCATCCTTCTGAAACTCTTCCAAAAAACTGCTGAGGAAAGAACACTCCCAAACTAATTCTGTGAGGCCATCATCACCCTGATACCAAAACCAGACAAAGATACTACAAAAAAAGAAAATTATAGACCAATATCACTGATAAATATAGATGCAAAAATCCTCAACATAATACTCATAAAGAGAATCCAACAGCACATAAAAAGGATCATACACCATGATCAAGTGGGATTTATCCCAAGTGGTATTTATCCCACAGATGTAAGCATTCTTCAATATATGCAAATCAATCAATGTGATACACCATATTAACAAATTGAAGAATAAAATCCATATGATCGGGCTTCCCTGGTGGCGCAGTGGTTGAGAGTGCCGATGAAGGGGACACAGGTTCGTGACCTGGTATGGGAAGATCTCACATGCTGTGGAGCAGCTGGGCCTGTGAGCCATGGCCACTGAGCCTATGCCTCCGGGAGCCTATGCTCTGCAACGGGAGAGGCCACAACAGTGAGAGGCCTGCATACCACAAAAACAACAACAACAACAACAACAACAAAACATATGATCATCTCAATAGATGGAGAAAAAGCTTTTGACAAAATTCATCACCCATTTATGATAAAAACTCTCCAGAGAGTGGGCATAGAGGGAACCTACCTCAACATAATAAAGGCCATATGTGACAAACTCACAGCAAACAACACTCTCACTGGTGAAAAACTGAAAGCATTTCCTCTAAGATCAGGAACAAGACAAATATGTCCACTCTCACCACTATTATTCAACATAGTTTTGGAAGTCCTAGCCATGGCAATAAGAGAAGAAAAAGAAATAAAAGGAATATAACTTGGAGAAGAAGTAAAACTGTCACTGTTTGCAGATGGCATGATACCATACATAGAGAATCCTAAAGATGCCACCAGAAAACTACTAGAGCTAATCAATGGATTTGGTAAAGTAGTAGGATACAAAATTAATGCACAGAAATCTCTTGCATTCCTATACACTAATGATGAAAAATCTTAAAGAGAAATTAAGGAAACACTCCCATTTACCATTGCAACAAAAAGAATAAAATACCAAGGAGTAAACCTACCTAGGGAGACAAAAGACCTGTATGCAGAAAACTATAAGCCACTGATAAAAGAAATTAAAGATGATACCAGCAGTGGAGAGATATAACATGTTCTTGGATTGGAAGAATCAATATTGTGAAAATGACTATAGTAACCAAAGCAATCTACAGATTCAATGCAATCCCTATCAAATTACCAATGGCATTTTTTATGGAACTGGAACAAAAAATCTTAAAATTTGTATGGATAAACAAAAGACCCTGAATAGCCAAAGCAGTCTTGAGGGAAAAAAAAAAATGGAGCTGGAGGAATCAGACTCCCTGACTTCAGACTACTATGAAGCTACAATAATCAAGACAATATGATACTGGCATAAAAACAGAAATATAGGTGAATGGTTCAAGATAGAAAGCCCAGAGATAAACACATCCACCTATGGTCAACTAATCTATAACAAAGAGGCAAGGATATACAATGGAGAAAAGACAGTCTCTTCAATATGTGGTGCTGGGAAAACTGGACAGCTACATGTAAAAAATGAAATTAGACCACTCTCTAATACCATACACAAAAATAAGCTCAAAATGGATTAGAGACCTAAATGTAAGACCAGAGACTATAAAACTCTCAGAGGAAAACACAGGAAGAACACTCTTTGACATAAATCACAGCAAGATCTTTTTTTGGTCCACCTCCTAGAGTAATGGAAATAAAAACAAAAATAAACAAATGGGACCTAATGAAACTTAAAATCTTTTGCACAGCAAAGGAAACCATAAAAAAGATGAAAAGACGACCCTCAAAATGGGAGAATTTATTTGCAAATGAATCAGTGGACAAAAGATTAATCTCCAAAATATATAAACAGCTCATGCAGCTCAATATTAAAGAAACAACCCAATCCAAAAATGGGCAGAAGACCTACATAGACATTTCTCCAAAGAATACATACAGATGGCCAAGAAGCATATGAAAATTGCTCACATCACTAATTATTAGAGAAATGCAAATCAAAACTACAATGAAATATCACCTCACACCATTTAGAATGGGCCTCATTAGAAAATCTACAAGCAACAAATGCTGGAGAGGATGTGGAGAAAAGGAAACCCTCTTGCACTGTTGGTGGGAATGTAAATTGATACAGCCACTATGGAGAACAGTATGGAGGTTCCTTAAAAAACTAAAAATAGAATTACCATATGATCCAGCAAATCCCACTACTGGGAATATACCCAGAGAAAACTGTAATTCAAAACCACATACACTCCAATGTTCACTGAAGCACTATTTACAATAGCCAGGTCATGGAAGCAACCTAAATGCCCATTGACAGACGAATGGATAAAGATGTGGTACATATGTAGAATGGAATATTACTCAGACATAAAAAGGAACGAAATTGGGTCATTTGTTGAGACGTGGATGGATCTAGAGACTGTCATACAGAGTGAAGTAAATCACAAAGAGGAAAACAAATATCATATATTAACGCATGTATGTGGAACCTAGAAAAATGGTACAGAGGAACCGGTTTGCAGGACGGAAATTGAGACACAGATGTAGGGAACAAACATATGGACACCAAGGGGGGGGGAATGTGGAGGGGGTGGCGGTTTGTGATGGGTAGAATTGGGAGATTGGGATTAACATGTATACACTGATGTGTATAAAATGGATGACTAATCAGAACCTGCTGTATAAAAAACAAATAATATTAAATTAAAAAAATAAAATAAAGACTGAAGTATTACATAAAAAAGGAAAAAAAACACACATTTAAAAGAATGTTGAGTTAGGGCATATGGGCAGTTAGTCTAGGGATATTGATATGTTTCAATAATTTACTTCAATAATAGGAAACTCATATAAGGATGAACAGTGACCACCAGAGAGTTTAGAAAATCACACAGGATTTTCTTTTTCTTAGCTTAGGTTAAAGGAGAAAAGGGAACAAATATTATTTTGATCAGCTAATGCTAATTAACTCTAACAGTAAGGTACGGCAGATAATTCATCACAACACTCTCCTCTTGGGAATGCAGGAAAATCATATTCCCAAGCCTCCCCTAAAGTCAGTTTGGAAGCCATGCAACTAGTTTCTGGGAAATTAAATATATGCTACTTCTGGTCCTTTTCTCTTTCCATGGTTCCTTGGAAGCACTGCATTTGTTAGCACAGCTATAAAAGGAGGAAGCCAAAAGATCATCATTAAAGAGAGCAGCTCTCTCTCTTTAATGAGGTGGTCAATACATGGTCAACAAGGGGTGGTCAATAAATAAAACTTTAATGAATCAAGACACTGGGACTTGGCAATTTATTATCATAAGAAAGTCTAGTCTATTCTGATCAGTAAATAAATTGATACAGAGGTGGGATGCTGTACTATTAAAAACTTAAACTATATCTCAAAGCATTATTTCTCATGTTCAAGCAGCAAGGTAACAACCACAAGAAGAGCAGCAAGGCAACAGATGTAAGAGACTGAAAATATGAAAGCCACCTGCAGATTTCATGCTTACAAGACTTAGAGTACTAGGGAAGATAGTAGTATGTGTTTGAAGCCATTGGCAGATTTTTTTAAAGATATGAGAAGGATTCTCTAGAAATTCAAGGCTTCCCAAGAATGAGAAAGAATGTTTCTGAAATAGAATTTTATCGAAGTTTTATGGAAAAAGGACCAGTAAAATAATCTTGATTTAATAAAGTAACCTGGGGAAAATACCATTTTAATGGTCCTCCCATCTTTTTTTTTTTTTTTTTTTCCAAATAGCTGTTTGTGTTTATTCAGCAGCTGGTAAGAGAATGAGAGAGTCATGGGGTCAGAAAGTAGGGAAGTAAAATATACTTGACATCTGTGTCCAGAAAATAATTTCAGGTGACAGAAACAAATGGATCAGAAGTGTATTAAGTTTGGCAGGTTTATCAAACAAACCAATACTTCATCTAGAAAAGACTTTAAATCATCAAGATATTTAGAGCCTTGAACCCCTACCTTCTTTTAGGAGAGAAAAGGCTCATTATAGACCCCTCAAGAGTACACGGTCTTCATTCCTCAGTTCGGATATAGTCACAGCCAGACAAACTCATAGAAAGACATCAGATTTGTGGTTACCAGAGGTGAGGAGTGAGGGGTAGGGAATTGGATGGAGTCAGAAAATACAAACTGCCAGTTATAAATAAGTACTAGGAATGTAATGTACAACATGGCAAATATAACTAACATTGCCGTATATTATATATGAAAGTTGAGAGTAAATCCTGAGTTCTCATCCCAAGGAAAAACTTTTTTTTTCTATTTCTTCAATGTGGTATCTATATGTAATGATGCATGTTCACTAAACCTATTGTGGTGATAATTTCATGAAGTGTGTAAGGCAAACTATTATGCTGTTAAATGCTATTATTACCTTAAACTTATACAGTGCTGTATGTCAATTTTATCTCAATAAAACTGGAAGAAAAAAATACTTGAATGAAAGGGAAACATTTTGGAAAGGAGGACAAAGATCTCAAAATAATGAAAAATAAAGACTATGTAATAAATAAGGAAGATGACAATATCTAGTAAATCAGGAAGAAATATTAAAGAAGGTGGCAGAGTACACTAATATCTTTTAGAAGTCCACTAATATGCAATAAGCAAAATAAACGAAACTAATATGAATTTAAAGTTTCATCTGTTTAGTATTACTGGGGAAACAAGCCAGAACATATCACCCTAACTTTTCATGACTAGATGCAGTGAAAGGGCATAGCGTTTCTGATGGAAAAATAAAACAGAAAGAATCTAAGTGGAACAGTATGTGTCATGACAGCATAAACCTACTCAGCTATCCATGTGATTGATGCTTATGGAATGATAGAGTGTACCAAGGTGAGAATAAGAGGCAAAAAGGGAAATAATACATCTCGGAAGTTGAAAAAATGATTCCTTCATTTGATGGAAGATTGAATTAGATAACAATTAATATATTGAATTCCTGCAACTTTTATAGTGAAATTACTACTTTGGAAATACAATGGAAAGTTTGTTATAAAAATACATTTTCAAACTAACTAAAAACCATATGCTGATTTTAAAAACTAACAAGTAGGCAAATTATACTAAGGTGTGAGAAGTGTTTTGCTTCCCTTGATTACAACCTCAAGGGAATAATAAGTGAATAATAATAAACAAATAATAATAAAACATAATGTGTGATTAGAACTGGACCCAGATGTAGAGTACTATGTTTATAAGGCAAGTGGTTCCTAAGCAAAAGCATTTCCAAAAATGTTATATTCTACAGTATGTTTTCCAACTGGTTCTAATACTTTAACATGAAAATCTTCCATATGTTTTCTAAGTCTGTATACTTAATGCTGTTCCCACATAGGTATATTTGACAATGAAAAGATTTCTCTACTTAACGCTCTTTGCATTACATAGTACAGTCTTTCTTCCATTTTATTGTTATTCTTTTTGAAATTGTTAATTTAAAATGATCTTCTATATATTTTAGGATATATTTAACATGTACATTCATTATGGCATCCTTTAAAATATAGTCCATAAAATAGAAAATTATTATGATAATTCAATCTTCTTAAAATATTGTGAGGAAGGAAACTTGATTCTACTTACCCTTATAATTCTGAGTACCCAGGGAAAAAGAGAGCCAGCCAAATTAAAGGATAGAACCAGTGGATTCACATGGACATTTAGGCCTATTTATTATCTTTTTCTGTTGCTTTCTTTGCTGCTGACACATGGTTTATGAGACAAACCACAGGCATCCATAAAATTAGTTGTGTCAATGTCTTTCCCGCCAGTGTCTTCCAAGATCTAGATTTAAGTCTGGAAAGTAAAGAAACCCTATATTCGCTTTGGGGATAAATTCCACTATGCTATCAAGCTTACTAATTTACCAATATTAACTCAGATACTGTTTATTCTTCATTTGGCTACTTATGTCAGTTGCTCAATTTGGAAGGAAAGAAAGGAAAGGCAAATAACTTTCAATCTCAAAATTAAAGTAAAACTAAGCACTTTTAGTTGATTTGTGCATGCACACATGGCGTGCACACACACCTCCCCCCAGATGAGGAGTGTCTTTCTCCCTTAGCATCATCTTTGTCTATGAGCAATTTGTGTGGCTCAGACCTAGGACGAGCATGAGTAAGTCAGAAGAAATGCTGGAGAAAGTGCAAGAAAGGACAATGAAGTAAAGGAAAAGGGGAAGAGTAGCGTCATCTTGACCCCAGCAGGAATTGTAATACAAGAACTCAAATGCCCTAGTTTGCTTATCTCTCATGAAAACAAAATTATCATCCAGTTAGGTAGAATGTGTTTTACTGGGTGTATGATCATTTTTAATGTTATTTCAGACATGACAAATATTCCTTTTGCCAGATTCAGTTCTGTCAAATATGGGACTCATGGGACTATTCGAATATAAATACATTCCTGCCTGTTAAAAGACTTTCACTAGCTGTGTCTTCTAAAGTAATGGGACTAATGTGTATAGCTGCATTTTGGATTTATTTCCCTCTAAGAGCAGCCAGAGTTGAAAAGTCATTTCAAACCTTGTTTAAAGTGTGAACCATACAGTGAGTTGATTTTAGGATAATTCCTTTTCTACTTTTCATTGGACTGAAAGTATATTTAATTTGGAAATATTGAACATGTGAGGGTGAAGTCAGGAAAAGGACCACCAGCATTATGTGTTCAACGCTCAACCTTAATCACCAGAGGAAAGAAGAGGTTAAAATGGTCACAGAGGAACACACAGGATGCATGGATTTCTGAAGCTATTTTCTGAAAACTCTATTTCTGGGAAAGAACTATTAGAGGGAGGTGAAGCAGGACATTTTCTTCACTTAGAAGAACAGCTGACAATTGCCCCAGTAATTCAGTGTTGTGTCACTTTCCCTAGAATAATAGAATTGTGTCATGAATCTCCCCTGCCATAGAACCCTGGGACTAAATGGAAACATAAGAGAGAATTTTTTGTTGTTGATTTGTGTTTGATTGATTTGCTTCATTTTGTTTTTAGGAATGGTCATAGGCCAGTTTTGACTTCAGAAGTCTTTCTGTATTAAGGAAAGGAGGCAAATTATAGTCTTCTAAATATTTTGGCAAATGTAGATGATTTAATTTCTCTTTAATAATTTAAGGTATTTATCAAGGTACTATCTTCAGCCAGTTTTTTGTTAGTAATGGCACAAACCATGACCTCTAGCCAATTAATCAGATAAAGTACAATAAAAAAAGTAATGTGCACATAATAGAATGACTATTCAATAACTCAGGATTGTTATCCATCAGTGGGGATTGACTAATGAGGCATAAAAATGAATAGTATAAATAATCTCAGATAACTATAAATTGGGATAAATCTCTTCCTCAAAGAATTTTATATCCCATTAGAATATGAGAGGAACAATGATAAATAGGATATATAGGATCAAATCCACATAATTACATGATTCTGTTAAATGTTGAAATAGATAATCTCATTTTTTGAGACAAAATTATAAAAGTAAGTTTTTTTCTTCCTGAGATGCAACAGAAAACTTTCCATATGCAGATGTTTACAAGCAATCTCTCCTGGACCACAATCTAGTCACGCTCCTCTGAGTCCTCATCTTTTTTAGTTTTTTTAACATTTTTATTAGAGTATAATTGCTTTACAGTGGTGTGTTAGTTTCTGCTGTATAACAAAGTGAGTCAGCTATACAGAGACATATATCCCTATATCTCCTCCCTCTTGCATCTCCCCCCCACCCTCCCTATCCCGCCCCTCTAGGTGGTCACAAATCACCGAGCTGATCTCCCTGTGCTATGCGGCTGCTCACCTTGGCTAGGCCTAGACTTGGCTTATATGGATTTAAACAAATGCTAGCATAATTTCTAACACCTAAAGTCTGTATCACTAGGATGATACGAGCCTGCTTGAGAAAACTCCAGGCTGCCAAAATAGTTTACTGTGTGTTCCAGACAACACCTGATGATAAGGACCTCTGTCTCCTCGTCTTGAGAGGGTGTGAGCTAACTTCCATAAGCACCGGTTAGCAAACCCAGATAGGTTTCCCATGGAACAAGTTCTCCTTGCTGCTTTTTAAAATTTTTCCCTTTCTGGATTCTGTTCAAGGCCTTGCCATTTCCCCTCCCTACTGCTTCGTTCTCAATTAATTAATTAATGAAATAATTAACATGTAACATTGTGTAAGTCTAAGGTGTACAACCTGTCGATTGATTCACATATATAGTAATATGATTGTCACTGTAGAGTCAGCTAATATGTCTATCATATCACATAATTATTTATTTGTTAGGGTGAGAACATTTCAGAGCTAGTCTTATAGCAATTTTGAAGTATTCAGTACAGTATTGTTGACTTATAATCTCTATGGTGTATATCAAATCTTAAGAAGTTATTTATCTTCTAGTTGCAAGTTTCTATCTTTTATCAACATCTCCCTAATTCTCTCACTCCCCAGGTCCTGTTAACCACCATTTTCGTCTTCTGGGATCAAACTCTGCACAAATCGCAGGGGAGCTCATCACTTTCCCCTACTGTCAGTAGTTACTGAATAGTCTGCTTTCACCTTATTAGCTAATGTCCAGCTGTGTTTATCTTTGACAGTATCCATTATCCAGAACACTTCATAATACACAGAAAATAAAACAATTAACAATCTCCCCAAGAACTGCAGTAAATGGTCAGATTTCACCACCCTCCAAGCTCTGATGCCATAAGTCACAAAGCATTGTCATCACTGTCTGCAAATGGTGTTGCTTATGGCTCACAGATAAACTGACTCTAATGTTCACTTGTTACAACACAACTTGTGTTAATACAGCATTTTACAACTGTTTTAGAATATTTTTAAAGTGCTAAATTAAGTGAATTTGCTTGCAATTAATTAATTAATTAATTAATTAATTAATTAATTAATTTTATTGTCCACGCCATGCAGCACGTGGGATCCTAGTTCCCCAAACATGGATCGAACCCACGCCCCCTGCAGTGAATGTGCAGAGTTTTAGCCACTGGACCACCAAGGAAGTCCCTGAATCTGCTTTTAGAACTCTATTTCTGTATAGTTCAAACTACTTTCATAAACCAGTTAAGTTAGATTGTACTATGATTAAAAATTATTCACTGCTTTTCCCCAGTAAAGAATGATACTTCCCTACTCCAATAGTTTCAAGATTGCCACATAACTTACTTTAGCCAATTAAATATGGGCAGAAATGTCACATTTCTGAAAAGAAATTTTAAGAACCAGGACACAGTTTGTCTCATTTTCTCTATGCTTGGGCAGTCCCATCAGCATAGGTTCTTTTTATTTTTTAATTTATTTTATTTTTTTTATTATTAGTTTCTGCTTTATAACAAAGTAAATCAGTCATACATATACATTTGTTCCCAAAACCCTTCCCTCTTGCGTCTCCCTCCTTTCCACCCTCCCTATCTCACCCCTCCAGGTGGTCACAAAGCACCGAGCTGATCTCCCTGTGCTATGCGGCTGCTTCCCACTATCTGTCTACCTTACGTTTGGTACTGTATATATGTCCATGTCTCTCTCTCGCTTTGTCACAGCTTACCCTTCCCCCTCCCCATATCCTCAAGTCCATTTTCAAGTAGTTCTCTGTCTTTATTCCTGTTTTACCCCTAGGTTCTTCATGACATTTTTTTTGTCTTAAATTCCATATATATGTGTTAGCATACGGTATTTGTCTTTCTCTTTCTGACTTACTTCACTCTGTATGACAGACTCTAGGTCTATCCACCTCATTACAAATAGCTCAGTTTCGTTTCTTTTTATGGCTGAGTAATATTCCATTGTATATATGTGCCACATCTTCTTTATCCATTCATCCGATGATGGACACTTAGGTTGTTTCCATCTCCGGGCTATTGTGAATAGAGCTGCAATGAGCATTTTAGTACATGACTCTTTTTGAATTATGGTTTTCTCAGGGTATATGCCTAGTAGTGGGATTGCTGGGTCATATGGTAGTTCTACTGTTAGTTTTTTAAGGAACCTCCAAACTGTTCTCCATAGTGGCTGTACCAATTCACATTCCCACCAGCAGTGCAAGAGTGTTCCCTTTTCTCCACACCCTATCCAGCATTTATTGTTTCTAGATTTCTTGATGATGGCCATTCTGACTGGTGTAAGATGATATCTCATTGTAGTTTTGATTTGCATTTCTCTAATGATTAATGATGTTGAGCATCCTTTCATGTGTTTGTTGGCAGTCTGTATATCTTCTTTGGAGAAATGCCTATTTAAGTCTTCTGCCCATTTTTGGATTGGGTTGTTTGTTTTTTTGTTATTGATCTGCATGAGCTGCTTATAAACTTTGGAGATTAATCCTTTGTCAGTTGCTTCATTTGCAAATATTTTCTCCCATTCTGAGGGTTGTCTTTTGGTCTTGTTTATGGTTTCCTTTGCTGTGCAAAAGCTTTGAAGTTTCATTAGGTCCCATTTGTTTATCTTTGTTTTTATTTCCATTTCTCTAGGAGGTGGGTCCAAAAGGATCTTGCTGTGATTTATGTCATAGAGTGTTCTGCCTATGTTTTCCTCTAAGAGTTTGATAGTTTCTGGCCTTACATTTAGGTCGTTAATCCATTTTGAGCTTATTTTTATGTATGGTGTTAGGAAATGATCTAATCTCATACTTTTACATGTCCCTGTCCAGTTTTCCCAGCACCACTTATTGAAGAGGCTGTCTATTCTCCACTGTACATTTCTGCCTCTTTTATCAAAGATGCGTGGGTTTATCTCTGGGCTTTCTATCCTGTTCCATTATCTATCTTTCTGTTTATGTGCCAATACCACAGTGTGTTGATTACTGTAGCTTTGTAGTATAGTCTGAAGCCAGGGAGCCTGATTCCTCCAGCTCTGTTTTTCGTTCTCAAGATTGCTTTTGCTATTCGGGGTCTTTTATTTTCCAAACAAATCTTGAAATTTTTTGTTCTAGTTCTGTGAAAAATGCCAGTGGTAGTTTGATAGGGATTGCATTGAATCTGTAGATTGCTTTGGGTAGTAGAGTCATTTTCACATTATTGATTCTTCCAATCCAGGAGCATGGTATATCTCTCCATCTATTTATATCATCTTTAATTTCTTTCATCAGTGTCTTATAATTTTCTGCATATAGGTCTTTTGTCTCCTTAGGTAGGTTTATTCCTAGATATTTTATTATTTTGGCTGCAATGGTAAATGGGAGTGTTTCCTTGATTTCACTTTCAGATTTTTCATCATTAATGTACAGGAATGCCAGAGATTTCTGTACATTAATTTTGTATCCAGCTACTTTACCAAATTCATTGATTAGCTCTAGTAGTTTCTCGGTAGCATCTTTAGGATTCTCTATGTATAGTATCGTGTCATCTGCAAACAGTGACAGCTTTACTTCTTCTTTTCCAATTTGGATTCCTTTTATTTCCTTTTCTTCTCTGATTTCTGTAGCTAAAACTTCAAAAACTATGCTGAATAAGAGTGGTGAGAGTGGGCAGCCTTGTCTTGTTCCTGATATTGGTTGAAATGGTTTCAGTTTTTCACCATTGAGGATGATGTTGGCTGTGGGTTTGTCATATATGGCCTTTATTATGTTGAGGAAATTTCCCTCTATGCCTACTTTCTGCAGGGTTTTTATCATAAATGGGTGTTGAATTTTGTTGAAAGCTTTCTCTGCATCTATTGAGATGATCATATGGTTTTTCTCCTTCAATTTGTTAATATGGTGTATCACATTGATTGATTTTCATATATTGAAGAATCCTTGCATTCCTGGAATAAACCCCACTTGATCATGGGGTATGATCCTTTTAATGTGCAGTTGGATTCTGTTTGCTAGTATTTTGTTGAGGATTTTTGCATCTATGTTCATCAGTGATATTGGCCCATAGTTTTCTTTCTTTGTGACATCCTTGCCTGGTTTTGGTATCAAGGTGATGGTGGCCTCGTAGAATGAGTTTGGGAGTGTTCCTCCCTCTGCTATATTTTGGAAGAGTTTGAGAAGAATAGGTGTTAGCTCTTCTCTGAATGTTTGTTAGAATTCGCCTGTGAAGCCATCTGGTCCTTGGCTTTTGTTTATTGGAAGATATTTAATCATAGTTTCAATTTCAGTGCTTGTCATTGGTCTGTTCATATTTTCTAATTCTTCCTGATTCAGCCTTGGCAGTTTGTGCCTTTCTAAGAATTTGTCCATTTCTTCCAGGTTGTCCATTTTACTGGCATAGAGTTGCTTGTAGTAATGTCTCATGATCTTTTGTATTTCTGCAGTGTCAGTTGTTACTTCTCCTTTTTCATTTCTAATTCTATTGACTTAAGTCTTCTCCCTTTTTTTCTTGATGAGTCTGGCTAATGGCTTATCAATTTTGTTTATCTTCTCAAAGAACCACCTTTTAGTTTGATTGATCTTTGCTATCATTTCCTTCATTTCTTTTTCATTTCTTTCTGATCTGATCATTATGATTTCCTTCCTTCTGCTCACTTCGGGGTTTTTTGTTCTTCTTTCTCTAATTGCTTTAGGTGCAGGGTCAGGTTGTTTACTCAAGATGTTTCCTGTTTCTTAAGGTGGGATTGTATTGCTATAAACTTCCAATTCAGAACTGCTTTTGCTGCGTCCCATAAGTTTTGGGTCATCGTGTCTCCATTGTCATTTGTTTCTAGGTATTTTTTTAATTTCTTCTTTGATTTCTTCAGTGATCACTTCGTTATTAAGTAGTGTATTGTTTTGCCTCCATGTGTTTGTATTTTTTTTTACAGATCTTTTCCTGCAATTGATGTCTAGTCTCATAGCATTGTGTTCGGAAAAGATACTTGATACAATTTCAATTTTCTTAAATTTACCAAGGCTTGATTTGTGATGAAGATATGATCTATCCTGGAGAATGTTCCATGAGCACTTGAGAAAAATGTGTATTCTGTTGTTTTTGGATGGAATGTCCTATAAATATCAACTAAGTCCATCTTGTTTAATGTATCATTTAAAGCTTGTGTTTCCTTATTTATTTTCATTTTGGATGATCTGTCCATTGGTGAAAGTGGGGTGTTGAAGTCCCCTACTGTGAGTGTGTTACTGTCGATTTCCTCTTTTATGGCTGTTAGTATTTGCCTTATGTATTGAGGTGCTCCTATGTTGGGTGCATAAATATTTACAATTGTTATATCTTCTTCTTGGATCGATCCCTTGATCATTATGTAGTGTCCTTCTTTGTCTCTTCTAATAGTCTTTATTTTAAAGTCTATTTTGTCTGATATAAGAATTGCTACTCCAGCTTACTTTTGGTTTCCATTTGCATGGAATATCTTTTTCCATCCCCTTACTTTCAATCTTTATGTGTCTCTAGGTCTGTAGTGGGTCTTTGTAGACAGCATATATATGGGTCTTGTTTTTGTATCCATTCAGCCAATCTGTGTCTTTTGGTAGGAGCATTTAGTCCATTTACATTTAAGGTAACTATTGATATGTATGTTCCTATTCCCATTTCCTTAATTGCTTTGGGTTCGTGATTGTAGGTATTTTCCTTCTGTTGTGTTTCTTGCCTAGAGAAGTTCCTTTAGCATTTGTTGTAAAGCTGGTTTGGTGGTGCTGAACTCTCTCAGCTTTTACTTGTCTGTAAAGGTTTTAATTTCTCGATCAAATCTGAATGAGATCCTTGCTGGGTAGAGTAATCTTGGTTGCAGGTTTCTCTCCTTCATCACTTTAAATATGTCCTGCCACTCCCTTGTATCTTGTAGAGTTTGTGCTGAGAGATCAGCTGTTAACCTGATGGGGATTCCATTGTGTGTTATTTGTTGTTTTTCCCTTGTTGCTCTTAATATGTTTTCTTTGTGTCTAATTTTTAACAGTTTGATTAATATGTGTCTTGGCATATTTCTCCTTGGATTTATTCTGTATGGGACTCTCTGTGACTCCTGGACTTGATTAACTATTTCCTTTCCCATATTAGGGAAGTTTTCAATTGTAATCTCTTCAAATATTTTCTCAGTCCCTTTCTTTTTCTCTTCTTCTTCTGGAACCCCTATAATTCGAATGTTGGTGCATTTGATGTTGTCCCAGTGGTCTCTGAGACTCTCCTCAGTTATTTTCATTCTTTTTTCTTTATTCTGCTCTGTAGCATTTATTTCCAGTATTTTATCTTCCACGTCACTTATCCGTTCTTCTGTGTCAGTTACTCTGCTACTGATCTCATCTAGAGTATTTTTCATTTCATTTATTGTGTTTTTAATCGATGCTTGATTCATTTTTAGTTCTTCTAGGTCCTTGTTAACTGTTTCTCGCATTTTGTCAGTCCTATTTCCAAGATTTTGGATCATCTTTACTATCATTATTCTGAATTTTTTTTCAGGTAGACTGCCTATTAACTCTTCATTTGTTCGTTCTGGTGGGTTTTTATCTTGCCCCTTAATCTGCTGTGTGTTTTTCTGTCTTCTCATTTTGTTTATCTCACTGTGTTTGGGGTCTCCTTTTTGCAGGCTGCAGGTTCGTAGTTCCCGTTTTTTTTTTTTTTTTTTTTTGTCTGTCCCCAGTGGCTAAGATTGGTGCAGTGGGCTGTGTAGGCTTCCTGGTAGAGGGGACTAGTGCCTGTGTTCTGGTGGATGAGTCTCGATCTTGTCTTTCTGTTGGACAGGTTCACGTCTGGTGGTGTGTTTTGGGGTGCCTGTGGCCTTATTATGTTTTTAGACAGCCTCTCTGGTAATGGGTGGTGTTGTGTTCCTGTCTTGCTAGTTGCTTGGCATAGGGTGACCAGCACTGTAGCTTGCTGGTCGTTGACTGAAGTGGGTTGCTGGTGTTGAGATGGAGATCTCTGGGAGATTTTCACCGCTTGATATTATGTGGAGCTCGTAGGTCTCTTGTGGACCCGTGTCCTGAAGTTGACTCTCCCACTTCAGAACCAAGAGCCTTTCATCTACCCAGCTCAGAATAAAAGGGAGAAAAAGTAGAAAGAAAGAAGTAGTAGAAGAAAGAGAGAGAGAGAGAAAGAAAGGAAGAAGGAAAGAAAGGAAGGAAGGAAGAAAGAAAGAAAGATAGGAGGGAGGGAGGGAGGAAGGAAAGAAAGAAAGAAAGAAAGAAAGAAAGACAGAGAGAAAAGAAGAAAGAAGGGAGGGAGGAAGGAAAGAAAGAAAGAAAGAAAGACGGGGGAGGGAGGAAGGAAAGAAAGAAAGAAAGAGTGAAAGGAAGAAAGAAGGGAGGGAGGGAGGGAGGAAGGAAGGAAAGCAAGCAAGCAAGAAAGAAAGACAGGAGGTAGGGAAGGAGGGAGGGTGGAAGGAAAGAAAGAAAGAAAGATAGGAGGGAGGGAGGGAGGGAGGAAGGAAGGAAGGAAAGAAAGAAAGAAAGAAAGAAAGAAAGGAGGGGGGAGGGAGGGAGGGAGGAAGGGAAGGTAGGGAAAAGAGAAAGAGAGAAGATAAAGTAAAATAGAATAATGTATGATAAAATAGAGTAGCATTATTAAAATAAAAAAGTAATTATTAAAAAAAATTTAAAAAATAACGGGCGGATAGAACCCTGGGACAATTAGTGGAAGCAAAGCTATACAGAGAAAATCTCACACAGAAGCATACACATACACATTCACAAAAAGAGAACAAGGGGAAAAAAGTCATAAATCTTGCTCTCAAGTCCACCTGCTCAATTTGGGATAATTCGTTGTAAAAAGAGGAAAAGGGGAAAAAGTCTTAAATCTTGCTCTCAAATCCACCTCCTCAATTTGGGATGATTCGTTGTCTATTCATGTATTCCACAGATTCAGGGTACATCAAGTTGATTGTGGAGCTTTAATCCTCTCCTTCTGATGCTGCACAGAGAGATTTCCCTTTCTCCTCTTTGTTCTCACAGCTCCCAGGCCTCAGTTTTGGGTTTGGCCCCGCCTCTCCATGTAGGTTGCCAGAGGGCATCTGTTCTTCGCTCAGACAGGACGGGTTTAAAGGAGCCGCTGATTCGGGGGCTCTGCCTCACTCAGGCCGAGGGGAGGGAGGGGCACGGTGTGCAGGGCGAGCCTGCGGTGGCAGAGGCCGTCGTGACATTGCACCAGCCCGAGGCGCACCGTGTGCTTTCCCGGGGAAGCCGTCCCTGGATCCCGGGACCCTGGCAGTGGCGGGCTGCACAGGCTCCCTGGAAAGGGGGCATGGACAGTGACCTGCGCTCGCACTCAGGCCTCTTGGCGGTGGCAGCAGCAGCCCCAGCGTCCCACGCCCATCTCCGGGGTCCACACCTTTAGCCCTGGTTCGCACCCGTCTCTGGAGCTCCTTTAAGCAGTGCTCTTAATCCGCTCTCCTTGCACACCAGTAAACAAAAAGGGAAGAAAAAGTCTCTTGCCTCTTCGGCAGCTCCTGACTTTTTCCTGGACTCCCTCCAGGCTAGCCGTGGTGCACTAACCCCTACAGGCTCTCTTCCTGCCACCAGCCCCAGTCCTCTCCCTACGCTCCAACTGAAAGCCGATACCCTAGCCTCAGCTCCCAGCCCCGCCCACCCCGGTGTCCGAGCAGACATGCCTCTCGGGCTGGTGAGTGCCTGAGGGCACCAATCCTCTGTGCGGGAATCTCTTTGCTTTGCCCTCCACACCCCTGTGGCTGCGCTCTCCTCCTCTACTCAGAAGCTTTCCCCCTCCACCACCCACAGTCTCTGCCCGCAAAGGGGCTTCCTAGTGTGTGGAAACCATTCCTCCTTCACGGCTCCCTCCCACTGGTGCAGGTCCCGTCCCTATCCTATTGTCTCTTTTTATTCTTTTTTTCTTTTGCCCTACCCAGGTATGTGGGGAGTTTCTTGCCTTTTGGGGAGTCTGAGGTCTTCTGTCAGCGTTCAGTAGGTGTTCTGTAGGAGTTGTTCCACGTGTAGATGAATTTCTGATGTATCTGTGGGGAGGAAGGTGATCTCCACGTCTTACTCTTCTACCATCTTCCCCCGGGATCAGCATAGGTTCTTAAGTGAAGATAAGATGCAGTTGACTTAGGAAAGAAATGTGGCATAGGTGAGAAATACACCTTAGTTTTGTAAGCAAAAAGATTCAAAAATTAATTGTTATACTGGCATAACCTAGTCTATCCTAACGCACCAGGTAAATCAATGTGTTAGAATAGCGTTTATCCTTGCCTGGGCACAGCCAGTAGCACAGGAGAATATGAGCATCCACATTACAGATGAACTCTGAAAATATTGTTAACTGTGTGCATTACAGTTAAGTCAATAAAAGAAAGAGAAGAAATTAAATCTGTCTCCCTATTTCTTAATTTAATTCACCTCAGTGTTATTTTTTTTTCTTTTAAATTCAACATGTGTTTAATTGCCTCCTATATAGTTCCATTTAAACAAATTCAATTGCATTCCCCTTGCGAGACATATTTTTTTCCAGTATGATATTCTTTCTTCTAGGCAATATATATTTACAGACATGTGTACCCATGAAAATATATTGTTTTGCTATGTAAAATAAAACTATATTGCCAATCTTATGAAACTTTCTATGTTAATATATACATGTCTATTGTATTCATTTTAACTACTGTTAAGTAGTAGGTATACTTCAATTTATTTAATTTTTCATATAATGATGAACATCTATTTTTTCTAATTATCCACTCTTATAATCAAAGTTAAAATGGGTATTCTTATACTTTCTATGCCCTATGTGTATGAATATGATAAGAACTAGTAATGGAATTGCCTGTTAATTCTTCCATTATTTTCCTCTTTCCCTCCAAAATGAATATTGCAATTTACAGTTTCACCAGCAGAGAAAAACACCATTTATTTCACAGACAAGTTTCCAAACATGTTATACTTTCCTATCTTTAAATTATTTTAGCAAATGTAATGTTAAAACCTGATATCTTATTGTTTTTATTTGCATTGCTCCAATCAGTAGTGATTTTGAGAATTACTTAATATATTCATTGGCACTGTATTTCCATTATGATTTTCCTGAATTTATGACTTGTATATTTTTCTCTTGGATATTCATCTTTTGGTGTTGTTTACAGTTTGTGGGGGATGTCTGTCTGGTGATGATCCTTGACTACTTTTCTGATTCATGGCAAATTAATTTCACAGATCATTACAAGACTCCTTTTTTGTTTTCCTGTTCCCCTGAGCCTTCATACTACAGTTTGAGACGTGTGGATTGCATATATCCTCATAAAATAGATAGCATTGTCTTGAGTGTTTATGTATTCTAATAAACATAAATTATATGGCTCTATAGATTCTGTGTCTTTCATGATTCATCGAGAACTACATTTTTAAAAATGAGTGCATGGTAATGTATGTACCTCTAATTTATTGTTTCTAAATGCTGTATAATTCTAGGATACACAGCTAACATTTTTCGTTCTTACAAGCCAGTTTTCTCTGCCATTTTTGTATATGACACATATGGCCCAGAATGTAAATTTCTCTAGAGCAAAAACTCAAGGGTGGAATTTCTGAACTGTAAGGTAGAGGCAGACTTAATTTAATTTATTACTGTCCTAATGCTTTCCAAAGAGGCTATCACAGTTCATGCTTCAACCAGCAGTTCCTAGTTGGTTCAGTTTTCTGAATAATGAATTATATTATTAATAATAATTATTATTAATAGTGATAATTATTATTATCACTAATAATTTATATTATCTGACACTCCTCTGCCAATATTCCATATTTTATGATATTAACTATTGTACTGTCTGTTGTTTTATGATATTAACATATGCTCTCTTTCTTAGTTTCTATTTACAAGACATTTCTTTGCCTGTGTTTTGTTTGTTTATTTGTTTGCTTTTCTATTCTTGATTTCTCTAAGAAGAGATTTCTTCTCCAAACACATTCCTGACCTCCATCCACCCTTTTCTTTTTTTTTCTTGTGGTACACGGGCCTCTCACTGTTGTGGCCTCTCCCATTGCGGAGCACAGGCTCCAGATGCGCAGGCTCAGCGGCCATGGCTCACGGGCCCTGCTGCTCCACGGCATATGGGATCTTCCCGGACTGGGGCATGAACCCGTGTCACCTGCATCGGCAGGCGGACTCTTAACCACTGAGCCACCAGGGAATCCCCATCCACCCTTTTATCTCTTCTTACCTGGGGAAAGTAGAGTAATTTACTTTAGTAAATTTGGAGAGAATAACAAAGAGATCTGAATCCTTCTGGTCCGAGCAGAAGAGGAGAGTACTGAAGGGGAAGTTCTGTCCTAACCCTGCACTGGGCTCTTACTCTTCAAATTAATATTTTTAACCTCATCTATGAGTCCACAGTTTTATACTACAGATTGGGTAGGGAAGATGGGTGCTAATAGCTGAAATTCCTTAGTGTCCTCCACACAGGGCTAGCAATGAGAAAAACAACAAATATAGTAGAATTCAGGAAAGCACAATATTTATATGGAGAGAATTTGGTGGAGACTGAAGCATGGCATTGTTGTTAGAACTTTATGTTTTGACAGATTTTTTTTTTTTTTTTTTTTTTGTGGTACATGGGCCTCTCACTGTTGTGGCCTCTCCCATTACAGAGCACAGGCTCTGGACCCACAGGCTCAGGAGCCATGACTCATGAGCCCAGCCACTCCGTGGCATGTGGGATCTTCCCAGACCGGGGCACAAACCCATGTCCCCTGCATCGGCAGGTGGACTCTCAACCATTGCACCACCAGGGAATCCCCAGATGTGTACTTTTTTCTTACATGTTTTTAGAAGCTTATTTTAGACCAAAGAAGTTCTTATGTTTGTGATTTGTTTTTTTGTTTTTTTCAGTACTAGGGTGAAGGTCTTTAACCTGACCACACGGTGTTTTAATCTTAGTGGCTCTTACATATCAAAGATTTATCTACAAGTGATTGTCTCTTTATAGAGAGGCAGAAGCATAAATTAAGGGAAAAGGACCAGAGGGACCTTAACAAAGTAAGTGTCCCTAAAGGCAGGAATGATCTCAGGGTGCAGCCTGTCACAGCTTATTATTTAGGCACAGCTTTTCCTAATCATGCTTGGCTGAAGCAAATCTTTATTTTACAAGAAAGAAGAGTCCTTATGTGCCCTTTATATATCAGTGTGCAGAATGGCTTTTAAATTGCAAAACAGCTAACTTTCTCCTGTTGGCAGAGCAAAAGTGAGGTCCTTACTTTTAAAATATACATGCCAAACCTAGAAAATAAAAGGAAAAAAGTGTCATGCTAAACTGCTACAAAAGAGAACATTAGGGAAATGACAGAATATTTCATTCTTACATGGAGATCATCCTTAGAGGCTGGTAAGAGCTATAAAAGGTGATTATAGAATATCTGTACAAGTTTCAGATGAAGGTTAGTATAAAATAATTAGAGCAATATTAGGTGTTTTCAAGGTGATAGAGTTACTGCAGATGTAGATACTGATATATTGCTGGCACTCTGAGTAATGTTGGAGAAATTATACAATAGAAGTAAGCCTTAGAAAGGCACAAATAGATGAAAGATACTAAAGGAGATTCAGGCAAGGTAATTATCTATTAAGTATATGTCGGATTGGACCAATGGAAATATATTTTGTTGGTGGGAGTGTTAAGGGATGAAAAGGTAGACAAGCTATGTTTGAATAATAGATGCTTCTGGGAGAAACATGAGGATTTGACTTCATATTTCTAGGATGAGAGACACCAAAATATCAAATGTGTAAGTGAATGCTAGAAAAACAATGTCTCAATCAGATAAAAAAAAAAAAGGAAAAATAAAGAAAGGAACTCATTCAATTCCAGGAACCTACAGGACTCCTGGAACTCGAGCATCAGAAACATTTATCACAGCTTCAATTCAGGAACCTATTGAGGGCAATTCTACAGTAGAAATAAATGTGAGGATAAAGAAGAAACACTACTTGGTTTTACAGACGTAAAAAAATCTATAACAAAAGGCAGTGGAAACATCACTGCGGGCACAGGACTCAAATGTGTTACCTGAAGGAATGGCGAAGGGAACATCAGCAAGTGGATCCAGAGTGGAACGGCTCTAGGTTCTCGGAATGCAGAGCATAAGAGAAATGGAAGTTTTGATAATACAAGATAGTGAAGGAAGGTCCCTCAGAATAACTGGTGACAATACTAATGTAAAACATTTGCTAGATGGTATATGTCTCTAACTCAACTCTAAGAGAAAACAAAGTTTACTTCCATTATTTTTTTTCCACACATATGGACAGTGCACAGTGCTCAAAATTAACGTCTTGTCATTTTTTTTTCTATTTGAGCTGAATCTCACAGGATATGAATTATGGGTCATTGAACCAGCCCACTTTACTCTAACCCTGCTAAGTTCTTGCTCCTGTCTTTGGCAACATTAATTTTGCCTGAGAGAGCTCCTGTGGAGTTGGGGATTGGTTCAGTCTCTCTCTCTCTCTCTCTCTCTCTCTCTCTCTCATTGTGCTTAGAAATTAAAGTTTAATTACCTCATAGAAACTTGGTTATAGAAGGAGTTTGCATTGAGGCATATCGTTGTTTGATAAATATATATATGTAAGTATTTATTTAAAGACTGCCTTTTACTCATTTTATTTTAATGTCATCCCTTCACTGTACCGCAGAACCTCTGATGTTCTTATTTGGCAAAGAAGACACACAGTGTGGAATGGAAGGGAACTTTCAGTCTTGGGTTCAGCTGTTTTAAAATTGATTTCATTAATGCACTATTTTTGAGTCTTTGGGCAACAAAATAGAAATTGTCTTCCATGGTCATTTGTTCTTCTGAAAGCCATAGCCATTGGTATTTGGAGAGCAGCCTCTTTGAAGGTAAAGATCAGATAGACGTCTGATACCCCCTTTTGTGGCAAATAGCTCATTCTTGTTAGATTTAATGGGTAAAACCAAGACTAAGAAAATAAAGTAGAATAGTAGAATAAATGTATTTTCCCCACTTCTACTTTACATTTAAATGAGCTTTTCCAAAGTACTGTCCTAATTAACCGCTTCATGACTATTTACTTTGGTAAAGTGAAATTGTACCTAATTGGAAAACTTAGAAAGATGAACAGGGCATCCTCAACTCAGTGTCTACTATTTCCTCTTGAGAAAGCATTGGTCACAGATGTACAGGTTCTATAATGTTTTCTACACTCTTCACCTTTGAGGGCAGATAAGCCCCAAACAATTACCCACAATGATTGAGTAGATAAGGCCACCTAAACATGGTACTCAATATCATTAAGGTCATCTTGAATACAGACCTAAAGTCTCCTTATTTTCTATCAGCAATAATGGTGATTGTTTGTTTCTCTTTCTACTTTTAAAATTTATGTCTTAAGTTCTATAGAGCTCAGGCAGGAAAGATATATACAATTTATTGAGTCCCACCCCACCCTTGAAAACACAATGTTTATCACCTAAATTTGTTTCTTCTATTTTATATAGCTATAGTTTGAGTTCAACACAAGTTAAATACTTCTTTTTTCTTCCCTACTTGTTGTTAAATTCCTATTCTACTTTTGTCATGCTTTCTTATTTTTTCTGGTTCAAATAAGTCAACTTATTTTATTTATATCTTTGCTATTTTTGTTTTTTTCTATTTTTTTTCATTTTTATGATGATAATCTTCCCTTTGTGGTGTTCAGAATAATCTGATAATGATTTCGCTATCATTCTTTGAAAGCAATATATCAAGAACATATACACATATTTTTTCATTGAGTAAAATGTCTTGGACTAACTATTCACCTTATTTGATTGCTATTGAGTTATTAATATTTTTCCATCAATTTTTTAAAAAGAATTTGTCTATTTTATCTAAGTAAATAACAAAGTATTGTTCATAATTTCTCATTATTATATGTTTAATCTGTAAAGGATTTATAAGTAATGTCTCTTTCATTCTTAATAATGGTACTTAGTATTTTCTCCATTTTTGTCTTAATCAGCCCTGCTAGGATACATTAATTCTACTATCTGTTTATGCTTCACTCTTAATGTTAGAGTGAATCCTTAGTCTTGGTATAGTTATTGTTGCAAAAACATAGTCCTTCTGGGGTTTTGATGGAATAACTTGAGTATTTTCCAAGCCTTTATAATTTGGGATTATATTCAGTCTCCAAATTTTTGTTTTCAGTAGCTGAGATCTCTGCTCACCTTTCTTCATCCTCCAGCCATTACTTTCTATTAAGAGGCATGAAGTCTGTCCTATGAATGTGGAATTCTACCAGATTTCTATCAAATGTATACCACATTTACTGGTTATTCCTTAGAGAACAACAAAAAAAAATCATTATAGGTTTCACCCAGTGATGTTTCTTTATTTTGAGAGTCAAATTATCTCCAGCTTCTGCCTGTCTTTTGGTAGTACTCCAGTACCTTTAATTTTTTGTGTGTGATATTTCATATATATATATACAAACACACATATATCTATTTATTGGTTAGTAAGTCCACTATATGCAACTCTGCCATTACCAGAAGCAAAATTCACTAGATAAAATCTTTGTATGATCAATAATCTGACCTGGATGGAGAAAGGAATAATGAATTTTTGAAGATTAGTAAATTCTCATTCCATTTCTAAAGAAGACATGTCTGATTGGTATAAAATATCGGCGAAGACCCTGGGAAGTTGGGAGGTGACATTTTAACATTTAAGAGATAAGATTCAGGGATATTTTCATATTAAGATTATTTCTTTCAGAATATTTGGAATTTGGTCAGATATTGAGATAGAAAAAACAAACATCAACAAAAAAGTCCAGTTACCTAGTCAGACAGTAAATTTAACCAAAGTTGCTGTTTGACAACCTACAAATTCAAACTTTCCACTCTGTTGAATCTTTTGCATCCCAGCTGCTCCAAACAATAAGTGGATCTTTGGTATAGTTTTCTAATTCCCTTAAGCTTCAGCCAGTGCCTTGAGGAATATGTTTAAGAAATATACCTTGTTTTCTTTTTTTAAGCTGTTCAGCACTTTTGGAAGAATTCCCTCAGCTCACAGTTCTTAAATATTTTATATTCTTCATACTGTTCTGTGACAGTGGTCATTCAGTAGCTTAAATTTTCTTTGTATACCTTTTTTTCTGGGTGATCATAGATTACAATTTAATTTTTTTCCATTATGGGCCAAGATGCCTGAGAATCACCCAAAAAGACTAGTGGAATTTAAATGTATTCATCTTCTTCCTTTTTAAAATTGAGGCATAATTGATATACAAAATTATATTAGTTGCAGGCATACAACAAAATGATTCTATATTTGTACATATTGTGAAATGATCATCAAGTTTAGTTAGCATATGTCACCACCCATAGTTACAGAATTGTTTTCTCTTGATGAGAACTTTTAAGATCTACTGTCTTAGCAACTTTCAGATATGCAATACAGTATTATTAACTATAGTCACCATGCTGTACATTACATCCCCCTGATTTATTTGTTTTATAACTGGAAGTTTGTGAATTTTGACTCCCCTCACTCATTTCTCCACCTCCCACCCTCCACCTCTGGCAACCACCAATCTGTCCTCTGTATCTATGAACTTGGTAAAATGCCTTCATCTTTAACATGGACAGACAATCAATAATGGATTGTTTCCATTTCCCTGAATGATTGCTCACAACCTCTTTTCACTGACAATTTTTGGAACAGTTGATATTTATTTTAAAAGCCCAGAAACTGACTGTGTGATTTAATCATGGAGGTTATTGGTTAGCTCACAGAAATTGATGAGATGCTAGATTTGGAAGAACAGAGCCTAAACAGAAGCTGAAGCTTCAGTCAAAACTGTGCCTAGAGGAAAGCTCTCACTGTTGCTTCTGTTGCCAGCATCAAGCAATAGATACATTTTCCCCTGGAAAATGCACATGGCTAATCCAGCTACCACTGCCAGAAGAATGTATTCTCCACTTGTTCTTCACGTTCTTCCTACTTCATGAGTGGTTTCAGTGGGTTCAGGTTATGTGACATGTCCATACATTAGGTAGGACATCAAGTGTATTGATAGCTTCATTCTGATTGTGCTGCAACAATAGTTAATAATAATGTATTGCATATCTGAAAGTTGCTAAGACAGTAGATCTTATTGTGCTGCAACAAATATAACCCCCTCTCCCAATTTTAACAAGGTACTATATATCTTACTTTACAGGCCAGTTTTGTGTTAACTGAGGTTCTACTCCTTATGCACTCTCATTTTAGGACTTGAGAGCAGAATGATGTGATGTCTGTGGAGGCTTCTTCTCTGACATTTCATATAATCACTTCTGCTCACAGTTCGTTGATGAAAGCAGGTTACATGGCCAAGTATGCTGTTAATAAGGTAGGAAATTAAACTCCTGCCATAAAGAGTCACTTAAAGCAATTTTACAAAAGATGTAAAATCCTTTTATACTGAAGGCAGTGGATAATGGGAAACAATAATAAATTATTGTATTTTCTTTCTCTAGTGTGAGGTGAGTCTCATCAATCCTTTTGTGGTAAAATTTCACAAAATATAGAAAAAGATTTCAGATGCTTGGCAGGTAGCTTCTGATAATTGTTTCCTATAGTTTTTGATGCATTCCTTTAAAGATATATAGTGTTTTAACTCGTTTGCCCTTGTTTTGATACCTCTAGTATTAGTCACAAATGTAGTATCTCCAGAGGGCAGCAGATTTATCATTTCTGTCTGTTCAGATAGTACATTAATATACATGATGAAAGTTACCTCCTAAGGGCCCTATCCTATTCCCTTAGAAATATTTGCTTTTTATAATTTTTATGGCAATACCCCCATGGATTTGGCAAATAGTTCTATAGTATCACAATAGAAGTCTAATTAGAGGTAGATTAGATATGATCTGATTAAGAAATATAGTCTAAATATAACCTATCCTTGTGACTGAAATTAATAATACACTGAAAAATGGGCAGAATTTCTTGAATAGATTATCAGAATAACTGTGATCAGCCTACTACTGTTAATTGTTTGGGGAATAATTATATATTTTGCTGAAATTTAGCAATACACTCCAGGAGGAGATGTCCAAGAAACTAAATGAGTGTACTTTAGAGGGAATGCAATAAAATTCCATCAGACATGGTTCTAAGTGAGGGGAGGGTCTATCCCTCCATCCCTATAGGGATGATACAAGTTAACTTTCACATTTCCCTAATTGATATAATATACAGAAAGAGAGTTTAATATGCCCAGACAAATTACCAGCTAGGATGCCTCTTGTTTAGATTGAGAAACTTGGAAATGAGTAATACAGGCAACTTTTAGGAGGAAAATTAAGTTTTTTTTTAAAATTTTATTGATGAAGTTATAAAATTCTACTTTTCCGATTTGCCCTTGCAATTCAATAACAAACACATAAAACACTTTGTAGTCTGGGGGAAAATGCAGATTAAAAGTACAGATTATACTCCAAAAACAAGTATAAAAATGGAAGAGAATGGTAATTATGAAAAAATTAGAAGATACTGAAATAATTACCCTGGAAAATCTCAAGGTTAATATTTTTTTTTCATTAGAGGGCAGGATAATATAGTTTAGTTTGCTTCAAAATAGATTAACATGTAAAATAAAGAAAATATATTTAACCAGCATTGAACTGGTGCACAAAAAAGGCAATTTAGCATGACAAAAAGAGCAAGCCATGAGATATTTAACTGAAGAAAAGTGTCTTTTCAAAGTAATGGGAAGACATCTGACTATTCAATAATTGCTGTTGGATAAAATTGTTCACTACGTGAGTAAAAAACTCAAAAACAGAAAAAAAATATAGAAAGAAGGAAACAACAAAACACAAAGCAAAACAAATAATAAATTTATCAGCCAGGTTCCTCCCAGTGGATGGAAACCACACCAGTAAAGGGAACAGGATTTTTTTTATCTAAAAGAAATTTTACTTAAAATTTAAACTTTAGTAAAAGGTTGACAGAGAACTTCAAGGAGTACAGAAGCTGGAATTTCACAAGATAATTATTATTTCTAAAGCTGACAAAGAATGAATAAGGATAGACTTAGAAATGCAAGTCAGGGGTACCAACTTAACACTGAGCTTCAGACAATTAAGAAGAATGACAGCCAAAGGAGCAAGCAATCGACTGTGAGGATGAAACATGATGAAGTGTGCAGGCCACATCTAGTCTGTAAGAGAGGTCCACTGCTTGATGATGGAGATGGAAGCTGTAGTCTGTGAAACCACAGCAGGTCTGAAGAGCTGCCCACCACTGGCTGATGGAGAACCTTGCCAGTAAGTGCCAGCATGACTTATCTGTCAGTACTGTCAAGGAACCATTGACCAAAACCACCCATCTTGGGCCTCCCTGGTGGCACAGTTGTTGAGAGTCCACCTGCCAATGCAGGGGACATGGGTTCGTGCCCCGGTCTGGGAAGATCCCACATGCCACAGAGTGGCTAGGCCCGTGAGCCATGGCCACTGAGCCTGTGCTCCTCAATGGGAGAGGCCACAACAGTGAGAGGCCCATGTACCGAAAAAAAAAAAAAAAACACCCATCTTGGCCAGGCATGATGATAACCACTTGCCTGAATTGTCTCCCAACAGAAGTTCCCAATAAAGAATGCAGTGCTGCCACTGGAAACTAACAGGGAGAACTGAGGAGGGGCCAAAAGGAGGAGAGAGGAGATGATATGTCTTCCCAACCTCGCAGAAACCCTCACGCTGGACTCCATCTTGGCTGAGAGATGCATGCACCACCAGGGAGGACCCTGAGTCAGACTAAATAAGGGCCAACAAAAATGATTGGCCAGAGACGACCCAGAAACTAACCCCATTACCATAAAACCTGAAACTGCGAGCCATGTGGCAGAGCAGTTCTCCTGGTTTCCCTTACCCTACTGCTCTCCGCCTGGGCACCCCTTCCCAATAAAGTCTTTTACTTTGTCAGTATGTGTGTCTCCTCAGACAATTCATTTCAGATTGTTAGACAAGAGCCCACTCTCAGGCCCTGGAAGGGGTCCCCCTACCTGCAACAGGACCACTGAAGAGAAAACTACCAGTGATCTCACGTATTCTAGCAGAGTCTCTGACTACTCTGTAAAAAAAACAGCCCATTTCAAGAAAGAAAGTGCATTCTTCCTCTATGGGTGTCCTTCTAGCACCCTCTATCAGCAAAGCCAAACATAAAGCCAGCTGGTTTAGGAAAAAATGTCTACAGAGTCCATTTTTCAGGTTCATATTTTTCTTACAAGTTTGTTTAAGTTTGAAACTATTTCAAAAGTAAAAACTTGAAATTATTTTTTGTAAATTATTTAATGAATATATGAACAGATGTTCAATCACTTTAATATTCAGACATATAATAAAAATATAAGATATTATTTATTATTTTCATTTAAAATTGTCCTATTATAAAGTTTATTGTCAGCTCAGGGGAAAATGAGGTTGAACATATAACTAGTTAGAATTAAAATGCTACAGAAATTTGAGAACAAAATTTAAAGCATGACTATTGTTTGTATCAGCTGTTTCACTTTTAATAATATATTCCAAGAATTAATCACACATATGTGCAAGGATATAGGCACAAAGGTTTCCATGGGTCTTCCTTGCTTTTTAATATCTAAATATAAAAAATAACCTAAATATTTATCACTTGGGCATTGGTTAAATAGAATATGGCATGTGCATGCTGTGGAATACAGCGTAGTCATTAAAGTCTGTATATTGACAAGCAAGGAAAGAAGTCAGTGAAAAATACAGTGAAAATGGACAGTTGAATAAAAAGATAAAGAATATCATTGCAGGGGGCTTCCCTGGTGGCACAGTGGTTGAGAGTCCGCCTGCTGATGCAGGGGACAGGGGTTCGCGCCCCGGTCCGGGAAGATCCCACATGCCGCGGTGCGGTTAGGCCCATGAACCATGGCTGCTGAGTCTGCATCCGGAGCCTGTGCTCCACAACGGGGGAGGCCACAACAGTGAGAGGCCCGCATACTGCAAAAAAAAAAAAAAAAGAATATCATTGCAATAAAAACTGTGTATATATGTTTGTTGAGTAAGGTTTGGAAGAATCCATCGTTACCTATTAAAATTGTTAGCTATAGAGAGAGATCAACTGAAGCCATGTCTTTTTACTTTAAAACTATTTATTTTATTTGTGATTATCATTTATTATATTTCAAATTTAAAAAACTATAAGAATGCAACAAAATTATATATAGTATATGTTTAGATGTATATGTGATATATGTATGTATGTATTCAACAAGAAAAGCTTGTTTTCATTTCATTTACTATCAGTTGCAGACTAAGTTTGGGTCAATGGAATGTGAAAGGAGAGATGGACAATTTCAGATGATTTCCTTAAACCCATACTTGTTGGCCCTAGAATTCCTTTTCTTCACTTTTCACAGTCTGGAATAGGAACATCTCTCTGAAACTTGCTTGAATCATACAGATAAGGGAAGACTTTGAGAAATATTTGGACAGAATAATGAAAGGGACCAAGTTCCCTTAAAAAGGACTAGACCAGAACCAAGTGATACATGCTTCTATCTTTTCAACTACTGTTTTTTTTTGTTTGTTTTGGGGCTCTATTTAATACAGTATCACAGACTCTACCATAATTATTACAAGTAATTCTTACAAGCCTTGGGCTAGGCTTTGCAAAGTATAAAGACATAACCAGAGAAGTAATAATATCAGGTTTTTATTTTAGAAAGATCTCTCTGGCTACAGAGTGGGGATCCAATTAAATTGAATGGTTTACAAAGGAAATTGGTTTACTAATACAGGCAAGGTAGGTTTATAACTCTACTGAGTAGGGTAGATATGATTTATGTAGAAAAGAAACAGTGGAAGAGGAAAAGGTTTGGGAGGGAAAAACATTAAGGTTTTGAGGTCTGTGGGAAATCTATATTTTCCAGGATCACCATGGAAATACAGGTGTGGAGTCTACAATGTTGTAAAGATTGTTAGAAAGATGGTTGAACTAATAAAAATAGAGTTGTGTGTATTCTAGCTATGATTTATTCTAATAGCTTAAAATAGAACTTCAAATGGTACAAATTGGAAAATAAAATTAAGTGGTTTTGCTTTGTTTTGTTTTAGAAATGTCACTATTAAATAACATTAGAAATGACCTGCATTATGTAATTCAGTGGCATAAATATACCAGTTTTTGTTTTTGTTTTATTAAGGATGCTCAGAAAATGATGAGTTAAGGGAAGTCATAAAACACTGTCAACTTTAATAAAACTATTATTTTACACCATAATCAAAATTCTATCATTCAAAAGATCATCTTCAGATTAGAATTATGTGTAAATAAGGAAAACAATTAAAAATACATTAGGTCAATGTTGAGGGTGAAAATAATAAAACAAATATATGATTGCAGCTACTCCTATTCTTTTTGTGCCCAACTTACAAGGATATGTATATGTGTACAATGTATATAGATAGAAAAATTTCAAAGGAATGTGATCATTCTTTTATGTTAGTATGACAAGCTTCTATTTGCATATGTACAGAAATCCATATTCTAATCTGTGATTTACTAGAAACTAGGATTGTCACCAGTGTTTCAAAAATAGAGTGAAAGCATATATGTGCTAAACAAAATGTTTGTTGAGGTGAATCTTTAAAATATTAATCTGTTTTGTTCTTGCTCTGGTGAACGTTAAAGAGTGAGGGATGCATTATTCATTTCCCATCTCAAAATTCTAGTGGAGCCTCTGAGTTGTGAGATATGGACCATCGCCCAGGGCAGAGTTGGAATGGGGAATATGAGGTGTTTGTGTTTCAGTGATATCCTGAAGAAGAACCATGCGTGTTTAGGCTAATCAAGGGAAAGAGTTTCAAGGGTTTGAAGGAAATAGAGCTGGAATAATTCAAGAGAGAAATATTGAAGTTAGTTGAAGATAAGGGAGGGTTTCATGGAAAATCAACAGTAGAAGTTTGCAACCAGTTTGAGAGTTTGAATGTCTTGATAGGCTGAACTATCTGTCATGGCCAAGGGAAAAAATAATCCAGCATTGACGAGGTTGAACCCACTTGTCTTTCAACATATTACTCACATGTCAATGATAAAATCTCAGTAATCATCATAATGGAATGGAAAATATTGTTCCCCTTTTCCAATTTTCTTGTGCCATGTTAGAAAAGGAAACTGACCTCACAATGTAATAAGTGGGATGCTATAACTCTGGATTGGAAGACCAACAAAATATATCTAAATCAAAATATTAATATTTTGGCACACAAAAAATACAAAAATAGAAACATTTATTGTAGCCCTTTCAAGTGTGAGCCTTATTCTTTTAAACTTGAAATTGGAATTTTTAAAGATGGGTGTATGTATCATATTCCCAAATAATCAAAAGCTGCTTATACAATTTGATTACAATATACGTAGAGGTATAATTCTTTATTAAAAATGCAAAGATAATTTCTTATTCATGGTTTATCAGAGACATTTGAACAGAGTTGTAAAACAAGTATGCTTTTCCTACTGTAGAAGATTTTGTATTTGCAGCAACTGGTGTAAGTACCAGAATTCATTCTATTCCAGGGTTCCTCATGTAGGAGTAGTGCTGTGTTCACATAGAAGGAATTTTAATCTGAGTTTAGATGTCTATAGTTCTATTTTTAAAAATGTTTTGAAGGATAGTTGATTTACAATGTTGTGTTAAATACTGCTGTACTGTTAAGTGATTCAGTTTTATATATATATATATATATATATATATATATATATATACACACACATTCTTTGTTTAATGTTCTTTTTCATTATGGTTTATCATAGGATACTGAATATTGTTCTCTGTGCTATACAGTAGCATCTTGTTGTTTATGCATTCTGTATATAAAAACTTACATCTGCTAACCCCAACCTCCCACTCTATCCCTCCCCGACTCTCCTCTCCCTTGGCTACCAACAGTCTGTTCTCTATGTCTGTGATTCTGTTTCTGTTTCATAGATAGGTTCATTTGTGTCATATTTTAGATTCCACATTTAAGTGAAATCGTATGGTATTTGTTTTCCTCTTTCTGACTTACTTAACTTAGTATGATAATCTCCAGTTGCACCTATGTTGCTGCAAATGACATTACTTCATTCTTTTTATGGCTGAGTAGTATTCCATTGTATATATGTACCACATCTTCTTTATCCATTCATCTGCCTATGGACATTTAGATTGTTTCCATGTCTTGGCTATTGTGAATAGGGCTGCTATGAACATAGGGTTGCATGTATCTTTTAGATGTCTATGGTTCTTTAATGATTCCTGCCATTTTATAAATCTCTCTTTACAGGTTGGAAACAAACAAACATTTTTTTTTTCCAAATCAGATCTGAGAAATAATATGTTTCATAGTATTCATAACTTCCTTTGGGGGAGAATTTTGCATTACTGATAAAATTTCTAAGCAATTTTATGATAAATTTAATGGTATAAAGAAGACTTCTGGGAATCTAATGCCCAACAAACCCAAGTAACTGTCAACCATGTGTATTATTTTATTCAAACATATTTTCCCCTTGTTTTTAATCTAACAGTCATTATCTAAAGTTTCTCTTTTGTAAACATCCTTATGAAAAAAGAATCTTGTAATTGGCTTCTAGAGTTATCTTTTTGGCAACATGTTTGTGATAAAACTTTGACACTATTTTTAATTATCCAAAATTTGTTGGTTTTGTTTCATTTGTAACAAATGCAGCATTCATTAAAGTTTCAATGAACTGTGACTAAAACTGGAATATAGTGCAACCAGGAAAGAAATATTTAGAAACTTATATACAAATAATTACACTTTCCACTGAGATGATAATGTTGCATTACCTGATTTCTCTAGTGAATTGTGCTACTTCCTAAAAATATTTTAAAAGCATTATATAAAATAATATAAACTGAACTTATGTTAAAATGAGAATATTTAAAATATTTTGGGGGATGTGGCACTATGCTCTATCTGATACTATAGTTTTATTGTTTTTAAATTTTAAATAACTGCATGTCAATTTCTTTTTAAATATATATTTTTAAAAATTATGATCATATAGCTTAATCCTAGAATAAAGACCCCAGATTCTTAAACATTTAGTATCTGTAATAACTAGATGGAAATATTCATTTCAATAGAGGAAATGCATCATGGATAGTTATTGTAAAGCTGGACCATTAGGGTGAACCTTGGGATTTTACTGTTGTTATTGTTTGGGGAGGAAGAATTTGGCTATGTTTTCTTGGTCTTTTAGATATAAGTCCTGTTGTTATTTTTGCCTACAGGGTAGCATTTTTCTTAAATACCAAATGACTTTAAATAATTAATCACTTATTTAAAAAAAATAAAAGCAATAAAACAAACAGCCTCTCAGATTTATAAAAAGAGGCCTTCATAATGGCTGCATCAGAAATTATAGCTTAGAAAAACATCTTGGTAGCTGCATCCTTCCAAAATATTTTATTAAATCCTCCATAGATTTTAATTATCTCTCTTCATAACTTAAGAAAAACTTTGTATAAATATTTAGCTTCAAGATTCCTAAAGACAGAGCTATACATGGACTCACATTTATTTGAGTGAAAGAAAATGAAGCTGTCATTTTGAAACCAACAGAATATCTTCTCTTAAACGATGATATTCAAACATAGATTTTTGGTATTTTGAATTTCTTTATATAACCCTAAGTTGTTTGTAGGAGGAAATAACCATTGTCTTTCCTTTTAGGGTGAGAATAGTCAGAAACATTGTATAGTAAAACTTGGATCCTCCTTTTTCCCTAAGAAGTGTGATGTATGCTCTTGACTGAGAATGGATTAGAAGAAAGCCTTCAACATATGTTTTCCCAGATAGTTTTAGTTTTGTTTGGCTTTGCTGTTAAAGTCCTTTTCAGTTAGTGTTTTTTTTTTTTTTAATTTTCCTTCCAGTTGGGAAATTGGTTCACAGTTGTAGGCATTCATTGTAATAAAGTACCCAAGATGAGAAAGGGTTATTTAAATTATCATAGGTACCTAGCCAAACTTGTCTCTTGTTATCATTCTTTTATAAAAAGAGTTGTTAGAAAAAAACCCTTCTCTTTATGAAAGTTTTGACTATACCTGAAATGTTGGTGAAAGGAGTTGAAGGAAGAATTTTCTCCCTTTGTGTCCAAAGGAAAAAGAAAAGGGTTATGCTGTACATAAACAAATGAGAGATAGAAAAATTGCACAGTGCAAATTACATATTTTTTTCTTTGATTGTAATTTACTTTATCAGTGTTGATTTTCAGGAGATCTCAATAAAAACAGAAAGCTATATGTAAAATAACATCTACTTAGTATGGAAAACCATTTTGGTCATTGTTTTATTTCTAAAATCAATGTGTATATGTAACATTAAAAATGTTTAAAAATGAAAATAAGCCAGTTTATAAAACTTGAATGAATACATCTTTCCTTGGAATTTATCACAATATATCGAATAGGAGAAAATTACAGTTTTCTATGTGGATTCTTTTATAAAACTCAACACTGTATGTGCTGCCACCTTTTAAAAGTTTACGATTGAAAAGAAAAAGTTAAAGACCTCTTCACAGCTTTCATAAAAATTGCTTTATAAAAGTCTGGCCATAAGGAGACATAAATATCATAAAGAGAGTAAGTCAAATAGTACTTTATATAAATAGAACCAACAACATCATACATTTATAGGATACTGCAAATCATCTGGATTTTAGCTCTCAGAAACAATAATCGTTTCAATTTTTCAACTCAGTATTACTCAGGAAAGTAGTTTTGTTGTATTTTTATAATATGCTCCCTCCTGTATACTTGTCAGTTTCATTCAATATTTTCAATGACAGTGTTCGTGCATCCATCTACAGAAGAAAATCATGGTTAAAAATATTTCAGGGATATGACATAGAAGTCATAACATTTCAATCGTTAACATTATTCTCTGATTATTTTCTAGATTAGATATTTAACATTTTTAAAAATGACTCTGAGTTTTTAAAATTATGAATTTTCTATAGTTTGCAATTTATGCAGTTGTGTTAAAACACATCTATTCCTTTGTGTCACTACAATTACCTATAGTTGTTTGTCCCTACTATTAAATGATCATTACTAGAATCACAAATTCAGACTAATATTGGAATGACCAAAAGCTTATGACAGACAGATTGGCTCTGGGAACTTACAGTCCTGTGATAGAAATATAAGTATAATGAACTTGAATTTAATTAAACATTGTCCAGAAATTACAGCATGAAAAAACCTCCGCATTGGTTGGATATAATTTTATAAGTATTGTGTTTCAATGTAATCATTTTAAATGTTTTATGGGTCCATTAAACCTGTCTATTGTGTCTTTACAAGTTACAAAAGTCACACACAATGGTCAGTAATTTTCTAGATTCTTAAGGTAGCTCCACCATTAATTAGCTGTGTAATACTTAGTAAATTACATTAACTTTCAAAATTTATTTCTCCCATATAGTAAATGGAGATAACTTTTGTACCTATCTCAAAGTACCATTCTGAAGATAAAATGAATTGCTTTATCGTGAATGAAGTATTTGTCAAAATGTAAAATTGCATAATATTATTTTTATATCACATTTGCATTATAATATATATTTTTCCTGCTATATGTAGTTACGTCTTTTGAAGTTTCTAAGTCCTAAGTGATTTGTTGGGGTTTAGAAAGACAGAAATTAGATCAATGGAATAAAATATATATTAAATTGAGATGGCAGCAAATGGAGATATATAGTTGCAAAACTTTAGTTTTATGCAGAAGGAGAGTAAAGGTACTAATTTCTTTTCAGTTTGATGACTTGATGCATGCCCTAAAAGTACGGAAATGGTACATATTATAGGTGCAAAATTAGTGAAGGAGAAAATTGCAGTGATTAAAACTAGTTATTTATTCTAGGAAAGCATAAAAATCACAAAAAATCAGGCAGTGTAAAAGCAAGAGGTAGTAAATTGAAAATTCCAAAGTATAATCAATTGTGTTGCTTAGAAATGGATCAAAATATTCAGGTAAATAAAAGTCCAAATTTTTAAAACCTAACACATATCTGGTTTCTATTTCTGACATGTTAAGAGCTTGAAAGTTAACATTCTGGTCCTTAAAAAGGAAGAAAAAAAGCTGAACAAAATGAAAATCAATAACTCTTCTAGGATCTGTCAGAGAAGTGAAGTCATGGCAAATGGAGATCCTGAAATCCGGAAGCAGGTAGATTGGTCACAGCCAAGATTAACTTATTTGAAGCAAAAGAGAGAGGCACCATAAACTGAGAGAAACAGTTAATGGTAGCTGTGTTCAATTCCTGAAGGCTGAGAGTGGACTTTCTGAGGGAAACTCCTGAGGGTCACAATCTCAGGGAGATCGTCACCCTTTCACAGTCTTACCTCTGGGAATCCCACCAGTTTCTGAAACTAAAGAACCAATAAAAGTTTCCTCTTGGTTCTGGCAGAGAGAGGGCAAAATAAACTTTGCTATATATTCTCAAGTTTTCTCCAAAGCAAATGACTACTACCAAGAAAATGACTTTACTCCAATGTTCATTGCAGCACTATTTACAATAGTCAGGACATTGATGCAACCTAAATGTCCATCTACAGAGGAATGGATAAAGAAGATGTACATATACACAATGGAATATTACTCAGTCATAAAAAAGAGCAAAATAATGCCATTTGCAGCAACATGGATGGACCTAGAGATTGTCATACTGAGTGAAGTAAGTCAGACAGAGAAAGACAAATATCATATGATATCAATTATATGAGGAATCTAAAAGAAATGGTACAAATAAACTTATTTACAAAACAGAAATAGAGTCACAGATGTAAAAAACAAACATGTTTACCGGGGAAAGGGGGGGAGGGATAAATTGGGAGATTGGGATTGACATATACACACTTCTATATATAAAATATATAACTAATAAGTACCTACTGTATAGCACAGGGAACTCTACTCAGTATTCTGTAATGACCCCTATGGGAAAATAATCTAAAAAAGAGCAGATATATGTATATGTATAACTGATTCACTTTGCTGTACAGCAGAAACTAACACAACGTTGTAAGTCAACTATACTCCAATAAAAACTAAAAGAAACAAAAAAGACTTTATTAGAGCCTTATCCCCCCTAAGGGGAGCTCCCCTGACTTAAGCCCCTTCCAGCCTTTCTGTATCAACTAAAGGAGCGGTGAAAAACTAAGAAACCCTAGTGAAGGTCACAGGGCCCCTAAAAGTCTGATAATTAATTATGATTGCAGGAAGTTTCCAATCTCACATACTTTATCACCAAATCAACAGGACTCCAGTGTAATAACAATGAGCTACAAGTGAAAAAGCTGCAAGACATAGAGTCTAAGGAATAGTTCTTAGTTAATTCAAAGACAACAGGGGAGTAAAAAGCAATGATACTAGAAGAAGTTGAAGCCACTGGCACCAGCAGCTACAGCAAATGTTAACCATAGCCCAACTCCTAGCCAGAGTAACATAAAACTTTACACTAAAGCACTGTTTACCTCAGTTCCACTTATCCAAAACATAATGTTTGGCTTTCAACAATAAATTACCATCAAATTGCATGTCTCTGAAGAAACAAAGCAAGCATCAGAAATAGACTTAGATATGACACAGATGTGACTAATCAGGGGAAAAAAAATGGAAAGAAGACAAAATTTACCAGTATCAAAAATGAGAGGTCATATCACTACTAATTCTATGGATATTAAAGCGGATAGTAAGGAAACACTATAAAAAATTTATGTCAATAAATTCAATAACTTAGATTATGGTAAAAAAAAAAAACACAAAGCACAAAAATCCCTCAGTAAGAAATAGATAACCTGAATAGCACCATGTCTGCTTTTTTTTTTAAGGTATTGTAATCATATTATGTCAAATCTCTTTCAAAAAGGATAAATGGTGCTTGTCAGAGTAAACTTAATAATCTGCTACCAACTTGGAGACAATTTTAACAAATAGATTTATGTGTCTAAATAATAACTCAATGATTATCATCCATCCAGCTGAGAGCAATACCATAAGATTAAACAAGAACCAAAAACAAAATGGACTAATAAACTATGTCCACATTTCTATTTCAATAAAGGACAACATGCCATATTTTTGTCAAACTGTCTTTGGAAGAGAATTTAACTCTAGAAAAGAGGTTCAAAAATGGTAATAGTGCCAGAAATGTGAAGTGTTCTGACTCTAAAAATAAATAGACTTGAAAGAAACAATCATTTTTCCCCTGGAAGGAGGCAGAGTCTGGGAATATGGATAAATTGAGCACAACACATTTACCTTTGGTTATAATTTATTCTAAGCAATGGGAATCAGAGCCATAAGAATGAATTGTCATTCTGAGTGTGGGAGATCCTTAGGAAGACACAGATTGAGTACTCATTCTTTCCCAGCCACAAATATACTCTAATGCCACCCCTTTAGGAAGAAATGCAACTGTACAAGATTTAGCCGCTTAAGATCTACTAGAGACTAGTTCTGATCTGACTAGGCTTGTGAGAAATGGACCTCTGTGTGAAGGAATGAAGGTTGAGTGCAAGAAACTCATACAATGTCCAAGGAATAGAACAGAATCAGGAGTCAATAACCCAATTTAGTCCTAAAGATTACAGAAGTAAAAAAAAAAAAAAACAGAGGAGAGAGTTAGTGAGTCAAAAATGACCTAGAGATATGCTAAGTTGAATAATACCTTGTATTATCCTTACCTGATAGAAAAGCTTTTGAGGTCAAATTTTCAAAGAACTATCAATATATAATCTTTGGCAAAGGTAAAACAAAACAAAACAAAAAATTCAGCTAACCATAACTACTTTAAAATGTGTAGATCCTTGTAAATTTAAGGAATCTGTTTCAGTTGAGACCTTAGATTTAATTGGGCAGGGAATTTTTCAAGCCAGAGATTAAAAAAAAAAAAAAAAGCAAACAATAACTTAGTCCTATTGAACGTGGGAAGGACTCCAGAACAGAATAGAAGGAATTCAAGGAAAGGGGAGACAGCTGTGCCATATATTATGTGGCCCTAAAATGTCAGTAAATTTATTAAACATAATGATATTCAGCTATTTAAACTTTATTACTTTTTTTTCCTCTTTTCTTCATCTTTTCAATGGAGGAATTGGTAAAAGGATGAGGTGAAGAGTGTTTGCATAGCTTTCCAAAGTACAAAGAAGAACTCAGCTGTGTTTTAAGCAAAACACTAAAGAATAACATTTCCCTCACAAGTTATCTTTAGTACTGATAGCAAATATATAAAATTCATGCACAACAGAAAATTCAAATAATAATGTTTAAAATTGAGCACATTCCTATGAGTTGACATCTTTGTATTTCTAAATTCAATTAGATGGCACATATTTGTATTGCACATTTAAAATTCTGAAAGAAAATATTAAAATACATACTTATTCAATTTGTCATCTGTTATTAATATGGACAGCTTTGTTTTATTTCAAAAATTATTTTTATTAATATAGTTCAATACATAGTGAGAAATTATTTTAAGGAATATATGTCATATTGCACACATTTATGCAATTACATAATTACAGCATATTCAAAATGTAATGCAATGACGATACAGGCAGATTTGCTACACTGAAAGTGAATGCAACAATATCTTAACATAAATATGTTAAATTGTATAATAAACTTTTTTGAAATTTATTATTTTTTAATCATTGTACAGGAGTAGGAAGAATGAGAAATGTAAAAAGAGAGGGAGGGAAACAAAGATAACATAAACATAACAGTCACATAGCTGATCATATCGAGTTCCATGTATTTTAAAATGCATTTAAAAGAAAAATGACCTTCCAGGTATCCTACTTATTCAAGTAGGTGTGAGTCTTGAAACCTATCCTTTTGCAAGACTCAGAATGAGCTGAAAATGCAGCATCCCAGGAAACGGATTCTTCAACTGCCTTAGGATTCCACTGACAACTGATATCAAACATAACTGGGTCCTTTCATCTCTAACTTAAGAAAGTGGTCAAATTTCTCTGTATGTGCCTTGAGAGGAGTTGACCTGCCTTTATGTATTTTTAATATGACAGTTACTTTGTATAAAATACTACCCTCCAACTTTGTAACTAAGCATCTAAAGTATATGCAACTTGTAATTAGATGAATTCTATACACATCAAGTTTTGCTACATTAGAAATTCATGTTTTTCAAATAGAAAATAAAAATCCTCTTATTTTTATACTTATTTTAACTCCTAAAACAATGTATACAGATTAATATTGGCAATAAAACTATCTTTAATCTTAATCAGAATGATTAGAAGACATCTATTAAAGTAAATTTAGATTTAAAAATAAAGATGTCAAGGATTTTCAACTAGTGTTAACTTACCTTTGATTCAATCTCTCCACCCACAGCAAGTGCTATACATTCATTAAATAATGTCTAGTTGCAAAATGTTGTATTTTCCATTATTATTAATTATTATGGTAAATACTATGTAATCTTTGTCAGAATCTACACTTTAAGTCACAGAGAACATACCTAAAGGAAAGTTTTTTTTTTTTTACTAAATACCGGTTCATAAATATGGATGACTTTTAAGCCTCTGTGGGGTTTCTTGTTTCTGTTAAAATAAAAAACAAATGGAGACCAGCCTTAAAAATTCCCTCAGCAGATAAAATAAGTTTAGTCATACAAACAGAGCTTAATTTGGCTTATTTTGTAAGACTAACTTGAACTGGGTCATTTCTTGTTCATGCCTTTGGAGATCATAAGGAAATCTTTAACTGTCTGCCAAAATTGATATGAGGCGACCACTAACCAATTCCATACCATTTAATACAATTCTAATATTATAACCAGTCGTTGTGAAGAATCCACAGTCACTGCCTTCCCACTCTATAAGCTGCTGTGTAGTAGCATATAACAATATGCTTCTAAACCTAATTCCGTGTTTTGATTTGAGTGCTCCTACTACACAAACTGTCTCTTTGGTGTGTACACAATAAACTTTTAGTACTCACTACTTCGGTGATTCATTGGTTTTACCTCTGCTATTCTTGAATTTTTGACATTTCCCATTCCACATGTAAGAATCTTGGAAGTCACTACTTTGTCGTAACAACAACAAAAATGTTAACCAGACTGAAAAATCAACAATTCTTCTTGGATCCATAAGAGGGGGGAGAACACAAAGCAGACATCTGCCCACAGGATTGGAGAGAAAGGCAGGGAAATGCAGAGGGTCTCAGCTTTTTGCCGGAACAGAAACTCACAAGGGTAAACCACCTCAGGACCCAGTGCAAAGGTAGGAAAATCTGAACTGCAGTCAACAAATGTAAGGATGCTCAGTGTGGACAAGTCTGAGAGTTAAAAACCTTTCTTCCTATGAATGGGCCCCCCACAATACTGTGAGATTTACCTCCAGCCCAATCAAGGTTTCACAATAAATATTGGAGAAAAATCCCCTCAGGCTTTTGACAGAGGGAGGGGAAAGAAACCATTCTGAAATATACCAGTGTACTTCTGTTCTTGTAACAAGTTTTACCTTCAGGTGAGACTAGTTAACCACAGCCCAACCTGCTGAGGTATATTCAGATCCTAACTGACCTGGACAAAGGGAAATGTCCAATTTCAGCTCTCTCTAGCCATCCTCTTCCACTTAACGGGAGGAGAAAAAGAAAATGAGAAACGCTTGTGAAGTTCACAGTCCAAAGGCACAGGCTCACTAAAGACTGAGACTTAAGCATAGGACTATAGAATGCTTCCTCTCTCCCCACACCTCACTGCCTCGTTACTGAGGGCCTATTTTTGGCAGTTCCTTTTACCCCATGCATCATGTCTGGCTATCAGGAAAAAATTACCCGGGTATACCAAAAGGCAAAAGCACATTTGATGAGGTAGAGTAAGCATCAGAACCAGACATAGCAGCAAAGATACTGGAATTACCAGCCTGGGAGTTAAAAATGACTATGATTAATATGCTGAGGGTTCTAAATGGAAAAAGTAGGCTGCTGGTAAGACAGATGGGTAATGTAAGGAAAGAGATGGAAATTCAAAGAAAAAAACAAAAATAAATGCTAGGGATCAAAAACACTGTAGCAGAAATAATGTCTTTCATGGTCTTATTAATAGACTGGATACAGCTGAAGAATAAATCTCTGCACTAGAGAATATATCAATAGATGCTCAAAACATGAAAAGCAAAGAGAAGATACACTGGAAAAAAAAAACAGGGTGTCGAAGAACTGTGAGAAGACTACAAAAGTTGTAACCTGTGTAAAGGGAATACCAGGAAAAGAAGAAAGAATGGAGGAACAACTAAAATACTTGAAATAATAATGACTGAGAATTTCCCCAAATTCATGTCATATACCGAACCATACATACAGTAAGCTCAGAGGACATCAAGCATAATAAATGCCAAAAAGCATCACTACATATCATTTTCAAATTAGAGAAAATCAAAATAAAGTCCTGAAAGAAGCCAGTGGGGGTGGGGGTGGGGGGAGGAACATGTTACCTACAGATAAACAAGTATAAGAATTACATCTGAATCTTCTCAGAAACCATGCAAGCAAGAAGAAAATAAAGTAAAATATTTAAATTTTGAGAAAAAAATAATTATTTAAATGTTGAGAGAAAACCCCACGAATCTAGAATCCTGTACCCAGTGAAATCCTACAGAAATGAAGGAGAAATAAAGATGTTCTCTGACAAACAAAAATTAAGAGAATTTGTTGTCAGTAGACCTGCGCTGAAAGTAATGTTAAAAGAAGTTCTTTGGAGGAAAGAAAAATACTATGATCAAAATGTCAGATCTACATAAAGTAAGGAACAGTGTTGAAGAGGGAATAAATTAAGGTAAAATAAAAGCCTTTTATTTTTTTATCATAATTGGTCTAACAGATAACAGTTTATTTACAATAATACCAACAGTGCATAAATTATGCAAACTTAAGTCTGTATCATAAAATTGATGCCTTTGCATTTTTATATATAAGTAGAATGAATGACAACAAAGATACAAGGAACTGGATGAAGAATTAGAATTATTTTATTAGCATTAGGTACTCACACTAAATAAAGTGGTATAGCAATGATTATAATAGATATTAATCCAACTATATTAGCAATCACTTTGAATGTCAGTGGTCTAAATGCACGAATGAAAAGACAAAGATTGTCTGAGTGGACAAACAACAAGACCTAACTATACGTGCTCTATAGAAAACCCAAATTCAATATAAAGACATATGTAGATTAAAAGTAAATTCATGAAGTAATATATTCCATGCTAAGAGTAATGAAAAGAGAAGTACCTATATTAATTTCAGACATAGTAGACTTTAAATCAATGAAAGTTTTCAGGGATAAAGAGGGTATTAATAAAAATAAACGAGTCAATTCTTCAAGAAGACATAACAATCCTTACTCTGTATGCACTTAGCAACAGAGCTTCAAACCATGTGAGTAAAAGGGACCATGGCTTTATATCCCAACCTTGAGCAGCCATAGGACATAGGCTCCCTCTCTTGGAAGGCACGTGCTTTTAGTCTGTGCACCTCCCTCCCTAAGCTAAAGGCTGTTCCTGGGAAAGAAGTCAGCTGTGAGCTGTCAGAAAGCAACATTTCCGGCCGCTGAGTCATTGAAGGACTCTGTCCTGAAGGAGAGATCTGGCTGGTGCACTGCAGCCAACCCTACATGTTCTTTTGATAAGGTAGTAGAACATACTCCTAAAATACCTTTTTCTCTATCAGAAGACATTGTCAATTTTCATGAGAAATTGGGTTGTGGACAAAGATTAAGAAGTTGTTATTAAAATTAGATTTCTTGATGTGGGCGTTTTCTAGCTAGGTGTTCATTTGGAAGAAACTAATACCAGGGGGTCTATTATCTGCTATTCTTTGTTGAAATTAGATGTGGCTTATGTAGTACTTCAAGTATGCATGCAGGTTTAGCATTACTCTCAGCATGAGAGAAGTTAAGCACCTTAGAGTGTGTGCTACACTGAGATCATTGCCAGAGTGCTAATATTCTGTGCACAGCTGGTAGAGCTCTGTTAAAATGTTGTATTTGTCCTCTATTTTGAAAGCACCAGTGGTGCGAAACCTGCCATGCACTTTAATTGTTCCACTTTTAATGCAATAAAATAACTCAAGTGAAATTAACACAATTAATTTAATAATTGTGTATGTCCTAATAACTGTGTACAACTTCACCGTATCAGGAATATGTTTTGCAAAACACGTCTGGGTTTTCAGTTTTTCATAAATTACTCAAACATTTTCAGTTATGATATTTTATTTGTTAAGGGATTTTGTTATTTACATAAAACCAAATTCCCTGCTTTTATACACAAATTAAATTAGTTGTGGGTTTTTGTGATTTTTTGTGTGACTTTTTTTTTCTGTTATTTCCATTTGAGATTAAAACTATTTTCTTCAGCATACTGGTTATCTATTACTGCATAATAAACAATCTCAGAACACAGTTAAAGTCACAACCCTTTTTTATATATCATACAGGTTTGTAGATCATGTAACACAAAGAATCAAATTGTCAAATCAGACTCAGGTGTACGTGTTAATTGAGTTTGAGATTATTAATAATTCAGTCAATGAAGAAACTCAGACAAAGCCAACAGAGGTCTGGGGTGTCAAGAACTGTTTCTTGGTCTATTATGCTCACATGAAACATGTACTCTCTTGCCAGAATAATAGATTTGGTTTCCAGGTGCTTCATTGTGGATGATTACTCCATACAGCAGAAGGAGCATTAAGTAATGAAGCCTTTCCTATTTATTTTCAGTGGAATTGTTTGTCTTACTTGACATTCTCTAGGGATCTGTGCCTCATAAACCCATTAGTCCTGAATTTATCTACCATAGATAACCCTTAGCCAGTCTTATCCAACCAAGGGCATTCTTTATGTAGCAACCCTTCCTGTTAGCAAATACCTTATTTGCTTTTCAAATTTGGGTTGCCCTTCCAGTATTAGGAGTAAATGGATCACAAGCTGAACTGCTTTAAATCCTTCCTCTTGGTTCAGGGGTTGCTAGGCCTAGAATGGTCATCTTCCCACGTCTGTTATATTCTATACATCAGAAAAACCACAGGTCACTCAAGACTCAAGGAAAGAGAAAATTGATTCACAACTCAATGAGAGAAGTGTCAATGAGTGACTTTTTTTTTTTTTTTTTTGCGGTACGTGGGCCTCTCACTGTTGTGGCCTCTCCCCTTGTGGAGCACAGGCTCTGGACGCGCAGGCTCAGTGGCCATGGCTCACGGGCCCAGCCTCTCCGCAGCGTGTGTGATCTTCCCGGACCAGGGCATGAACCCGTGTCCCCTGCATCGGCAGGCGGACTCTCAACCACTGAGACACCAGGGAAGCCCTCAATGAGTGACTTTAACTCATCACATTTATAATTAAAATGGGATGGAATTAACAATTTGAATGATTTCTTATGAATAACTTTTGCTATACTAAACCGTGCTAAGTGTTTTAAGTACATGCTAATTTAGATTAACTTTAGATGTGATATCTTTTAGGGCAATATCTTTACAAGTGCACGTAATTATTATAACTTTCTGATTCATTTCCAGGGAAGGCAAATATATATCGTTTTTATAGCATTTTCTCATTTACCCGTTCATTTATTAAAGTATTACAGTAATACAGTATTTCATGAGCACCTACTTTGTAACAGGAGTTTTGCTGGGCAGTGAAAATATATTTTATAATGAACAGAACTCTGGACTTGTCTGTTAACCAATAATAGAGAAACTGTTGAGTGAATAGGTATTTGCAATACTATGTGAAATGCATTATAACAGGGAGAAACACAAGATTGTAAATACACAGGAGTGATGTATAACCTGGCTTGTTTTGAAAAACGCTTTTCAATGGAGTTTGACACAATTAACAATTTTCCAGTTTAAAGAAACTGGAGAGATTAGAATCAAAGTAGAGGAAAAATCTATAATAAACTTTATTCAGAACTGATTCAGAAGGACAACACAGTGGGACCTGGATGAACACAGATATCTATGTGAGACTGGAGAGAAAAAAGGTGGCAAATCACAAAGTCACAATGTATAGCAACATTAAAGGAGTTCACATTATATCGCTGAGTCAACAAGGACTCAAAGAACCATAGAAGCAGAGAGGTGGTGTAGTTTCATCAAAACTACACTGTGCAAACATTCTTTGAGCTTCATCTTGGAAAGTGTATACATTAGAGACATGAATTGAGGTAAAAAATGAAAACAAGAGAGAGATTTAGGATAAAATTTTTTGTAATTCTTGCGAAAAGTGATAATTACCTGAATGAAGATGTTTCTTGACAGATACTGGCTTGAACATATTTGAGAGATATTAAGAAGACAGACTTGGCAGGTTTGAGTGCTTCATTACTAATTACATATAATGAAAAAGAAAATGGTTTTAGACTTGGGGCTGGAATTCTAGGTTGTTTTGTGATGGTTCACTTATGCTGGTATTTCAGGCAGAATGTTTCATGATATTAAATTTATTCTGTACTTACTGGTATTGAGGTACTGGTGTAATACCTAGTAAGAAATTGTACAAAATGTTTAGAATGTATGGATAGTACTTAATTGGGAGATACAGAAGAGCTGCGAGCAAAGAGATGATGACTGGCACTTTCCTGGTGGTCCAGTGATTAAAACTCTGTGCTTCAGGGCTTCCCTGGTGGCACAGTGGTTGAGAGTCTGCCTGCCGATGCAGGGGACACGGGTTCGTGCCCCAGTCCGAGAAGATCCCACATGCTGCGGAGCGGCTGGGCCCGTGAGCCATGGTTGCTGAGCCTGTGCGTCCAGAGCCTGTGCTCTGCAACGGGAGAGGCCACAACAGTGAGAGGCCCACATACCACAAAAAAAACAAAACAAAACAAAAGAAACTTTGTGCTTCCACTGCTGGGAGCATTGTTTCAATCCCTGGTCGGGCAACTTAGATCCCGCATGCCATGTGGTGTGGCCAAAAACAAACAAACAAAAAAATAAAGATGATAACTGAAGGCACAGAGTGGATGAGAATGCATGCAAAGTGATGGCAGAGAAGGAAATGAAGACCAGATGCTGAGGCCCTGGTGATGCTGACATTATGGGGACAGACTGTGCCAAAAAAGACAGTAAGAAGAATTCTAGAAAGATAGAATGAAAACAGAAACATATCCCACAAGGGAAATAAAGGAAGAGAGCATTTCAAATTTAATTTAATTTCTATTTTGAAATTGGGAGGTAAACATTTAAATATTAATGGGAAAATTGATGAGGAACAAGTATACAGTTATATATTTGGAGGGCTTTGTACAGTTGATTAAACTGTTGACCAGCAGCAGAAGCATCTTCTCTTGGATAAACCAACTCTGTTAGTGGGAGGGGCAGCTATTATCATATTAATATCTATTGGAGGAAATGCCATATAATTCATTAAAATGTTCTTAAAAACTGTACCTATAAGAATATTGTATATGTAGCTTAAAAATGTAATATGAAATGTAAACATGGAGGAATAATTGTTTCTCCAGTGATTTTAAGAGTTGATGTCAGTTTCTATATAATGTGAACAAAAGACATATTCATACAAACCCATACTTTTCCTTTGTTTCTGCTGCATTTACATCATTGAAATCTGACTCTAAAAATGTTTTGGAAAATTGCCTTCATTCAATAAAGAAAATATTACAGATATATTCAATTAGCATCTATTTTTCTATCTCCTTATTTGAATTAGCTGAAATGCAAAAGTAAAATAATCTAGTCAGTCATTTTCCTATTGCTGTGAATATTCAAATATTCACTATTATAAATAAAATTGAATTGGTTATTGTCTTATATATACCTTGGCACTTATATGTGAGCATTGCTATTGAGTAAATTCATGATAGCAGAATTGCATAGTCAAATAGTAAGACCATAATGTACCAATTAATACAATTATCAATACATCAATAATGTATTCAGATGTATATGTACACCTCGAAAATAATGTGTATATTTTTTAAATGGGGAGCTCATTCATTATATATCTCTATTGTCACAAAAGTGAAATGAGAGGGACCAAACAAGTATGCTTGCTTTAGATTTTAAAATATAGAGAGAACGATACAGAAAAGGATGGTGCTGGGGTGGTGAGGGAGGGAGAATGCTCAAATCTGTCTCTTGAAATTGACCTGATGTAAGTCAAGGTACAGGAACTTGACCAATCTGTGGTGTCACAAATAATTATGAAATACACATGAAACTGATAAACAACGACACAGGTATAAAGAGAAAAAAAAACATTTTGATAATTTGAATTTAATCACTCAAAGCTGTGAGATAAATCACAACTGAATTTAGGACACTGAATAATAAGTTCCTCTTCTTAGGACAGCAGCACACCTTGTATTGATTTTTTTTTTTTTTTGTACTTCAATTTTGAACTAAATTATTTTCTACTCACCTCACAGCTAACAGAGTTGAAAATTAAGTGAATTTCAAGTGAAGTGAGGTGAAGTCATTCCATATTCATGATTCAATGTCTTCCAGACAGAAATAGGATTATTTAAATTAGAATTTTGAAGAGCATAATGGAGAACTATATTAATGATTTGTGAAAAGTGATCCAACGGTTTGAAAATGACACAAGTAAATAACGTCTAGTGAAAATTTGGTTCTCATATGGATATTTCTACAGAGGATTATATTGAGTTAAATTATGACCTGTGCTTAAATAAAAGATTTGAGAAATATAAGAAAAAGGTAATTAACCCTTGCCAGCCAATTTATTTTAATTGCATTGATCCTTCCCAGTTTATAAATAAATGCTCCTGAGATGCTAATTTCATTTTAAATTGAAAGCATTGAGCATGCACTCTTAAAGGCACCACTCTGCATTGTTAACAGCTCAGTGACTTTATTTTAAAATTTTTTTCTACTTTAATCCCATGTGAATAAAGCATAAGACATTATAACTGAAAAATTTATGAGAATACATCTATTGATAGTTACATTATAAATATAAAATATATAATATATATACATTATACATTCTATACATATAATGTATAATTACTTTGGGAATTAATACATATGTTTCCCAAACTAATTAAGTTTATATAATAAATTAAAGGTCAATGAAATCAGTTCCAGTATTTCTTCAATCACAACTTCTCTTCTAATAAAAAAATACCTCTATTAACTCCTCTATTCCTGCTATGCTAAAATGAGTCTTTTGGACTGACCTCATTTTATTTACCCATTAAAATGTTAGTGCTATTAAAAAAGAGCAATTGCACCCAATACTTCAGGTAAAATTGTATATATTTATATATTTTTCACTAAGTGAAGTATTTATAAAGCAATTATTGAGAATTTGGAAAATACAAACTAAAATAAATAAAACAAATGTTACTAATATTTCCACTATGCAGCATCATTATGAAAACATCAGTTGGATGCTTGTCTTTCCAGTTAATATTTCTGAGAGTGCATATGTTTGATCATGGAGTTAATTAAAAAAAAAATGTTTAGTCATCTTGAGCAAGTAATTTATATTTAATTATATTACTTGGCATTATATGCATTATATTTTTGCATGCTTTCAAATGTTGACTGAAAATGTGCTTTTAATGATTACATAATATTTCACTGCACATACAGGTTAGTTAATATGGCATGACAAGATTCTAAATATTTAAGTTGTTCAGAAATGTTGTGTCGATCTAGATATTATGGAAACCAAATTATGTAGTTGTAGAGGTGAGACATAGCCCTTGGTTTGTAGAATCACACTTCTGCCATTTAATGATTATTTGATTTTGGATATTTTTTATCTTACTATGACAATTGTATTATTCCTTGGTAATAATTTGTATGTCTATATGTCTAGAAATCCATGAGAGCCCTTAATAGCAGGGACTAATCTACTTGTTTGTTTTCCAATCCAGAGTACAGGGTTCAGCATATAATTTTCATTTATTCAATGACTAATACCTCTATCATCTCACATAATTATCATTTCTTTTTTTTTGTAGTGAGAATATTTAAAATCTACCTTCTTTGATACTTTTAAGCATATAATACAATACTGTTAACTATAATCATCCTGCTGTACATTAGATCCCCAACACTTATTCATCTTATAACTTTAAATGAATTAATTGAACAACCTATACATTAATCAGTAATTAGGATAATACTCTTATCATGTGCAACCTTGATGCAACCAACAGTGTAGTACAATATTTATTTTCTATAGGACAAAAATATGAATGAATTAGCTACAAAGATATTAAGAACTTATATAAATTTATGGCATGATGCAGGTGTTTCCCAGACAAGGTCATATTCTATGCATTTTTTTCCCGTGATTTACAAGATAGCAAAATAATTTGTCTCACGGCTCTTCCACTATTATTTGTAAGTCACATTCATTTTTATTTAATTATAAAATCAATTTGTTATAAAACAAACCCAGTAACTGCTGCAGAGTGTGTGATAGAATATCATATTAAAACATTAAAAATCAAATAATTACCTTTTCTTTGTGTTTTGACACTCTGTCTAATCCTTCAACCATTTGTCCGTAAGAATATAATAGTGATATTTATCTCTCCTACTTCACAGTGATTTTCTGGGGATCATATGATAGGATATCAATGAGGATAACCATAAAATGTAACAATATATAAATGTGCTATTATCTTTATTTATTAAATTCAGGGTTTAGATTAACTTAGTGGAGTAACATTAGTATATGGTCTTCAAACTCCTTGTAACTCTAAGCTTTAATATGGGATTATATTAATTTTTCAAATGTTGTGAATATAAGGTTTTACTTTATGTGGTTGACACAGTAAATTGTTACTTCTGCATACTTTATGACATTTAATACTCTGTATGATTTGTACTTAAATGCCCACAATTTTTATCCAAAATTATGACATTGGAAAAGCTTTGGGAACAAAAAGATGTTTTCTATTTATCCATATGTTTTGTGCTCAGGTTACTTGAACAGGCATGAGAGAACTACTAGGCCTCAAGCACTCCTACCAAGAACAAATGTTGTGCTCATTACTGATACTTAGTTTACTGTTATTACTATTTTGTGACGTTACTCAATTATTCTATGAAAATGTAAAAATGTTAAAAAATGTATAAAAATACTTGCATGGGTAAAGCCAGATGACAAGACTCTGTCTGTCATCATCAGTATCATAAGAAATGAAAAAATAATTGTGCTGAGACTTCCCTGGTTTCACAGTGGTTAAGAGTCTACCTACCAGTGCACGGGACACAGGTCAATCCCTGGTCCAGGAAGATCCCACATTCCGCAGAACAACTAAGCCCGTGAGCCAAAACTACTGAGCCCTTGTGCAACAACAACTGAAGCCTGTGCGCCTAGAGCCCGGGCTCCTCCACAAGAGAAGCCACCACAATGAGAAGCCCGCACACCACAAGGAAGAGTAGCCCCTGCTTGCCACAACTAGAGAAAGCCCGCGTGCAGCAATGAAGACCCAACACAGCCAAAAATAAATAAATAACATAAAATTTTAAAAAAACAACAAAAAAGGAATTGTGCTGTTGTGCATTTCTAAGGAGGCTTACTGAATAATATGAGGTGCAGACACTAACAAGTACAACTTAAAGAATCAGAGCTCAGTTGCTGAAATTTTACAATAATAGCAATGACCAAGAACTAAGGCAACAGAGAAACATTGAACGGGGCAGACAATGAAGATCTTTACCTTGTGTTACCTGAATAGGTTCTCAATGAGGAAGTGATCATATCACTTAGTAGGTAGTATGTCATGAAAGGAGCTACATTATACCATAATGATTCAAACTTTGAAAACAAGTGTGACTATTCAGGTGACTGGATACAGAAATTTAAGAAAATTATACTGTATAAAAACAAAATTTATGGTGAAAAATGTATGCTGATCATGTAGCAGCTGAAAATTACATTGAAAATTTTATTATTAAAAATCTTAACCCTGAAAATATACCATTTGTAGTTCTAATGAAACCACTCTGGCCTAAGGCTGTATTCCTCAAAAACAAATAATTCCTGAGAAAAAAATCACCAAATATTTCAGTACATTAAACACACTATAATTGTTCTGGGATGCAAATGTTACAGGCACATAAATTAAAAAGTTGTAGTTCATGTTCAGGAAAAGCCAACATCTGAGATATTTGAAAGGTGTATGTTCTTTAGACTAGCATTTTCTTTTTATGAAAACATAAAGGCATGGGTAACAAATGAAATATTTTCTAACCTCTTTAATAATCACTTTGACCAGTAGAACAAATGATTTGTAGGCAAGATGGGTGGGAATAAGTATAAAATTTTATTATTCCGGGAGAACTGCCTTGCATATTACCTTCTAATTTTGCAAAATGTAATCTTTTCAGCAGTTACTTCCACCCAATATAAACCTATTATACAGCTTTAGGACTAAGAACTTTTGTCCTCCATGAATAACATATATAACCACTTTGTTTGATCGATTGCTTGCTTTACTGTGTGCTTGCTACAGTTGGATTACTGTGTCCTTGTTACAATTAAGAGATTGCTTGGACCAAGACTTCATAAAAGTTGTTAAGAATGCCATTTTTGGGAATTCCCTGGCAGTCCAATGGTTACGACTCCACAATTTCACTGCAGAAGGCCTGGGTTCCATCCCTGGTCGGGGAGCTAGGGGAGCTAAGATCCCGAAGCCACGTGGTATAGCCAAAAAAGTTTTTTTAATTAAAAATAAATAAAAATAAAAAAAATAAAGAATGCCATTTACCCAGTTACTAATCATGGTGTGGTGGGCTGCTGAGAGCAAATGCCTAGTACAGACTTTAGCACTCATTGATGTTTGAAAATGAACTTTCAAGTGAAGGCTTTAAAGAGTTTTGTGTTGCTAAGGAGAAAATCATTTAAAACCCTGCTAAGTATGTCAGCATTTATCAGCTGAAAATGTAAAATAAGTTAGACCTAGCTGACATCTAAAACATGGTACACATTGATTATGAAATACTGCTTATGCATTTCTTGAGAGAGAGTGAAAATGCTGAACATGGGGTTTAACGTAGCAGTGAATGATGACAGCAGTGATGATAAGCATGATATTGTAAACTATTTGAAAAGAAATATCTTTGCATGGTAAAAATGTGTGCTCATGTAATTTTTGGTCTTAAGGCTGCTTAGATAGAAATTCATGTTAATCAGGCAGATGCCACTAGAAGAGGTCCTTACAAAGACTATTCTGCACAGCTTTGATAATTAAGGACCCTGTATCTTTCTCATCATCAAATATCCAATTCGATTGGATCAAGATGGTGAGGTCGGGAGCAATAGTGATTTACCTTTTTCTCAAAGATCCTCAAATACCCAAGGGTAATTAGCACTTACGCATGTATACAGGTATTTAGCTTAGTATACGACTTATCAAACACTGCTCTTAGATATATACTAAACTAGCTATAGTCTATAATTATCCCATGATATTTTTTTATAAATTTCATATTCTACAAGTAAATATTAAATAAACTATAATACTATTAATAGTCTTCTAAAAATCATATTAATATGTTTGTTTCTGAATTATGCTCCTGACCTCACTTGAGCTTTCTGTAATACATGAAATATACACTCTATTAATTTTATTAGTTACAACTGAATTCTGAAAAATATCTTGACCTAAATATTTTGGATAGAAAATGGTGAACTAGTATTGGATAGCTAGTTAATTTATACAAAGTAAACGTTAGCCCGATAATAATTTCCCTCAAACATTTAACATAACAATAGGTATATATATATCTATATATATATCTCTCTATATATATATTTCATATGACAAACATAAAAAGATAATAATACCCTAAATTTGTTAATTGGAAATATAAAATATTTTCAAAACATTTTACTCATGTTATCATTCAATTTTGATTTATTATTTATTTTCTCATAAATGAATATCTGCTCTTCTAAATTGTTCCTGAAACTTAAACCCCTTTTAAATCAAAACCCAAAAGATTTTGAATGTTAAATTCCTACGATATTCTGAAGAGTAGTGTTTCAGTAGTGATAATAGTGTACTAAGAGTGTTGATTTATATTTGTTTCTTTGTACCTTAAATGTAACATTCATTCTCTTATTTATAGTTGTGTATTAAGGCCGGGTAAAACTATTAGAAGTATGTGTATGTATAGAGTTTAATCATGTTATGGAATCCATAAACCCAAATGCTGTAAAATCATATAAGAATATAATAAACACAAGCATGATACATAATACGTAAAAATATGTAATATATATCAAGAGAACATTATAAGAATATATTACTGCTTTTTCTTCAGCTCTTAACGATACTGTTTTAATACACATTTGATGCAAGGTCTGGATTGTATATGTTTTCAATTTTTTTAATGAGAATTTTATGTTTAATAATTTTAAATGACTATGCACAAGAAAATAAAAGTATTAAATAAATTTTTATAGTTTTATTATCTAAATGTACTATTTGAATATATCTTTAAGTAAGCTTTCAAGAGATTTAATGAGCAACTTTAAAGAACCAAAAGTTTTTTATCCTTGTTTAAGAGTTCCGGTGCTCTGTAGGAAGTGGTTCCCCCCATCTGGAACTGAAAATATTATCTTAAGAGAGAATAATAATTTACCTTTTAAAATGCATCTTTATGAAATTTCTTTCATGTTATTCCTATTATGTATGCAACCTGTATTGCAAAAGAGGCTGATAATTATGCTAAAATTGTTGGCCTCAAAGATCTTATCAATCCTAGGAAAATAAGTATAATATTGACTCTAAGGTATTAAAAGTTTTCTGCCATAAAAATCTCAGATAATATTTTGGAAAAAATATGACCCTTTCCAGCCTGAGATTTGCATGTTAGGAAAAAAGAAGGAAGCAACTGTAACTACCTCTCCTTAATGTGTACAGCAATTTTAGAGCTTCTCTTTTTGCACAAGAGAGCCTAAGATTCTGTGCCTCACAATTCCAAGAATTCCTCTTGAGCCCTCAGGAGACAGAGAAGCCCTCAGCAACTCAAGCAAGCACAGTTCAAAAAGTTATTTGAAAGGGATAAGATACAATTTACATTTGAAAACAGATTTAAATATATTGTTGGAGAAAAGTGAAGTCACACTATTCCATCAAAATAAAGTGTGATAAAAGAGTTGTAAATTGGTCAAGTGAGTAAACATTAAACTCTCTTTCTGTGCCTGTGTGTGTGTCTGTGTTTATTTCTCTGTCTCTCCCCACCCTGCATTATTTCTTCATGGGTATAATGTTATGGCAATTCATAAATGCCATACTTGAAAGTTTATTTAACTGTAAAACCTCATTAATGAACTATTTTTATTTACTTTTGTTTTGATTTTTGCCATTTTTGCCATTATTTATAGGCATAGCTAAAACAAGTCATAGGTCATCTCCACAAATTCAGAAATATATTAATATTATAAAATCAAGCTAATGGAGAAAGACTGTGTGATTCAAGTATGTGTGTATATATATATCTAATAAATTGTATATAAATTATGTATTTATATTAAAGTATACGTAAAATGTGTAAATTAATATGATTTTATTTAATTACTTATATTTCATCTTATATTACCCTAAAAAAAGAAGAAAAAAGACAATAATTCATTGGTACAGAGGAGTATACCTATCCAGTTTTTTATTGTTGGCATAAGATGATTGTGTCAGTATGTGTTTTGAATAGCTGGTTGGTACCTCTGTAACATTTGTTGGTAAATGTTGTGTATGTATTTACTAATCAATTATCTAAAATTTTCTGCCTCAGATTTTATAAAAATAGCCTCACTTATTGCCTTTCTGATGCCCAACTATTTGTGACCATGTTACTGAATTGGTTACCTGGACTCATGCCAGGGTCCTAGCCCAGGTTGAGATTCCTTGTTTCATCTAGGGAGTTTCTTTTTCTGCTCAGATTCACAATCAATAATGAAACTGATGCTGCGACTGGAACCGCACAAGCTTCTTTATTCAATGATCAGAGAGAAGAAGCAGGAACTTAGTTTGCAAATCACCTTCTCAACCCAATAGGGGCAGAGACACCACATATATAGGAGGGTCAAGGTAAAAGGGAGGGAACTAGAGAGTGGGAGGAATATTCATGAGTTATCCAAGAACAGGGGTGTGGATTGGAACCAGAACTGATGCAGCACTCCTTTAAGGCCTTGTGTGGGCTTTTCTGGTTGTTGTCATGGCAATTGTCAACTGTCATTGTTCTGGTGCCTGTGTCATTTAGCTGATGTATTACAATGAGCGTATAATGAAGCTCAAGGTCTACTGGAAGTCAAATCTTTTGCCATCTTTGGCTTAGTTGGTTTTAACAAGTTCTTGTTTTTCTCTTTACAGTGTCGACTGAAAAAAAAAAACAAAGCAACGCCTAAAAGTTGAGAGTTATGTTTTATTCAGCAGACAAAACTGAGGACTTAAGCCCAGGACACAGCATCTCAGAGAGCTCTGAGACACTGCTCTGAAGAGGTCAGGGAGGAGCCAGGATACAAGGAGTTTTTGCAACAAAGACTAGGTAGTCAAAACATCGAAAGATTACTGTTAAAGAAAACCAGACATCTCAGGTTAAGGAATTTGGCACTTTTCTATGTATGGGAAGATGCAAGTCTAAGCTCACTATAATCATAGCTTTGATATGCACCTCAGCTACCTGGGGCCAGTATCCTGTGCTTTCTCATCCTGAGTCTTCTCAGGGTGCACCTGCAGGGGTGGCTGCAGCGACTGATTGCTTCATGGCAGGCACATTGTTTCTATTCTTAGTTCCTTCAGGGCTCACCATGGGGGGCGGCTGTAATGTGACGGCTTGATGGCTTCAACATCCTTTGTTTACTGATATGGAAGGCAACATCTTTTTCATTGACAGCAGCTTCCTCCTGAAACTTAGATAAGAGCAATTGGTTTCCATTCCAGGGAGGGGCAGGGGTATGATTCTGGGGCAACAGTCTTGGTAACAACCACACATGCACTATTCTAATTATTTGCTTCCTCCAAATCTTTGTCCCCCAAAAGTTTCGATATGTTTCAAAGTGGTCACCTCTCTTATATTAAGAATAATACTATGGTGAGACCCCGGAGGAGGATGGCGGAAGAGTAAGACGCGGAGATCACCTTCCTCCCCACAGATACATCAGAAATTCATCTACATGTGGAACAACTCCTACAGAACACCTACTGAACGCTGACAGAAGACCTCAGACCACCCAAAAGGCAAGAAACTCCCCACATACCAGGGTAGGGCAAAAGAAAAAAAAATAAACATAGACAAAAGGATAGGGACGGGACCTGCACCAGTGGGAGGGAGCCGTGAAGGAGGGAAGGTTTCCACACACTACAAGCCCCTTCGCGGGCGGAGACTGCAGGTGGCGGAGGGGGAAAGCTTCGGAGTAGCGGAGGAGAGCACAGCAACAGGGGTGCAGAGGGCAAAGCGGAGAGATTCCGGCACAGAGGATCGGTGCCCTCAGGCACACACCAGCCCGAGAGGCTTGTCTGCTCCGCCGCCAGGGCGGGCGGGGCTGGGAGCTGAGGCTCGGGTATCGGCTTTCAGTCGGAGCTCAGGGAGAGGACTGGGGCTGGCGGCAGGAAGAGAGCCTGAAGGGGTTAGTGCACCACGGCTAGCCCGGAGGGAGTCCGGGGAAAGGGTCTGGAGCTGCCGAAGAGGCAAGAGACTTTTTTCCCTTTTGTTTCCTGGTGCGCGAGGAGAGGGCTGCTTGGGGAGGCACTGGAGACAGGCGCGAGCTGCGGCTAAAGGCGCGGACCCCGGAGACGGGCGTGGGATGCTGGGGCCGCCGCCGCCGCGGGGCCTGTGTGCGAGCGCGGGTCACTGTCCGCCCCGCCTTCCGGGGGGCCTGTGCACCCCGCCACTGCCGGGGTCCCGGGACCCGGGGACAGCTTTCCGGGAAAGCGCACGGAGCGCCACGGGCTGCTGCAACGTCACGCCGGCCTCTGCCGCCGCAGGCCCGCCCCACACTGCGCGCCCCTCCCTCCCCTCTGCCTGAGTGAGCCAGAGCCCCCGAATCAGCGGCTCCTTCAAACGCGTCCTGCCTGGGCGAAGAACGGACGCCCTCCGGCGACCTACACGCAGAGGCGGGGCCCGGTCCAAGGCTGAGACCCGGGAGCTGTGAGAGCAGAGACAGGGAAATCTCTCTGTGGAGCCTCGGAGGCAGCGGATTAAAGCTCCATGGTCCATTTGATGTGCCCTGCGTCTGTGGAGTGCATGAATGGACAGCGAATCATCCCAAATTGAGGAAGTGGACTTTGAGGACAAGATTTAAGACTTTCCCCCCTTTTCCTCTTTTTACAACGAATTATCCCAAATTGAGGAGGTAGACTTGGAGAGCAAGATTTTTTATTTTTCCCCCTGCTCTCTTTTTGTGAATGTGTATGTGTAATCTTCTGTAAGATTATCTCTGTATAGCTTTGCTTCCACCATATGTCCCAGGGTTCTATCTGTCCGTTTTTTTTTCAATAATTACTTTTTAATTTTAAAAACGCTACTATATTTCATACTTTATTCTATTTTACTTTACCTGCTCTTTCTTTTTTTCCTACCTTCCCTTCCTCCCTCCTCCCGCCGCTCCTCCCTTCTTCCTTTCACTCTTTCTTTTTCTTTCCTCCCTCCCTCCTGTCTTTCTTTCCTTCCTCCCTCCCTCCCACCCTTCTTCCTTTCACTCTTTCTTTTTCTTTCCTTCCTCCCTCCCTCCTGTCTCTTTCTTTCTTTCTTTCCTTCCTCCCACCCTCCCTCGCTTCTTCCATTCACTCTTCCTTTTTCTTTCATTCCTCCCTCCCTCCCTCCTTTCTTTCTTCCTTCCTTCCTTCCTTTCTTCCCTTCTTCCTTTCTTTCTCTCTCTCTTTCTTTCTTCTACTAATTCTTTCTCTCTACTTTTTTTCCCTTTTATTCTGAGCCGGGTAGATGAAAGGCTCTTGGTGCTGCAGCAAGGAGTCAGTGCCATGCCGCTGAAGTGGGAGAGCCAACTTCAGGACACTGGTACACAAGAGACCTCCCAACTCCACATATCAAGCAGCGAAAATCTCACAGAGATCTCCATCTCAACACCAGCACCCAGCTTCAGTCAACAACCAGCAAGCTACAGTGCTGGTCACCCTATGCCAAGCAACTAGCAAGGCAGGAACACAACCCCACCCATTAGCAGAGAGGCTGCCTAAAAACATAATAAGGCCACAGGCACCCCAAAACACAGCACCAGACGTGGACCTGTCCACCAGAAAGACAAGATCGAGCCTCAACCACCAGAACACAGGCATTAGTCCCCCCCACCAGGAAGCCTACACAACCTACTGAAACAACCTTAGCCACTGGGGACAGACACCAAAAACAACGGGAACTACGAATCTGCAGCCTTCAAAAAGGAGACCCCAAACACAGTAACATAAGCAAAATGAGAAGACAGAAAAACACACAGCAGGTGAAGGAGCAAGATAAAAACCAACCAGACCTAACAAATGAAGAGGTAATACGCAGTCTACCTGAAAAAGAATTCAGAATAATGATAGTAAAGCTGATCCAAGATTCTATTTCCAAGATCCATAATCTTGGAAATAGAATAGACAAAATGCAAGAAACAGTTATCAAGGACCTAGAAGAACTAAAGATGAATCAAGCATCCATTAAAAACACAATAAATGAAATAAAAAATACTCTAGATGGGATCAATAGCAGAATAACTGAGGCAGAAGAATGGATAAGTGAGGTGGAAGATAAAATAGTGGAAATAACTGATGCAGAGCAAAATAAAGAAAAAAGAATGAAAAGAACAGAGGACAGTCTCAGAGACCTCTGGGACAACATTAAATGCACCAACATTCGAATTATAGGGGTTGCAGAAGAAGAAGAGAAAAAGAAAGGGACTGAGAAAATATTTGAAGAGATTATAGTTGAAAACTTCCCTAATATGGGAAAGGAAATAGTTAATCAAGTCCAGGAGGCACAAAGAGTCCCATACAGAATAAATGCAAGGAGAAATACACCAAGACACATCTTAATCAAACTGTCAAAAATTAAACACAAAGAAATCATATTAAAAGCAGCAAGGGAAAAACAACAAATAACACACAAGGGAATCCCCATCAGGTTAACAGCTGAGCTCTCAGCAGAAACTCTACAAGCCAGAAGGGAGTGGCAGGACATAATTAAAGTGATGAAGGAGAGAAACCTGCAACCAAGATTACTCTACCCAGCAAGGATCTCATTCACATTTGATGGAGAAATTAAAACGTTTACAGACAAGTAAAAGCTGAGAGAGTTCAGCACCACCAAACCAGCTTTACAACAAATGCTAAAGGAACTTCTCTAGGCAAGAAACACAACAGAAGGAATATACCTACAATAACGAACCCAAAGCAATTAAGGAAATGGGAATAGGAACATACATATCAAAAACTACCTTAAATGTAAATGGACTAAATGCTCCGACCAAAAGACACAGAGTGGCTGAATGGATACAAAAACAAGACCCATATATATGCTGTCTACAAGAGACCCACTTCAGACCTAGAGACATATACAGATTGAAAGTAAGGGGATGGAAAAAGATATTCCATGCAAATGGAAATCAAAAGAAAGCTGGAGTAGCAATTCTTATATCAGACAAAATAGACTTTAAAATAAAGACTATTAGAAGAGACAAAGAAGGACACTACATAACGATAAAGGGATCAATCCAAGAAGAAGATATAACAATTGTAAATATTTATGCACCCAACATAGGAGCACCTCAATACATAAGGCAAATACTAACAGCCATAAAAGGGGAATCGATAGTAACACAATCATAGTAGGGGACTTTAACACCCCACTTTCACCAATGGACAGATCATCCAAAATGAAAATAAATAAGGAAACACAAGCTTTAAATGATACATTAAACAAGATGGACTTAATTGATATTTATAGGACATTCCATCCAAAAACAACAGAATACACATTTTTCTCAAGTGCTCATGGAACATTCTCCAGGATAGATCGTATCTTTGGTCACAAATCAAGCCTTGGTAAATTTAAGAAAATTGAAATTGTATCAAGTATCTTATCCGACCACAATGCTATGAGACTAGTCATGAATTACAGGAAAAGATCTCTAAAAAATACAAACACATGGAGGCTAAACAATACACTACTCAATAACGAAGTGATCACTGAAGAAATCAAAGAGGAAATTAAAAAATACCTAGAAACAAATGACAATGGAGACACGAAGACCCAAAACCTATGGGACGCAGGAAAAGCAGTTCTAAGGGGGAAGTTTATAGCAGTACAATCCCACCTTAAGAAGCAGGAAACATTTGGAGTAAACAACCTGACCCTGCACCTAAAGCAATTAGAGAAAGAAGAACAAAAAAACCCCAAAGTTAGCAGAAGGAAAGAAATCATAAAGATCAGATCAGAAATAAATGAAAAAGAAATGAAGGAAACGATAGCAAAGATCAACCAAACTAAAAGCTGGTTCTTTGAGAAGATAAACAAAATCGACAAACCATTAGCCAGACTCATGAAGAAAAAAAGGGAGAAGACTCAAATCATTAGAATTAGAAATGAAAAAGGAGAAGTAACAACTGACACTGCAGAAATACAAAAGATCATGAGAGATTACTACAGGCAACTCTATGCCAATAAAATGGACAACCTGGAAGCAATGGACAAATTCGTAGAAATGCACAACCTGCCAAGACTGAATCAGGAAGAAATAGAAAATATGAATAGGCCAATCACAAGCACTGAAATTGAAACTGTGATTAAAAATCTTCCATCAAACAAAAGCCCAGGACCAGATGGCTTCACAGGCGAATTCTATCAAACATTTAGAGAAGAGCTAACACCCATCCTTCTCAAACTCTTCCAAACAATTTCAGAGGAAGGAACACTCCCAAACTCATTCTACAAGGTCACCATCACCTTGATACCAAAACCAGGCAAGGATGTGACAAAGAAAGAAAACTACAGGCCAATATCACTGATGAACATAGATGCAAAAATCCTCAACAAAATACTAGCAAACAGAATGCAACAGCACATTAAAAGGATCATACACCATGATCAAGTGGGGTTTATTCCAGGAATGCAAGGATTCTTCAATATATGCAAATCAATCAATGTGATACACCATATTAACAAGTTGAAGGAGAAAAACCATATGATCATCTCAATAGATGCAGAGAAAGCTTTCGACAAAATTCAACACCCATTTATGACAAAAACCCTGCAGAAAGTAGGCATAGAGGGAACTTTCCTCAACATAATAAAAGCCATATATGACAAACCCCCAGCCAACATTGTCCTCAATGGTGAAAAACTGAAAACATTTCCACTAAGATCAGGAACAAGACAAGGCTGCCCACTCTCACCACTCTTATTCAACTTAGTTTTGGATGTTTTAGCCAAAACAATCAGAGAAGAAAAGGAAATAAAAGGAATCCAAATTGGAAAGGAAGAAGTAAAGCTGTCACTGTTAGCAGATGACATGATACTATACATAGAGAATCCTAAAGATGCTACCAGAAAACTACTAGAGCTAATCAATGAATTTGGTAAAGTAGCAGGATACAAAATTAATGTACAGAAATCTCTGGCATTCCTGTACACTAATGATGAAAAATCTGAAAGTGAAATCAAGGAAACACTCCCATTTACCATTGCAACAAAAAGAATAAAATATCTAGGAATAAACCTACCTAAGGAGACAAAAGACCTATATGCAGAAAATTATAAGACACTGATGAAAGAAATTAAAGATGATACAAATAGATGGAGAGATATACCATGCTCCTGGATTGGAAGAAACAATATTGTGAAAATGACTCTACTACCCAAAGCAATCTACAGATTCAATGCAATCCCTATCAAACTACCGCTGGCATTTTTCACAGAACTAGAACAAAAAAATTCAAAATTTGTTTGGAAAAACAAAAGACCCCGAATAGCCAAAGCAATCTTGAAACGAAAAACAGAGCTGGAGGAATCAGGCTCCCTGACTTCATACTATACTACAAAGCTACAGTAATGAAGACAGTGTGGTACTGGCACAAAAACAGAAAGATAGATCAATGGAACAGGATAGAAAGCCCAGAGATAACCCCATGTACATATGGTCAACTTATCTTTGATAAAGGAGGCAGGAATGTACAGTGGAGAAAGGACAGCCTCTTCAATAAGTGGTGCTGGGAAAACTGGACAGGGATATGTACAAGTATGAGATTAGATCATTCCCTAACACCATACACAAAAATAAGCTCAAAATGGATTAAAGACCTAAATGTAAGGCCAGAAACTATCAAACTCTTAGAGGACAACATAGGCAGAACACTCTATGACATAAATCACAGCAAGATCCTTTTGGACCCACCCCCTGGAGATATGGAAATAAAAACAAAGATAAACAAATGGGACCTAATGAAACTTCAAAGCTTTTGCACAGCAAAGGAAACCATAAACAAGACCAAAAGACAACCCTCAGAATGGGAGAAAATATTTGCAAATGAAGCAACTGACAAAGGATTAATCTCCAAAATTTATAAGCAGCTCATGCAGCTCAATAGCAAAAAAACAAACAACCCAATCCAAAAATGGGCAGAAGACTTCAATAGGCATTTCTCCAAAGAAGATATACAGACTGCCAACAAACACATGAAAGAATGCTCAACATCATTAATCATTAGAGAAATGCAAATCAAAACTACAATGAGATATCATCTCACACCAGTCAGAATGGCCATCATCAAGAAATCTAGAAACAATAAATGCTGGAGAGGGTGTGGAGAAAAGGGAACACTCTTGCACTGCTGGTGGGAATGTGAATTGGTACAGCCACTATGGAGAACAGCATGGAGGTTCCTTAAAAAACTAACAGTAGAACTACCATATGACCCAGCAATCCCACTACTAGGCATATACCCTGAGAAAACCATAATTCAAAAAGAGACATGTACCAAAATGTTCATTGCAGCTCTATTCACAATAGCCCGGAGCTGGAAACAACCTAAGTGTCCATCATCGGATGAATGGAGAAAGAAGATGTGGCACATATATACAATGGAATATTACTCAGCCATAAAAAGAAATGAAACTGAGCTATTTGTGATGCGGTGGATAGACCTAGAGTCTGTCATACAGAGTGAAGTAAGTCAGAAAGAGAAAGACAAGTACCGTATGCTAACACATATATATGGAATTAAAAAAAAATGTCATGAAGAACCTAGGGGTAAAACGGGAATAAAGACACAGACCTACTTGAGAATGGACTTAAGGATATGGGGAGGGGGAAGGGTAAGCTGTGACAAAGCGAAAGAGAGGCATGGACATATATACACTACCAAACGTAAGGTAGATAGATAGTGGGAAGCAGCCGCAGAGCACAGGGAGATCAGCTCGGTGCTTTGTGACCGCCTGGAGGGGTGGGATGGGGAGGGTCGGAGGGAGAGAGTTGCATGAGGGAAGGGACATGGGAACAGATGTATATGTATGACTGATTTACTTTGTTATAAAGCAGAAACTAATAAAAAAATAAAAAATTTAAAAAAAATTAAAAAAATTTATAAAAAGTTAAGAGTTTAGTGGCAGTGTTAAGAGTGTGGCTGCAAACGGCAAACAGGTGAGGTTTAAAAATTAGAGGTCTGGAGTTAAAGACAGACCTGTGCTTTAATTTTGGTTCCTCTTCTACATATGGCCAAAAGCAAGTTACTTATCAGCTGTCTCAGATTCCTCATCTGTGAAATGGCTACAATATTTGCTTTGCAAGATTGCTATTAACGTTCATTGGACATAATAGGGAGTTAGGTTAATTATTTTTTATTGTTAGTTTGAGTTAGTGCTCAAAAATTATACTGTTGTCTTCCCACACATCCCCTGTTGCTCCTTTGATTGCTATATGGAATCCCAGAATTACTAAGCTATAGTATCCTCATGGCACAGTGCACACACACACACACACACACACAGCCTGGAACCACATGTATGCTATACCTTTAAGTGTCTCTTTTGATCAAAATAACTTTTTATCAGGTTGAAATTCTGTATGAATTCTAACTGGTTTCCTTGGATAAAAGTGTGGCAAATAAAAATATTTCTATATTAAAAAAAAGAATAATACTATGGTGAACATTTGCCATTTATATTAATTAGAATTAACAAAGTTTCAACTTTTTAAAATAGAAAGAAACCTATTAATAAATTTTAGTCTTCATATTAAAAAAATATCATTGAATATACACATGCTAAACAAAGTATTCAATAAAATATTTCTTTCTAGAATTATTCTAGCTTCAGCAAGATATTTTTTCAGCTTTTCATATCCATAAAGTGTTATAAATAATTTATTTTGAAGAATTCAAGGAAATTTTTATTATATAATTGGAATTCCTGATATATCTATAGTATGTATGTACTATATATATATATTTGAATATATTCTCATTCAGATAAGCTCAGCATGGTAGAAGATACAAAGAATGTACATATTTGTGAATCATTTCTCAAATCCTTTTAGAATTTGGTATTTTATTAAACTGGAAGACAAATGAAAATTTTATAGAAATAGCACAATTTTGTTTATTAAGATTGTTTGCCCCCAGAGGTCAAAAAGTGATAGTTAGCCCATTACTTCTGTCACCAGCAATTCTAGTCATATGATTATTAATAGAGTAGCTGTGACACATTCATCTAGTATTGATTAGTCTATGAAATATCATTCTGAAATGGAGTTAATGATCTGGTAACAGGGTTTATATCAAAATGGAACATTTAACGATATTGAAGAAATAGAAGCGCAAGATTTGAAGGCAGTGCATTTTTATTTAACTTGCATAATTTGGGTCATTTAAGCTCTTCAATTAAAAATAAAACATATAATTATATGAAATCTTATCTTTTCATATATAAGCAACACAGGAATGTTTTACTTACAAAGATATTTAATGTTAAGTATTTTCATTTTACTGGATTTTGTATGTGTTTCTTATCAATGCCTTCAGTTTGAAATGAGAATAAAATAATTTACTTGCATATTACGCATCATAGGCAGCAAGACCTCATAGGATTTTCATAATATTTCCAGAGCAAGAAAAAGTATATTGATATCTACCTGGAAAATATGTACAGAGAGTATGACAGCAGATTGAATCAGATTTTTTTTAAACCAACGTAAGGTTGTTAGAGTAATACAACAGTAATCATGTTATAATAACAAACATTAAAATGATAAACAACTCATCGGGGTATATATGTGTTCAGATTACTTATTCACAACATCTTATGCCTAAAATAAAACTCATCACACATTTCTCCATACAACTTCTATGTTTGTAGAAGTGAAAGTTTAACCCTAAAAAGCTTCAAGGAATTTATTTTTCCGACAGTTTGGTTGGCTAGATAGACTGAAAACACTTCACACGGCAAAATAAGTATATGTTATATGAAGTATCATTACCTTTATTTTTAAATGTTTTTCAAGCTCACAGAAAACAAGAGGAATTCCCCAAAGGGAAAATAACAACAACAACAACAGAAATAACTGAGAGCAGCAAACAGGAGAGCAAAATCTGGCGTCAGGCTTCACCACTGAGCTCAGATGTCCATCCTAGGAAGGTGATACATGTTAACAACGATTGTATATCAAAGGATTGGGGAATCTGGTTTTGAGCCACTATAAGGGGGGAGGGGCAATTGCAATTGAGACCTAAAAGTTAGGCTTTTGTGGGAAGAACACTCTAAATAAAAGGGAGAGCTGCAAGAAATAAAATCAACTTTTCAGAGAAATACTTCAAGATTAAAATGGTTTTTCTCTATTTTTTTCTTAATATGGGATAAAAAAAAAAAACACAATAATCATCTTTCCTGAGAACACCTGTGATGAGAAGTTAAGTGCCACTCCAAATGTATAGGTACATCAAGGTGTATTCCTCTGGTGCATATTATGTAGCCATGAACATTAGCAAATTGTTGCTCCATACAATAGCATGATTTAAAGTGTTGGAAACAACCTTAATCAAAAGAAGACAATCTCAAAAGGCTTTGCTTCTAACTTCCAGTTTTATCAAGTTGGAACAACGGTAAAACATAATAATTTATTACAGTCAAAAAAAGCTTGTCTTGGAGAGAGATAGTGACCAGAAAGAAAGCCCAAAGTGGGCTTTTGTTATGCTAAAAAGATGACATTTCTTTATTTGGATGCTGGTTGCACAGAAAGTTTAATTCATTCATGTAATTCATGTATACGTTTATGATCTATACACATTTTAGCATACATATTACTATTCTCAAAAGGTTTTGCTTAAATATAAAAGGAAGACTTCAATATGAATTAAGGTCTAAGTGATCACGTTTGGTGTGATATTGCTGGATCCACTGACCATGGATATATTTCTATTAATGCAGCAATAGTCTCCACCCTGTTCAACCTGCTGCAGTGGTTTGGGTTCAGATTTACAATCCATCTCACAACACAAAACAGGCATCACCCTGTTTTAAGGTGGCTTAGTTTTAAGAACTAAGAAAGAATTCATGACAGGCAACAGTGTAGCATGCAAAGCAACAGCGTAACTTAACTTTTGAGACTCTGAGGCACAAATTCCCATTGCCCTAATTTAGCAGTTCGACATGTGGTCATGATGATTATGGTTGAATGTTTACCCACGTTTATCAGTGATGACTTGTCAATTTTAAGCTGGTCATATAGCCTGAGACACCAGCTTACCTGATAACTGTCTTTTAATTTGATCAGACTTTTTCTTCCTCTTCAGGTACAGTTTGAACATGACCCGTTTCCTTGAAAATAGCTCCCTCTTGTGTTTCTATCTAAGTTAACAAGTCTTATCATACCCAAGATGAGCCTCCAGAAAAATCCTTTCCATGTCCAGTCCATACCAAGTTCAGTTTCCAAAGCCCTAAGGACATCTTACTACATTGGGGCAAGTGATAGCTGAGTCATCAAAGTTCTGAGTACTTGTGGTAATGGTGAAATTCAAGTAAATTATATGCACCCTCAACAAATATGTCATCTGGGCAATTGTTAGCTGATCATGTTCAGAGATGTGTTTCAAGGTGCATTTCAATCAATATGCAAAAAATGACTTTGCATAAATATCTTTTCTGAAGTTTCAGAAACAAATTATCGCTGATCTTTAATGGTTACATCACCAATATTCATCATTTCGGATGTTATGCTGTTTCAGTATCCACTTTTATAATGATCCCTCCATACTCATACGTGGTCTAAGAACAAAGCAGAATCTGATAGAGGAGCGGGCAGGAAAAAGCCCTTTGCTTTGTATCCATGCAGTGGTCTAAAAAAATGCCATCCTGGTTCATGGCCACATGGTACACCAGCTGCTCTCTGCCAGTCATAGAGCATACAGTCTAGTTCTAAGGTAGTATTTCTTTTAAGATTATAAAAGAAACTATATGATAACACAACCAAGGAAATGCTACAGATGTGATCAGTTCAACTGCTGTTAATCAGGATATTCAACAAGAAATACTGGCTGATGTCTTTTCTTCAAACGATTCAAGTTGTTTTGGGGTAAATCTCAGAATTTGGCTTCAGTTACATTCTCCTTTTCAGTGGAAGAGACATCTTGGGCTTCTTCCAACTTTGAATATAAGTCAGCACTACATCAAACGGAACTGGCCAAGAAAATCATTATCTTGCTTTGGGAAGCTAAGTTAGATATGGAGTGATAATTTCCTTTTCTGGTTTCCTTATCCATCTGTAAACTTCCTTTCAATCAATCACAATTTCTTCCTACCTCCACCCCAATGTACCATCTGTTAACCTAGATTTTTTTATCCCTGATAGTGATAATGAAAACCCACAGGGATAGCCTTAGCATAGCTTCCATTGTACATATTTCCAGGAAGAAGGAATAGATTTAGAACAGATTTAGAATTACAGAAAGGCAATGTGAAAAAATACAAAGGGTTTCCATATACTCCACACCCATATTCTCCTATTAATGTCTTACATTAAAATAGTCCATGTGTTACCATTAATTAACTAATGTTGATATATTATTATTAACTAAAATTCATTATTTATTCTGATTGACTTAGTTTTTATTTAATTACATTTTTCAATTCCAAGATCCCATCCAAGTACCATATTGAATTTGTAGTCCTGTCTCCCTAGGATCCTCTCAGTTATAATGGTGGCAAAGACTTTCACTGTTTTCCTTGACCTTAACAGTTTTTGAGAAAGCTGGTCAGGTATTTTGTGGAGTGGTCCTCACTTGGGATTTGTTGATGTTTTTCTCATTATAGACTGCAGTTTTGGGTTTTACAGAGGAAAACCACAGAAGTAAATCATCATTGTTTATCACATTATATCAAAGGTATGTATCATAAACGTGGCTTATTATCACTGATGTGAACACGGAGTTTGTCAGCTCTCTCCACTGTTAAATTAATATTTTTACCCCCCTCCATACTTTTCATACTATGCTCTTTGGAATAAAGTCATTTTCACAGTCTATACTTAAGGAGCTATACTTCACCTCCTTGAGAGTGAAGAATTTACACAAATTATTTAGAAATTTTCTATATGGGAAATTTTTTATTGTACACCATTTATTTTTTTATTGAATCATTGATTTATAACACTTAAGGCACCTGGGTATATATATTTTATATTAAAGTTTATAATGCAATACTGTTTTATTTTGTGGCTCAAAATTTCTGGTTTTAATTATTTGGAACTCTTTTGGTTGGCTTCTCTGTCCCTTTGACATACTGCCATCATTGTTTATTTTTCACTTATAAGTACGTCCTTACTTTGGCAATGAAAGATGCTCCAAACTCATTTATTTTCTGCCCCAGTCCTAGAATCAGTCATTTCTCCAAGGACACTGACTGATTTCTTTTATTGGCGAATGGTACTAGAGACTGGTATCTTCTGCTAAGTGTGCTCATTGATCCTGGGGTGTCATTGCTTCTAGACTTTCTAAGCCAACAGGGCATAGGAATATATGTATATGTACTAACCTACATATACACTCCCTCTCTCTATTTATCTACACATGTGTATGGATTGTTGCATTCCATTTTTTAATACCTTGTTAGAATTTATTTTTTAAATTTCTGTCTATGTTCCTGACAGCTATTGTTCTGAGGGTTTTCTTTTTTCTTGTAATGTCATAATTGACAAATTACTGAGTCAGAGTGGAGAAAGTGCCTTAGACAAGACACTGTATAAAGTGTTCTCTGAATGGGATTCTTACTCTAGGAATGTTGATATGTGTATGAGCATGGCTGGCCTGAAGGATGTGAGTTCTTGACTGCAACTCCTCCTAGAAACTGCAATATACTTGTGTGGGAAGGGCAAATTATCTTCCTCCCTTGGCCTTGTGAAGACCATCAGGCAAAATCTTATAATTGCCTATGGTCACATCTGCAAGACCTAGGATGTGGGGTTAGAACCAGAATTGAAGAGTTGAGGAACTCTAACTCTTGATCCTTTAGGACCTGAGTGAGTAACATAGGCTACCCATCATGTACTCAAATGACTGCAACATTAAGAGGCTGTGAGAATAACTGGTTAATCTGTCTGAGGCAACAGCAAACCAAGGATATAGTAGAAATTATTCCAAACAGGATGACAGGCTGCCTAGAGAAGTGAACATGCCAAGAGCCTCAGTCATTACCAAACCAGGAAAAGATGTCCCATAGGCCAATAAGGTCTTTTCCAGAAGACCCAGGAGGTCTTGTGTTCAAGCCTCTATGGACTGTTGTACTTTGTCAGTTTCCTTGATCCAGATGTAACACTATGAGTTGGAAATGGAACATATTGTTCCAGAGCCATTTGTTGAAAATGTTAGGAAATTAACATCCAGTTTCTCACCATTAAGTATCTCATCATTAAGTGATGGTAAATAGCGCAATAGTAAGTATCTTACCATTAAGTATCTAAAGTCTCAGATCCAGTTATTCCCTAAATTTAATCATCATACTGGATTCTCTATTATGCCATATTAATTAACCATCCTTAGCTAGTAATATGTATATACTTTCACAGCTTTAAATTCTTCTTTGACTTGTTTCTCTGAGAAGAATGGACATGTGGACACAGGGCGGGAAGGGGAGGGTGGGATGAACTGGGAGATTAGGTTTGACATAAATACACTACCATGTGTAAAGTAGATAGCTAATGGGAACCTGCTGTATAGCACAGGGAGCTTAGCTCGGTGCTCTGTGATGACCTAGATGGGTTGGATGGGGGGATGGGAGGGAGGTCCAAGAAGGAGGGGATATAGGTATACATATAGGTGATTCACTTTATTGTATAGCAGAAACTAACACAACATTGTAAAGCAATTTTACTCCAATAATAAAAAAAGAAAGAAATACATCATCCTATTATTTCTATAATGAATCAATTTTATTTTAATAGTGATGAAATTGAAATTTGGTTTCTGGATTCAATATGCTTGCAAATTCAGATACCCTGCATGAATGGGAGGATGATGATGTACAGTAGTATAAAAAAGTGGATTTTACTTCATTTCCTTTCAAAGTTAGAATAAAATAGGAAGCATTCACCAAGTTTGTGTGAGAATACCAATTCCTTTAGACTGCGGGACTTCATGATTAACTTTTATCATGTCTGATAATGTGTAGGGTAAAATGCATGAATTTATTCTAACCACAATAATCAATAGTTACTCTTATGAGCCATTTAATTTTTCACAGGGCACTCAAGACAGATGTATTGAAATTTGGTGGGGATTAGTGCCCTTTTTTTCAACATTTCTTATTCAAAGCTGATATTTCTTGTCCTTGTAAAATGTGATACTACTTAATATTCACTATAAAGTAAAGTTTGGGAAGTTTTAAGTATTCTCATGTAGTATGACCAATTAAAGCCGGGCAAAGGGGACCCTTGCCCAAAATCCAACCATAGGTAATGAATGTCAAGGCCCTCTGAACCTCACTCCTATCGCAATCATGCATTTATGAATGAGTGATGACACTATGGGGTCTAACTTTCTTTCTTGTTTTCCACTTTGTTATTTCACTATAGTCTCAGTGTCCTCCACTACAGCATCACCTCACCCACCAAGATCTACCTTTGGCTTACTGATAACCACCTCACATTCTCCGTCAGGTATTGGGGTACATTGTGCACTGGTTGGCAATTATCATTATCCTTGGGTTGTTCCATTTAGATAACAGCAAATGCAGCAAGTGGTCCCAGATCTCCTGCTGGGTAATAGGCAAAAAGATTCTAGACCTCAGCTCAATCGTCTCTTCCCACTGCCATAAGAAATTGAATACATGTAATACCCTGCTATAATACCCCTTTCCCAATTCTATCCACCATCATTGGATTTATATTGTTTTACCACAATTGCCCTTGCAAGTTTATCAATGACTTCTGTATACTTATTTTTCAATCCTCATATTTCTTTTTTTGAACATCTTTTTTGGAGTATAATTGCTTTACAACGGTGTGTTAATTTCTGCTTTATAACAAAGTGAATCAGTTATACATACACATATATCCCCATATCTCTTCCCTCTTGCTTTTCTCTCCCTCCCACCCTCCCTATCCCACACCTCTATTCACCTCATATTTCTTGATTTCAGTCTATATCTCCTTCTTTAAAACTTTGTGTCCATGGACTCTACAACAAAACACTTCCCTATTTTTTTCTCCTTACAATCTGAACACTTCTCTGGATCTTCTGTTTAGATTTCTGTGTCCTCCGCCTTATTTTTAAATGCAGAATATTCTTATCCCTCTAGTCTACACTATCTTACAGTATTTTCTTATAACTCTATATTTTCTTGATAATTGTGTCGGGGACTCAGCAAACTTTTCTCAGTAAATGACCAGAGAGTAAATATGACCAGAGAGTGAATATGGCTTTGTGGGTCAGCTGGTCTTTGTCATAATTACTTAGTTCTGAATTGTAGTGTGAAAGCAGCATAGACAATGTGTATACCAATGGTGTAGTGATTAAAAACATCATTTAATTTACAAAAATAAGTAGTTTGGCCCTTGGACCATACTTTACTGGCCACTGATCTTGTTCAATATTGTGAATTTTATTTGTCTCTGTACTATTACAATATATGTACTTTCTAGCCAAGAACACTTTTGTTACCTGTAGAGTTTTTATTTAACCCAATATTTAATATACCCCATTTGGCTTCATCACAGAATCTCAAATTCAAGATTTCAAACTATAATCATAATTTTCTATTTCAAAAATTTCTTTCATCTCAGAAAATGCCATACTATCTTAAATCATTCTTTCAAGACAAAAAATTATGAACTATATTTGACTTCTTCCTTGTCATAATCTCTTACATCAAATCAGTTTTAAACTTCTATCAATTATTTTACCAAAATATAATATAAATATACACCTAGATAGTTATCCAAGGGAAAATAAAGCATAGATATCCAAGGGAAAATAAAACATATGCCCCCAAAAAGAACTACACATTAATATTCATAGCAGCATTATGCATGGTAGCCAAAACTGGGAAACAATCAACTACTCATCAGTTGATAAACTGACATACTAATTGTATGTATACTATACATATCCCATAGTAGGTTAATCAGAAAATAAAATTTGGATCCATACTTGAAACAGACTATGTGGAAAACATTTAAATACAATAGACTATGTATAAATTCCATGATTCCATTTATGTGACATTCTAGGGGGGAAAAACCTATAAAACAAAACAAATGATATAGATGGTTGTGTAGGAATAGAGGAGAAAATTCACCACAAGGGGCCTGGATGGAATTCTTTGGAGTACCTGGTACGTTCAATATCTCAATTGTGGTGGTGGTTTTATGACTCTATAAAATTGCCAAAACTCATCAAACTGAGTACCTTACAAGGATATTTTTTGATATATAAACCATACCTCAACAAAACTGTGAAAACAAACAAAATATAACCAAATAGAAAAAAATCAATTGCCTCTGCTCTATTGAAAAACATTTTTCTGACATTTGACTATCATGTAGATAACATGACCAACACAACTCTTCTTATTTCGACGCCCACCTTTCTGTCAGTTTTGTCTCCCACCAGTTGATTCCTGTTTGTCTGCATCAACTGTTTCACTTAAATAAAGGTTTCAGTTTAATAAGGATTCAGTGGTTTCAGTTTAGTAAAGACTCAGTGGTTTCTCCTCTCTTCCTCCTTCTCTGCCATCTTACTTAGCTAGCCCAAACACAACTTTGAATATATTTGAAATAACTCCATAAGGAAAAACTCTATGATAAACTTTACTTAGGTCGCCTGTTGTCTGTTCTCATAATGAAGTGTACGAAAGTTTTTCACACTCATCAAACCTATCATTACATATGCAGTATTAGTCGTTCCCACTCTGAGTGTATGATAAAGTCAGAGATGGTGACTTTCTTGTTTATTACTTTTATATTGTAGAGAACCTAGTGAAAAGTAGATTCTGAAATATATATTAAATGTATACATTTTTAAAAAGGAGTTGTAATCTGGTAAATTAGTTTGCTAGGGCTACCATAACAAAATATCACAGACTGGGTGCCATATACAACAGAAATTTATTTTCTCACAGTTCTGGAGGCTAGAAGTTCAAGAAATGGCAGTGTTGTTTTCTCCTAGGGCCATTCTCCTTGACGTGAAGATGCCTGCCTTTCTCTCTGTGTGTGTATAGCCCTGGTATCTCTTTTGTGTCCAAAATTCCTCTTCTTACAAAGACACCAGCCATAGTGGATTAGGGTCCACCCTAGCAGCTTTATTTTAACTTAATCATTTCTTTAAAGACCTTATCAATGTACTAGGTATTAGAGCTTCGACATATGAATTTGGGAGATGGACACAAGTGAGTCCATAATATCTGAGAAATAAAATCAAATGTAGATGGCAAAGTACACATTGGCTTTTTTGGGGGAGGGAGTAGTCTAACAATCTCTATGGAGAGTGACTTCTTAAGGACAAGGTAATGTGTTATTTTCCTTTCCTTCTCTATACTTAATAGCCTGACACCTAGTAGAGAATTTAACAAACAAAAAAAAAAGTTTGTTATATTTAATTTCATTAAACTGAATTAAATACAAGGACACAAAATAAGCTCCTTTACCACTGAACAATTGATACTCACTTAGCATATACATATTCTTAATGCATTAATTATGTGAAATACACACAGAACTTGAGGGAGAATCTGGATATTTTCAGTGTTGTACTTTTTAATTTTCTAGATTGGATTCTGCTCTGTAGTAGTGAAGACAGGTGAAACCACCAATATTGCCACAGAGAGGTAATCAAACCAACTTTTTTTTTTCTAATAAATTTATTTTATTTACTTATTTTTGGCTGTGTTTGGTCTTCATTGCTGTGTGAAGGCTTTCTCTAGTTGCAGTGAGTGGGGGCCACTCCTCATTGTGATGCACAGGATTCTCATTGCAGTCCTTCTCTTGTTGTGGAGCACGGGCGCTAGGCACGTGGGCTTTAGCAGTTGTAGCATGTGGGCTCAGTAGTTGTGGCTTGCGGGCTCCAGAGCACAGTCTCAGCAGCTGTGGTGCATGGGCACAGCTGCTCCACGGCATGTGGGATCTTCCTGGACCAGGGCTCAAACCCACATCCCTTGCACTGGCAGACAGACTCTCAACCACTGCACCACCAGGGAGGCCCCCGACTTTATTTTTTAAGATTAGCTTTTAAAAATTAACCAAGTCTTAGTTAATTCATTGCATGTTTGCTCAGCAAACTAAACTTGAGATTTTTTCTAACACAACTTACTCATTTTATTATTTCTTTAAAATCATGAATTGATGTCAGATTATTTCAACTGTATGGGAAATAGTTAAAGATGCCTTACATTTGTGGGTTTTATCTATTAGTACTCTTTACACAAGTTCAAGATGTTTAAGTCGTAGCCATATATACAGGATGAAATTAATCAGGCTTTCTAGAACATTAACAACTCTCAGAAGTGGAAGGGTGTTTGATCACTTTTGGAATGTAAAATCATGATGAAAGCTGATGTGATATGCTTTCACATAAGTATTTACAGCATGAATAAATCAACTCAAAACATTTGCTCCAGCAATAAATGCTGGAGAGGGTATGGAGAAAAGGGAACCCTCCTGCACTGTTGGTGGGAATGTAAATTGATACAGCCACTATGGAGAACAGTATGGAGGTTCCTTTAAAAACTAAAAATGGACCTACCATACGACCCAGCAGGACTACTGGACATATACCCTGAGAAAACCATAATTCAAAAAGAGTCATGTACCACAATGATCATTGCAGCTCTATTTACAATAGCCAGGACTTGGAGGCAACCTAAGTGTCCATCGACAGATGAATGGGTAAAGAAGATGTGGTACATATATACAATGGAATATTACTCAGCCATAAAAAGAAACAAAATTGAGTTATTGATAGTGAGGTGGATGGACCTAGAGTCTCTCATACAGAGTGAAGTAAGTCAGAAAGGGAAAAACAAATACCATATGCTAACACATATATATGGAATCTAAAAAAAAAAAAGGTTCTGAAGAACCTAGGGGCAGGACAGGAATAAAGATGCAGACATAGAGCATGGACTTGAGGACACACGGAGGGAGAAGGGTAAGCTGGGACAAAGTGAGAGTGTGTCATGGACTTACATATACTACCAAATGTAAAATAGATAGCTAGTGGGAATCAGCTGCATAGCACAGGAACATCAGCTCCGTGCTTTGTGACCACCTAGAGGGGTGGGAAAGGGAGTGTGGGAGGGAGACACAAGAGGGAGGAGATATGGGGATATATGTATATGTATAGCTGATTCACTTTGTTATAAAGCAGAAACTAACACACCATTGTAAAGCAATTATATTCCAATAAAGATGTTAAAAAACAAAACAAAACAAAAAATATTTGCTACTTCATATGAATCAGGCAACAAATATCCCCTTTCATAGCAATTGATTTTTGCCATTAAATTTAACTATTTTCTGCATATATTTTTCAAATTAAAACCTTGAGAAGTATACAAATAGTCTTATCTTTTCCAAGTATATGATATATGTCTTTCATAAAAATTGAGAAACAGTTAATGTTCATTTACTTATCGGATAATTACTCATTTGGGGTTCTTTTTTGTGTTTTGGGGTCAAGATTGGTTGAAAATTTTTAGCTGCTTTACCATTTCTGTTTAAGCAACTTTTTCTTGAGCCAGAGTTGGTGCACTAGTTTTTCTCAGTGAAAATGATTAAAAGATGCCCAACTTAGACTAGAAGGGAAGACCAATTTCACGTAGGAATTAATTATTGTGAGGAGTGTTAAAAAAGGACAACAAAGGATTCTCTGGAAACAGTAAAAAGACATTAATACAAAAGTACCATTTAGAATAAGAAAGAATAGAAAGTCCTTAGATCAATGAGGATTCCCCGCTCTGGACAGACTTCAGCAACCAACTCCTCCGTGGTGAAATTGCTGCAGGCCAAGAGCCATGGCTTTCAGGGGGCTCATCTTTTTAATTTTGCTTCTCTCTGGGATTGTAGCCTTGTGATGCCTGCCATTCACTAGCCAGAAACAGTAATTTAATGTATATTATTCATTAAAAAATATTTATGGTGGTAGAGTTAGTCTGGTATCATTTTCTTTACTTTTACTAGAATTAAAATGTTTATTTTATTTTAAAATTCTCTTAAAATATATTTTCCAAATGAAAAATGATGCTGAGCAACTTTTCATCTTATAGGGCATTCAAATATTCTCTTTTGTGATTTACTTCTTTAACTTTTATTCATTCCTTTAAATGATGTTGTAAGCCCCGAGGTTGTCATCTTTTCTATTTTTCAACTCTCTGTACTTTAAGTCACCACCATGGTTCCTGCATCACTTGAACTCCTCATTCAAATTATACTAGTTCAAACATACTTGCTCCCTCTGCCAAAGTCTTGTTTCTAGTAGGCTACTTTTGTGATAGTGTAACTGTTTTGCCATTGTGTGCCATGCACTATTAATATCCATTTCCAAGAAGAGTAGAATCATCTTTGTCTTCAAACCCAAACAGTTCAGATCAGCCATCCCAGATTTCCAGTTTTGAGGATCTGTTACTTAATTTTATTGTTAAACATTATGTCAATCACTGTTCAATCCAGGGAAAATAAACTATCTATGTATTTTACCAGAAAGAGTTAAGTACAAATATTTAGGTAAATAATCTTAGAAATGGCAGTGTGTTAGTTTGCTAGGGTTGCCACAACAAAAATGCCACAAATCAGATGGCTTAAAACACAGATTTATTTTCTCACAGCTCAGGAGTCTTGGAGTCAAGATCAAGTTTCTGACAGGGTTGGTTTCCTCTGAGGCCTCTTTCCCTGGCTTACAAATGGCTGCCCCCTCGCTGCCTCTTCACATGGACATGACTCAGTGCATGTGTGGCGCTGGTGCATTTCCGTATGTACTAATCTCCTCTTCTTATAAGGACAATAGTTAGATTGCATTGGGGCCCAGCCTAATGGCCTCGTTTTAAATTAATTACCTCTTAAATACCTTATCTTCAAATATAGTCCCATTCTGTGGTCCCTGGGTTAGGACTTCGTCATACAAATTTTGGGAGGATGCAGTTCACTCCACAACAGGTAGGATACACCAGATCTAGGTTGTAAATCTAGAAATGGCTTCCAGAAAACCACAGAACTGACTCTCTATGGATTTAGGAACACAACTGGAACCAAGGAATTCAAGTACACACTATTAAAACTGGCCTCAAAGTATTACCGAACTCAGGTTTGGCTCCTTACCACTCACAAGCCAATAATTCAAGAGGCAAGTCTCGATAGAAAGGAAAGCTGCTTTAGTTAGGAAATCCAGCAATCTGGGGAGATGTTGGACTTGTGTCTAGGGACCAACTCCAAAGATTCTGCTCAACCATGACAATTCTTAAAGGAAAAAAATGGGGGGAAGAATCTCAGTGAATTATCCAGGCAGGAGGTTGGGTTCTGCAGCAATCTCCATTGCATGCAGACTGGTTGACTCTCTCTTCAGACGTTATCTTGCTCTCCTGATCTGCCTGCAGGATTGCTTAGGGGGCTATTGCGGGTAGAGAGCTAATTATTCGTTATTTAACTACTTAAATCTTCATTCTTATTTCTTTTTATCTAGGAAACTAATCAACAGGTTCGACAAGGCATGGTGTGCATTCAGGAGAGCATAAATCAGGAGTTAGGTTAAATTGCCCAGTGATCTCATTCCTATAATTAGGTTATTTTAAGGTTAGAGGGGAACAGAAGTGGGCAAACAGGAAAGGGGCAAAAGAGCTGCTTTCAAAAGGATAAGGAAATGACTGAGAAATGCGCTGCAATGCTTGTCTGATACCCTACTCAGAACTGGTTAAAATACTTTAAATCCTCATCTCTTTTTAAAATGCCTTTAAAAAAAATCTTTAGCCTAATTGAATTTCTGATTGCTTCAATTTTCTTGATTCTTAGAGTACAGATAGACAGGTATTATAATTTTGTTTGGTTTTGTCACTGGGTGGACATGCATTGTAACAAAATAGCTTCAACCGAGGAGGTCAACGGAAGACCCTCACCAACAATCGGTTCCAAGATAGTAAGCAAAGAATTGCAAACTACCATGTTAAGCTTAAGCACAAAGCAAAGTTTATTTAAACATAGGTGCACTCTCAGAGAGGGAGAGAGAGAAAGAGAGTGGGCTATGTCAGCGAGGTGAAGCAAGCCCAAAGCAAAGTTTATCAAAGCAAAGGTACACTCTCAGAGAGAGCGCGGGCTGTTTCTGCGAATTGAAAACAGCATTCCCGTACAGGCTTAAGGGCACTTTTAAGGAGCATTTTGCAGGGAGGAGGGGTTGAGTGACAAGGGATAATTATTTGATTGACAGTCACGAGCTATGTAACAAGTTTACTGCTGCGCATGCTCTCACCCTTGAATCGCTAAGAAACGCCCACTCAGGAGGGCAAAACCACATGTCGATTTTATTATAATTATGATATAAAGAGTTTGGGTTTACTATGGGTTATACGCCTGTCTGGTCTGGGCATGCGCAGCCCGGTGAAGTACCCTCATGTTACTGTGCTCCCTCTTTATCAGGATAAACTGCCCACCACACAACCATAGTTTTGCCCATTCTGGGTGTGGTCAAGGGAGAGTCCCCAGATGGCTGGGTGTGAATCGATTTCTTCTTGTCTTTCTCTCCACTGTCTTCTCTTTGCTGCAAATGACTAACTACCTAACAATTTAATTATTGTCATTAATTGTGTACATATCTTTCTCAATATATCACCATTTTTCCCATTGACAATTGCATTGGTCATCAATTGTTAGATTTCACCTTTCAAATATTCATTTTGCAATTATACTTATTGGGCATGTTAAATATTGTGCATTTGTAAAACAAATTTCCCATATTGAAATAAAGTAGGTTTGGCTCAGAACACCTTCATTTTGTTTATTATGCTGACATTTTGAATCTGTAACTAGGTTTAATTTTAGCTTTATAATACTCCTTCTCAGGTTTACTGTCATTCGTTCTATAGATGAATGTCTTAGTTGGAATATTTGTATGAGACATATTCAAATGGAAGTTTAAACATGAGACAGGTTGAGGATGGAAACTGTAAAGTATATTTTATAACAGATTAAATATGCATGGAGGAAACATAGAAATCCATTCGTATAATTTATATATTTATGTATGATCCTTTCACTTTTTCATTAATTTTGCTACAAGTAATTATACATGTTAATTCCCCAAATTATGAAAAACAGATTTTATTTAAATACAGTGACTGTTTCACTGAATTCCCTTTTGTTGCTTTGGATTGTTTACCTGAGTGGAATCTACATTGATTACGTTTCTCATTAGTATTTTGGTAGAGACTTAGAAGGAAAAACAGATGAATTTGGGATTAAAAAAAGAAATTAGATTGCCTTTGCCTAGCTGATTGTGGTGTTAAAAATCGTTAACCTAACAAATATGTCTATCTCTGTGTCTCCGTATCCACTTTCTATTTCCCTGTTTCATTATACCTTCAACCCAGAAAGGAGGCAAAGTACACCTAAGTGAGGAGATTCCTGACCCTGATTGGATCATGTTTATTAAGGTGCAGTTCTCTGTGTTGAAAAGTCAAGAGCTTTCTTTTGTCCCTTCTAATTTATGCTTCTTAAGCAATGATATAAAATATAAGGCTATTCCTGGATCTATATGGTAAATTAGTATTCTTGCTTACTTCCTTATTTTTTTTTCTTCTACAAGATATTATGTACTTTGATATTCTATTCACTTTATGTTTGTGCCCAACTGAAAATTAGAGAGTACTGGAAATTAGGAATATGTCAACTCTTAGAGGAAAACATAGGCAGAATCTCTCTGGCATAAACTGTAGCAAGATCTTTTTTGATCTACCTCCCAGAGTAATAAAAAACAAACAAAAAAAACCAAACAAGACCTAATAAAACTTAAAATCCTTTGCACAACAAGGGAAAGATAGATGATAAAATTATATGTTCATTTCTAGAATCTAGGAGGTAAATATATAGGTACGTTATTTCACCTCTGTACAGTTACAAGTTTTCATAAGAAAATATTTTAAAACTATAATGACATATGTTTTATTTATTCATATGTTTTTTCCCCCTCTCTCCCATCAGAGAAATTTATCACCTTAACTTGCTTTCTTAGGCAGTAATACAATTATCTAGTTAATCTACTGGTAGATTTATCTCCTTAATTTGTAACACTTTTCCCTTCTCCTTCCTGTCTTACATTTTGAATGAAGTTGGAAAAATAAGGCAAGATTGATAGAATAAATATAGTAAGCAGTTAACATAAGTGTGCAAAAATAAGACAGAAAACCCTCCATAGTAGAGGTGAAATCACATATTTGGTCCAGGATTTTGGTAAAAGAAAAATTAAATGAGTCCCAATTTAACCTAGCATGAGGCTTAGTAGACCTGGTGGTTATTTTTTCATTAGAGATTGGAAGAACACACTCCTGGGAATAGAGTGTTTTAAAGGAAGGTCCTTGTTTTCATGTTAATTAAAAATCAGAAATAACCTTAGACTGAGTAAAGAAATAGCAATTGCTTTTATAACATGGGCAAAGCACCAGAAAGAACGTCATGGCATTTAATTGCTATGTGTGAACTTGAAGTTAATAGTATTTCACTCTAATAATTTATCTGTACTAGAAAAGCCTCATAAGCAGTTATTGCCTGCTGGGCTTGGGTATGAAAATGATTCTCTGGGTCACAAATTTTGTGTTTTCTTTATTAACTGTAAATAAAATAATAAAACACATTTTTCTAAACACAATGGTTCAAACTTATATAAACAAGTCCTTTCCAAAATTGTAAATAAGTCAATTTTGTCTACTTAAAATTTTCATTTATTTTCATACAGAAACCTTTATTTTGCCATTGAAATTATAAAATCCATTGCAATGCATTTTCAAATAGGTATCAAAAAATAATGTAAATATATCCTTTTCTGAGAATAATGTGGCTGCATTGCAAACTTTGAAAAAAATAAAACTTTAATATAAAAATATTTTGTTATATCTTTTTCAAATAATTTGTAAGAATCATATAAGTAAATTGTATAGAGAATAAATCCAATAAATTTCCAATCTAAAACCAGAATGTTTTACAGAACTTGGATTTAATGCATGGTAGTCTACTAAATATTTTAGATTAAGAATCATATATTTTAAAAATTATTAAAAAATGTAAAGCAGTCTGAAAGATTTTAAAAAATATTACAGACATAAAATTTTCATTTTTTATGAAAAATAACATTTATTTTGTATTCATTATAAAAGTAATATGTGCTCATTATAGAAAAAGTTAAAACATAGAAAAAAGTAATGATGAAAATAAAAATCAAGTAAAATACTACCATCCAAAAATAACCACCATTTACAGTTTGATGTTGGTTCTTCTATTCTTATCTTCATATTTGTAGTTACTAAATTGGTATTATACTCTATACACATTTTTTTTTCCACTTGTTCTGTGTCATTAACGAGTCTTCAGAAACTTGATATTAATAATTACAGACTATTCCATTGTGTAGATATACTATTGTTTATTTAACTACTCATTTATTATTAGATATTTATAGAAGGAGGGGTTCCCTAAGGTTTGTCTCTAAAAATAAATGACGGTCATGTTTGTTTTGGGAATCCCAACCCCCCTGGCATTCAAAGCACTACACACTTTAACTTCCCCTTGTCTTTCCATCCTCAGCTGTCTAAGTCTCTAGTGCAGGGCAGATATTTAGCCTGTGTGCACGGATGGAGCTGTCCGGTTTGTAAAAATACTAAAATACTTCAGCAGAGGGTTAACTTGCTAGGAAGCCATCTCTGACTGCTGTCCTGAGCAGCAAAATATTTATACATCTATATTAAGGGAGGAAAGCATTGGTTGAATGAATAAAATCACTTCTAGGGTCCTGTTGTCTGTTCCAGAAACAAAACAAGAGAATTTCAAAGTAACAAACTAAAGTAGATTCTATAAAATATATTTCAGAAACAATAACTGACTTTCAGACTAGAGATTTATAAAATTAGACATTTTTACAGATGCCATCTTTGCTGAAGTATTAATTAATTATAAAAATCATATGGAAAACATGTATTAAAAACTGGTTTGCCCTTATGTACAGCACTTAAAACAGTATAAACTCCTAAATTTAAGACTCCAGTTTTAAAGGCCAAGGTATTAAAACGTGGCTATGCTTTGATACAGCAAAATTTGCATAAGGATAACTTTAGTGAGCTTTATTGAAGAACTAATGAAATTTGAAGTTTCTATGTCCCAAAATATGATTATGTTACAAATGCTAAAATAAAAAAAATATTATTTTTGATAATACATAATTACTGTATCAGTTTATACAAAATCAAAGAAAATTTAAAAATAAAAAAAATTATAAAGCCCCAAGGGCTAGGGAGAAATCTTATAATATTGAAATAGTCTACAGATTCCAATAGCGTTCCATTCCAAGAAACAGTGCATAAAAATAGAGAATAAAAAAATTATAATACCCTACAGAATTCATGTCTCTTGGACAAAATATGCCTAAATTATTGAAATTCAATTTTTATAATACAATTTTTTCCATATGCAATGTAGGTCAAATTTTACCAGTGTGGTAACATTTTTATACCCTGATCCAAATTTAAAATTAATAAAAGATCTACAAGCCAGAAGAATATGGGCTCAATATATGTACAATAGCTCACAGAGAAATATACACAATTGCCTTTTAAATAAAGGAAATTATGTTCAGATTTCTTAAAAAACTGGGACTGTAAATCAAAATTACAATGAGATATATTTTCACACTTTACAGGTTGAAAAAATCTGTAATTTTAAAACCCTTCTGTTGTGAAGAGCCAGTTATTGTTGAAAATACAAAATGGTACAATTTCTATGGAAAAAAGCTGTAAAATCTTTGGCTTTCAATTGGGATTTTTAGAAAACAATTCCTGAAGTAAAGATAAGTGCTCATTCTTATTTGGTGAGTACAAACCCAAAACACTGAGAATGAGGAGAAAAATAGAGAAAGAAGGATATCAGTTGGATGCTGGGATAGACTCTCCCTGCACAGAAGAGCCAGGTATTCTAGGCTATTCAGCCAAGCAAGATGTTGTCAAACAATTTGTATTCATAATCTATACCTCAGATCAGTTCACAGGTGGTAGAAAAGAGAAGGGATTTATCAGCTTAGTTCTTTCCTCTCTCCTAATTCTCATGGTCAAGATTCATCTCATGGACTGACAACTTTACTGCAATTTAAAGTCTTATTGTTTGGTTCCTCTGCTTACCAGGCAGGAAGGCAGTTTCCATCTCCTTTATTGTTTCCTTCGGAAAACAAAGACTCTGTGCATTGGTTGGTCATCTGGCTGCACCTGAGAAGCAGGGTTCAGCACCAGTGGGCAAGTGGAGTCCATCAGCTGTGAAATCACCTGAGGCACAGTAGGCAGCTGAGGGTTTACTGGAGGGACCTCGGCAGTCTGGAGAGGCTGATAATATATACTGTTTGTACCATTCAGATCCAGTTGTTTGTCTGCATTATGACAAGCTTCCACAGTACAACTTAGCGTCACTACTTTTTGTCAGTACAAAATATACTCAGTTTTCCTTAGAGGATAGATCACAGAGGCTCTTTCAAGGTGGCTCTAAGTCACAATCCTTTGTAAAGTTTAAGGTTATAGAAAAACAAAAGCACAGTCCCTGCTGACCCAGCTGGTCTCAAGGTTATAACAGATATGCATCATTTTTCTTCCACCAAACCATTCTAAATATCCCTCACTTCTTGCCAACGCTGTGACTAGTTTAGTTTGCCCACCTGTTGGAGAAATTGAGGTCTTCAATCTCCAAAGTGTATGAACTTTTTAATTCCTGCTAGTGTCTGGATTTTTATAGTGCCCAGGGACAGTTACTACCTGACTGGGAGACACAAAAAGACATCTAAGTAAATTCTCTGGATTCCACAGTGGTCCTTCTTACCCTCATTATGTAGTAGTAACTTTAGTTTTTCGTGGTAATGAGGATTGATTGTTTTAGCAAGTGATTTTTTTTTCCTTTGCTTATCCACTATTGTGAGGAACCCAAAGTACCAGAGTACTGCACATATTCCAGATCAATGAATCACTTGCCAGTCCTCTTATGAGGTGTTCCCTCCCCTCCATGAACAGTTTTTGTAACCCTACAGACCCAAGTTCTTAAGAATGGGAAGCACAAATGCCAGACATGGAAATCTGAGTTTGACAGTGAGATAAGCTAATCATTCTTACACTCTTTGGTCTAGAAAACCATGTGTAATAGCAATTGGAGACACAATATAATTTATTGTTTGTTTTAGTTCAGTGCATCTATCTCATTCTATATAAAAGACTGCACATGTTTAAACTCCTTAAAATACTCTTCATCTGAGTCTTCCTCTATCTAGCCAAATGTTTCCCTATTGATATGCATTGAAAGTTAATTCTATAGTTAGAAGTCTATTGTTACTGTTCCTTTGATATAAGTTTTTGCTTTTGTTCTGAGAAAATTGTATAGCAATCCATGCTGGTATTTAAGGCATTTTGTAGGACTTCTGATTTTAGTCTTGGTAAACCATACACACACACACACACACACACACACATACACAAATATAGGCAATGGCAATGGGTAGATCAAGCTCAGTGAAAGGGAGCCTGTATGCTTTAACCCACGCAGACCCCTGCCCACTCATCCGAAACACTCTATCCTTGGCTTATAGAGCAAGCACAGGTATAGGCAAGAAGAGAGGCTGGCTTGCTTGTTTAAACCTGCTTGGTGTGTGCAGCCTCTGCAGTGCATACTCTCTAGTGGGCTTAGATTTGAGCCATAAAGATCATCACTCATTATATACACCCTGAGAGCTCTATCCATGTATCTTTTCCCTAGAACTCCTTGGTTATAGCTAGATCACTCTTGATGAGAGGAAGTCCATATGGTTTACTCCCCCTACCATTTGCTTCTTGGAATTTTGAGAAGTGAGATTTTGGCGTCTGTTTTGTTTTGTTTTGGATGTGCCACTAGATGGCAATCACAATTGCATTTCTGCCATGCCATATGGTGCAGACACCTGGGGATTTGAAGATCCAAAATATCTTGTATAACAAACTATGTGCAATATAATTACCATGGACAAGGATCTCATGCAATATCAGAAATTAGCTACAAAAATTCCAACATCACATATTATCACAACTCTATAACATTCTCAGCATAGACATAATTTTAAAAAATTTTCCTGCTTATATCATGTTTTAGCTATAAAATTTTATAGTTATTATAAAATTCTAATGTTTCCATTGAAAGAATTTGTAACATGATGGTGATATAAAGGTTCAATTTGAATGAACTTTTATGAGTTTTGAGTCAATAATATTTCTAAAGTTGAGGTTTGCTAACAGCTTTTGAGTACCTGTCATGTACTCCTAATGAATATCTTCATGGTTATAAGACATAAATCAATTACATTTTAGTAAAGGGATGTTTTTATTTTGATTATATCACCACATGTAGTACATTAAATTATTGTTCTTAATTTCAATTCACTGCAGTAATATTATGCACTGATTATGGCATCCTAGTGAATGGGATTTTATTTACTGCCTTTGAAATTAATATTTTTCCAAAAGACAAACACACTTACATATATGTGTGTATGTGTATATAAATATATATACACACATATAAAAAATCTTAAGATTTTTAAGACTTTATTTTTGAGAGCAGGTTTAGATTCACCAGAGTGGTGCATTTGTTACAGTTGCTGAACCTACATTAATACATCTCTACCACCCAAAGTCCATAGTTTACATTAGGGTTTACTCTTGGTGTTGTACATTTTATGGGTTTGGACAAATGTATAATTAATGACACGTATTCATCATTATAACATTATGAACACTATTTTCACTGCTTGAAAATCCTCTGTGCTCCACTTATTCATCTCTCTCTCCCCTCAAACCCTGGGAACCACTAAACTTTTTACTGCCTCCAATGTTTTGCCTTTGTCAGTATGTTATATAGTTGGAATCATACAGTATGTAACCTTTTCAGAATGACTTCTTTCTTAATAATATTCATTTAAATTTCCTCTGTCTTCCAATGGTTGGATAGTGCCTTTTTCAGTTCTGAGTAATATTCTAATGGGTGGATGTATCACAGTTTATTTATCTATTCACCTATTGAAGAGCATCTTCATTGCTTTCAAATTTTGATAATTAAGAATAAAGCTGTTATAAACATTCATATGCAGATTTTTGTATGGATATAAGTTTTTAACTTTTGGAGTTATTGCTGGATTGTATGGTAAGAGTGTGGTTATTTTGTAAGAATTGTCTTCCAAAGTGGCTGTACAATTTTACATTCCCATGAGCAATAAATCAGAGGTCCTATTGCTCCATATTCTAACCAGCATTTGGTGTTGTCAGTGTTTGAGATTTTTGGTTATTCTAATAGATGTATAGTGTTATCTCATTGTTGACTTAATTTGCATTTTCCTGATGGCATGTGATGTGGAGCCCCTTAGATATTTTTATAATGCAATCAAATATAACAGAAATGTGATTTCAGTGGTTTACAAAAAAATAATCTTCTTAGGAAAAAATGTAAATGTCTTAAAACACATGAGCTTTAATGGGTTCATGGAATGGCTCTCAGGCTTAAACTCACCCACAAATAATACACGATATTCACAAAATAAACTCAAAATCACTGGGCAGCCCTGGCAGCTTATAAGAAAGGGTGGACCCCTTTCTTTTAAGAAAAGACCTATATAAATTTATATGCAAGCTCAATTAAAATAAAATTACCTAATTTGTTTTTTAAGCCAAAAACTTGTACTTATTAGATGATTTCAGTCATAAAAAGTTATAAAAAGTACTGGAGTATGTTTATTATATTTCTCTAAGTGTAAACATATTGTTCTTTTAAATTTTAGCATTGTGAACATAAATATCAATTACAACATAAGCTTTAGCACATCAAGAATTACTTTTAGCTTGCCATCTAATTTATCTATATGAAATAAAAAATTATCTGATGATACCAGACAAATAAAAATACCTATACTTAATTCATCATGATACTGATAAAAAGTAATGATGTTAAACAAAAATAAATGAATTTAATATTACACACCACACAAAATTTTGCATTCATTAGTGTTAATAATTTTATAACTTAGAGTTGTTCCATAAATACTATAACAGAAATCTTTGATTGTTAAGTTTTAAATTATATTTGTTATGTACATGGTTTCAAGTCAAAATATTGCAAATACTTGAGTGATTTGCATTTGACCAGTATAGGAATGCACATAAGTCTTTCTAGGGAAATAAATTAAAAATTAATTTATAGCAACTCAAAGTAGAGACCACATAAAATCAAAATGAGCCCAGGAACACTGTTGATCCAAAATGATAGTTTATAATACATCCACCTGACAGTGCAGAAACCAAGCCATCATGAATAAATATAAGAAGAGCCTTGAACAGCTTAATAAATTCCTGTAAATCACTGCCTCAACCCCGTTTACTGTGTCAGCAGCAACAAAGATACACACATTGGTAAATATGATGGAACTTAAATTCTGATGATGAGGAAAAGATTGAATAAGATTAGCAACCATAGTACATAGACTTCTTTGTGAAAATTTTTGGAGCCACACTTATGTATAGAAATATTTATTTCTTCTCTTTATAATATGATATGTGTAATTTTTTTTTTTTTTTTTTTTTTTTTTTTTTTTTTTTTTTTTGCGGTACACGAGCCTCTCACTGTTGTGACCTCTCCCGTTGTGGAGCACAGGCTCCAGACGCGCAGGCTCAGCTGCCATGGCTCACGGGCCCAGCTGCTCCGTGGCATGTGGGATCTTCCCAGACCGAGGTACGAACCTGTGTCCCCTGCATCGGCAGGCGGACTCTCAACGACTGCACCACCAGGGAAGCCCATGTGTGTAAATTTTAACATTCAGATGTTTTTTATTTTGAAAATATTTTCATCAGAGTGTCTAACTGTGTGTGTGTGTGTATACAATCTGTCAAGAACTTAAATGTTCATTCACATATGAGTCTGAAAACAAAATTTCTAATTAGTTTAAATGCTCAGGGATTGTGAACCTAAAATAGTGTTGAGGAGTGAGGAAGACTACAATAAAACGTGTGCATTTTTGGAATAAAAGTTTGAATTAGTGACAATAAACTAATAAATATATAAAAATATTTTTCAGACAATTTCAACTCTAAATTTTAAAGCATATGTTATTCAGAAATTTTGAATAATATATTAATACACAGTTACTTAATGTTGCTCCCCTTTTTCCTCTCTTTTTAAGCCCATTGATTTAAATGGGCTTCCCAGAGATGGTAGACATAGAAGTAAGGGGCACCCAGGTCTCCTTCTCATCCTTATTTTAACCAGAATGTCTTCCTAAAATATTCCATTTGAGGAAATCCCTAAACTATTTAATTTTAAAAGCTGTCTTTCCCTTTCAGCACTAAAAAGAAATGAGCTATCAAGCCATGAGGATACATGAAGTAATCTTACATACACATTACTAAGTGAAAGAAGACATTCTAAAAAAGGCTACCTACTGTATGATCCAACTATATGACAAACTGGACAGGCAAAACTATGGAGACAGTAAAAAGATCAGTGATTGCCAGGGCCTGGGGAGAAGGGAAGGATGAATAGGTGGAGAACAGAGGATTTTAGAGTAGTGGAAATAGTCTGTACCATAGTGTAATGATGGACACATACCATTATACCTTTGTCCGAACCCATAGAATGTACAGCACCAAGAGTGAAAGGTAATGTAAACTATGGACTTTGGGTGATAATGATGTGCCAAGGTAGAGTCATCAGTTGTAACAAATGTATAAATCTGGTGAGGAATGTTGATAATGTGAGAAGCTCTACATGAGTGAGGGTAGTTGGGATGGCTAAGAATCCTGTGCCTTCCCCGCAATTTTGTTGTGAACATAATACTGGTAAAAAAGAAACTCTATTACAATAATAATACTATACAGAAATTTTCCTTTATTTAAAAAAGAGTTTCTATTAGATTTTGAATTTGCTTTTAATGTATGTATTAACATTCATTTCTCAGTTTAGTGTTTATTCTGGATAGTTCTCTGTTCTTTTTTGCAGTAAATGTCACTTAATATTGAAGATGAGGTATAATTTTTGTCATCTTTTTATTGCACACTTCAGTAGATTTTTTAAAAATAAGTATTTACTTCCTGCAATTCTCTGGCATAATGTATTCTTTCACTTGTAATGTTTACTTTAGTAACAGATTGTTTGTATGTTTATTTTTCCTTTTTTATCCTACATTAAGGTAAATGTTTCAAGCTTTTAATTTAATCTTCAGACATAATTCACACATTTCTCTTAGCTCTTCTCACTGTACACCACAGACATAATTTACATGATATCTTTAGCTCTCCTCATTGTATACCTGGATTAATTTCAGGGTTTTTATTTTTTCTTTTTAAATAGGTTTAGATATTGAGCGAAGATAGATATGCCCATCTCAGACCAATATCTCATGTTCATCATAAATGTTAGTATTCTTCAGACCTCAGTCATCAGTCACCTTATCTTTTCAACTTATTTTTTTGTCCTCCTAGGCTGAGTTCATCCACATGATTTTTATTTCAACAGTACCCATAAGCTGATAAAATGCACACATATATTTCTATTTAATTCCTTTTAGTTTTTCCTGAGTTCTAAACCACATATAATTGCCTAAATATATCTCAATTTGGATGTCTCTTGAGCAAGCCAACAATTTCAGCATGCCAAAATATTAGCTCAATTTCCATCTAAATAAGAACTTCTTTTCACTTAATCAATATTTATCTGTCTGCTCCTTTAATCTCCTAAATACAAATGGGTTTATTAGTTATCACTTCTTTTTTTTTTTTTTTTTTTTTTTTGCTGTACGCGGGCCTCTCACTGCTGTGGCCTCTCCCGTTGCGGAGCACAGGCTCCGGACACACAGGCTCCGCGGCCATGGCTCGCGGGCCCAGCCGCTCCGCGGCATGTGGGATCTTCCGGGATCGGGGCACGAACCCGTGTCCCCTGCATCGGCAGGCGGACTCTCAATCACTGCGCCACCAGGGAAGCCCTAGTTATCACTTCTTAATGAAAATTTGACAAATTCCTGACTTTGCCTTGGATCTTTTGACTATTCAAATCATTTCCAAAATTCTGGAAACTGGGTTTCTAAGTCACAATATTTTTTATCTTGTTAACATTCTTTTCTAAAGGAAATTAGATTCTCTTTGATATAGTTTGATTTTCCTTGATTCACTCTAGAAATCTCTGTCTCCCATCAGTTTATTTTCTCTCTAAACCCTACTTAACTATATCTTCACCAAGAGCTCCTACTACATGAGATAAATTAATGTTCTTCTAGAGACATTTTCTCTTATGCCTCAACATCTGTAAATGACACAGTTTCTGACATTTCTTTACATTTACCCCAAATTAAACTCTTCATCCTCTTGGAAGTATTTTCTAAATCTTATCTTTCTTTCTTATATCTGGATATATATATATATATATATATATATATATATATATATATATATATATAATACACACATAAATATACATATATATCTGGTTATATGTATATACATAAATATGCATAAATTATATACATATATATATATATAACTTATAATGTAGCTGATATTTACTTGTTTTCTCTGTCACTACCTGGAAGATGTGTTTTTAAATCCTGGATTCCTAGCATTTAGCACAAGTGTGTCTGGAGACACATCATACTTTTTTTTGTGTGTGTGTGGTATGCGGGCCTCTCACTGTTGTGGCCTCTCCCATTGCGGAGCACAGGCTCTGGATGCTCAGGCTCAGTGGCCATGGCTCACAAGCCCAGCCACTCCGCAGCACGTGGGATCCTCCCGGACCGGGGAACGAACTCGTGTCCCCTGCATCGGCAGGTGGACTCTCAACCACTGCGCCACCAGGGAATCCCCACATCATACTTTTTATAAGGGAGTTTAATAATTGAATGCTTAAATTTCTAATATATGTATGATATATAGATGATATTAACAAATAATTAGTAACTTATATTCTTTAACCTTAAAGTGAGATAAAAATGTAAAGTGCATAACTTTGTATAATTTATATTAAATATCTTAGATGACCTCACATGTCTGCCTACAAAAACTCATCCACCAAAAAAAAAAATATGTATAGTGTGTAGATAGTGGGTTTTGTTTCAAATTAAATATTAAAATTAATCATAATTTTATGTTGTAATAAGAGAAAAAAGCTAGACAAATGTTTTTATATTTAACTTGTCTTAAGACACAACTATTGATTAAATAGAATTTTTTATTTTTCTCTTTTCTGGTTGCATACTAAAAAGAACGTTTATGTTTCTGAGTCCAAGCTCATGCTGCTCATGGCATGATAGGTCAATAAACTGAGAGACGAGGTGTTGCAGTAAGGAATAGTGACTTTATTTGGAAAGCCAGCAGACCGAGAAGATGGTAGACTAGTGTCCCAAAGAAGCATCTCACCAGAGTTAGAATTCAGGTTTCTCTTACAGTAAAAGGGGAGGGGGTGTGGCTGGTTGTTGCAGACTTCTTGTTGCTGGCCAGATCCTGGAGTGGATCTGATAATCCTTTGTTCTTTCAGCTGTCCATGTAGGTCTGGTCACCATGTTTCTGTAAACCTCCAGCAAGACAAATGTTATTTTCTGTTCTGCCACTTTTTATCTCTATATGCATGAAAAGTTTTATGGCTTTAAAGGTCAGGCCTGGGAGGCAGAGCCTTGAGAAAGGGCTATTATATATCCTTCAGGCTATAGGCAATATTATTTGACTGATTGAAGAGATCAAGGTGCTGAGCCTGCATGACTAAGCACAGGCAACAGAGCACAAAGGTTAGAGCTAAAGTAATAGATCCAATATGGAGTCACGTTTGTTCTTCTCTGTTTTATTGAGACTGAAAGTTGCAACTTCTACTAATGATATAAAAGACTGCCATGTAAGGGACTAGTGAGCAGCTGGTTGTGATCTGACTGAATAACTTTTATGTGTTTAGCAATTAAAAAACAACCAGATACCTGAACTAAGGTTACATCAGCTGTAATTGCAGTCATCAAAGTTATGATGATGGTTGAGATCCTATATTACTTTTCTGGTTCTTCTTAGACTGGGGGAGATAGTAGTTTATCTATGATACAGGGAAGCTTGGAAGAATAAAAATATTATTCCCAAAGAACAAGGTGTGAGAATTTGGGGTGGGCACACCGAATGATAGAAATCAATTGAAATTTTTTATTTTTTTTTTGGCTGTACGCGGGCCTCTCACTATTGTGGCCTCTCCCGTTGCAGAACACAGGCTCTGGACGCGCAGGCTCAGTGGTCATGTGCCACGGGTCCAGCTGCTCCACGTCACATGGGATCCTCCTGGACTGGAGCACGAACCCATGTCCCCAGCATCGGCAGGCAGACTCTCAACCACTGTGTCACCAGGGAAGCTCTGAAAATATTTTTATTCAATTATTTGTTGATTCATTCTCATTTCAGTTATTCAATAACTATAAATTAGAAAACTATAACAGATGTTCAAGATTAAGAAAATATTAGTGTCTTAGTGTTTATTGACCATGTATATATTCAGTATATTAACAAAAACCACTTGGAATACACTGAAAAGAAAAAACAACTTAGATATAGTCTCCCTGAGTTTAAAACATTCTTAACATATTATATTTGCATTTAGTAGTTAAAAATTATATTATAAAATGTTGATCAGGTAGTCAGATTTCTACCTCTTAAAAAGGTAGGAAACTTTTATTGCTACTTTTTCTCTTCCACAATCCAATATTTGAAGATGTCATAGGTGCCAAAAAGCAACTAATAATGAGAGCTTAATTTAACCAAAAAAAAAAAAAAAAAGAAAAAAAGAAAGAAAGAAAAAGAAAGAAAGGAAGGGAGGGAGGAAGGAAAGAAGAAAGAAAGAGAGAGAGGGAGGGACAAAAGGGGGTGGGAGAGAGACAGAGGTGGGTGTGAAGGAAGGAAACAAGGAAGCAAGGAAGGAAGGAAAGAAAGTCAGATCCCATCATGAGACTCCATGATTTGTTGCTCAAAGTGTAAGAGGAAATGCTCCCAATGATAAGAAAGTAAGAGAAATATTTTAGTTGTATATTTTATTTTCTCGACATTGTGCTTCTACCCCATCACTACTGCAAAGCAGAAATGCATCAGCAACAGTATGTGATGGAGTAGAATTGTCACACCAAGCCAATTCACAGAGCATGGCAGGCATGGGAGCTGATAAGAGACACAGGCCCACTGCTCAGCCCAAATGCACTTTCTACTTACCTCTAGGATATTGTAGCTCAAGAGAACTTTTGGAAAGAGCAGTTCCTCTCAGAGAGCACAGGGAGAGTTTATTCTTTGGTTTGTGGGTGAGAGGGAAAAACAGCAAGTGGCTGAGCCAGACTGTGAAATAAGACCATCTAAACCAAACTAAAACCCACAAATATATTCTCTGCTCTGTCAGCAACTATACTAACCAGGATCTGAGCTCTAGGCCCTCATACATAACCCACTGAGAGAGCAAATAGCCCCAGAGAAATACGAGTCTAATGGTTAAAAATACCAAGCAACTCAACTGGCCTAAAAGAAACACCACAAATGAAACAACCTATATCAAATAAAGCAGAATCATGTACCCAGGACAAGTTAGTATTGCAAATAATTTTTTATATATTCCCAGAGTTTAGAAAAATTAGAAAGTAGGATTAGAACATCCAAAAGATGAAGCAGAAAGTACTGGATAAGAAAAGATAAAAGTGAAGTCAAAGAATTACCAAAGAAGGTAATGGGTGGGTTTAATATCAGAATAGACACAGAGAATAAATGAATGAAGTGGAATAATAGGCCAAAGACCTATCCTAGAAAGTATAAGGGAGAGAAAAAGAGAGGCAATATGTATCAGAACACTTAGGTGGCTGGAGTTTAGATTTAACATTAATATATTGTAAAATCTTAATGGCAGAGAAGAAATAATTGAAGAAATGACTAAAAATTGCCTATACTTAGTAAAGATATTAGCCCTCAAAATGTAAGAGCTAATGTATTTCTAGTAGGTAATAATAAAATATCACTGAACCACACTACAGTGAAAATTAATATTAAAAAAAATTGGAGAAAAATCATTAAGCCTCTAAAGAAAAAAATAGGTCATATAAAGTAACTAGAATCAGATTGAAATAAGATTAATCAACTGCAATAATAGATATAAGATGACAGTAGACTAGTAATTTCAAAGTAATACTGGAAAACATCTTCAATTTTATATCATGCAAAATAATTATTTAAATCTGAAAATAATATAAAGATATTTTAAGTCCCACAAGATCCTCTTGAAAATAGAAAAGCTTGGAGAAAATCAGTCATAAAAGAAATGCATTTACAAGAATGCAGTTGTGAGAAAAGTAAATAATTGATTCATTTTCTAGTCACAAAAGTAAAATAATAAGAATATTTATAAACACACACACACGTTAATAATATTAAGACATTGAAAGAGTAACTTTTCAAAACCCAGCCTCTCCTCTTGAATATTTAAAGTACCACTTTATAGAATATAGATTACTAAAAATGCTTGCCTATGCAGACTTAATGTACCTGGGTGGGAGAGGGAGAGTGGGTAACTGGAAAACGTCTGACCATTGAGTTGAAAGGTGAGGTTTATCCAGAAAGATCCTTACTTTGCTAATAGAGTAACCCCTGCCTGATTCAAATGTTCTTTTTTCACCTGAAATGTAGGCAAATTGGGAAAATTATGCCAGTCATATTAAGACTAGGGAGGAACAAAGAGTTGGACTTGTGAGATGCACTCACAAGTACGAAATAATTAAAATATGGAAAGTGTCTGCATTCTGCTATTATCACTGAACTATTCTGTTTTCTTCCCTTCAGTTTTACTGTTACATGATGAACATGAATTCCTCTCTGTTTATGCCACTGTAGCAGATATTTTTTTTTAATTTTCAGCTAAATGCATTTTATATTTTAAAAATATCAATGTATCTAAGCCAGAAAATAAGACAATAAATACTATTTTTTAAAAAATATAATAAAGAGAACAATGAAATAATATGGCAGATACACCCTCATTATAATACTTAACACAACAATAAATGTGCTTAACTCACATACCCAACAATATAGGTGAAGTTTCTATAATTAACAAATATAAACAAAGCCAAAAAAATAACTTTTAAAACTTACAAACATGATCTTCAATTTATTTTCTATGAAGCACTTTAATGGTTACATGTGGAAATATAGAATGGTAAAATGTTTAGAGAACTGGAAAAAGTTGCATTAGATAAAGATGACTGCAAAGAAGAGCAACTTTAATCAAATTTAAAGCTAAATATCTTAATTGACAAAGAGGAACATTTATAGATATATTCAAACTTTCATCCAACTTTTATTTTTTCACTTCATGTCATCCTGACTTGTTTGAAAACTTGAAGATACAGAGGCCATAATGTAAGCTACCATCCCCATTAAATTTGTATCTGATGGTATTCCTAGCTATGACTGGATGTAATATTAATACATGGAATATTTACTTGAGCACTGGTCCTATTCCTTCCAAAGGGCTTTTCTCCTGCAGTTGTCTCTTCACTCTTCATTTCTTCCATTTCTATAAAATAATTGTCATAGAAACTCCATGAAATATTGCAGTGCATATAATAAATGACTGAGGTAGTACTCAGAATCAATCTTTACCTCCTTCTAGTGTAAACTCCAAAACTAGAGAGGCTGAGATACTAAATATTTTATTTCCAAGAACCCTTGTAATGAGTGTTTTGGTTAACAGGTAGGTTATACCACCTTGCTGGATCATGAGAAATTTGGAAGCAGCACTGGGATAAGAGTGTGTCCTCTAGCTCTTTTACTGTCAGGCAAGCAAAGTCATAGAAAAATTGGAGGTATTTGACAGCAAAGTGTCCACCATGTCATTGGCTTAGTCTGGAGACTAGCTTCATTGCTCTTACGTGGTGATGACAAGAGTGGTGGTTGCTTCCTAATCATTAAATACCAGCTACCTTGAAGTTAGTAGTTCAAATGGAGGACTTAGGATTCCCTGCATTTAGGGAGGGGACTGTCTGGGAAGAAAATTCACCCCAAATATTTCAAATGAACAACTGTAAATGGATTAATAACAGAGGTGTGGGCAGGGGTAAGGGAGCACAGAAGGGATATTGATGCGCCCAGCATTAGTTATGTCACGTGAGCTGAGGGGGCAAGGTGAATACAGAATGTTACTGTAGCCCTGGGAGAGCTCCACCTGGGGAGGAAGCTCCACCTGGCAAGAGCTGATGTCTTCTACTAGATTGATGTTGTTGTTTCAATATCTAATTGAATGTCTCTTTAGTCTTAAAATCGTTGTGTAGTTTTTCTATTTCCTGACACAAAATCCTAAACCCCTAATTATAAAATTGTTGTCTTGATTCCACATCCTTACTACATCATTTCTATGCAACTCTTTACTGCAGCTGAAAAGTTTACACACTCCCTGTCTCCATTTCTTCTCTAATTTTCTATTTGACTCAATCCACAAGGAGTCATCCCTACTCTTTCATCCTCACCTTTCTTCAGATCAGGTTCTTGTCAAAGTCATTAGTGGCTTTCATTTTGCCAGAAACAATGATGAAATTTTAGTTCTCATCTTTCTGAACCCTTGAGTACAAACTTTCCATAACACTCTGTTTTCTCCTCCACTATTCATGAATTCACATAATCCATCATTGAATAACATTCATCATTGCAATCTCTACATATCTGAGACCTTCCCAGTTGCAGTTCTCAGACCTCTCTTCTTCCTTGTCTTTGCTTGCTCTTCAACTAACCTCATTTGGTCCCATGGTTTCAAACACAATCTCTATTCTGATGATTCACAAATTTATATCTCCAAACCTTCTTCCCCTTACATTTCAGACTTATATAGAAGTGTCTCCTCAACATCTATATTTGTATATCTAATGATTATTTCAAATGTAATGGGCTTGAAGCAACTTGACCTTTCCACAACCACCCAACTTTCTAAATGGTATTTCCACCTTTTCTCATGTTCAGACAAAAATATTTGGAGTCATCCTTGATCTCTTTCTCTCTCATACTTAATAGAAAATATGCCAGGAAATGCTGCTGGGTCTATGTTTAAATTCATTCAGAGGCTCTTCACCTGTCACTATATTCACAGCTAGCAATTTGACCCAAGTAATCATAATAACTTTGCCTGAATTACCAAGACAAATTCCTATACTGTCTCCCCATGTTTTACCAATTTTACCCTTTATTCTTATTACAGAATTCAAAATGGGCCTTAAAAGTTGTAGGTTAGGTTGTGTTATTCCTCTACAACAGACACTCTAAATGGTTCATATCTCACTCAGAAGAGCATCCAAGTCATTCATTCCACAGAATAAAAGCCCTACATAAACAGCCAGTTATTTCTTTTCATATTCCACTACCTTATCCTGCCCCAGCCAGGAGGGACTTCTTTATTTTCCTTAAATACCAAACTTGTATTTATCTCACGTACTTAGTACTTGCTATTCTCTCTGCTGGACTACTCTCCTAGAATATGTCTGGTTCACTTCTTCATATTTTTTTCTCAATATCCTATGTCAAATACCATTTTGCTTTGATCTCCATTTCTTAAATTGCCTATGTGGTCACTTGGTATATTGTTTTCTTGTTCTTGTGTGTTTGTGTGTGTGCATGTATGTACATATATACATATATATACATATATATATATATATATATATATATATATATATATATATATATATATATATATATTTCTTTGCTGCCTCTCCTCCAGCAGTAAAATGCAAACTCCATGAAAACAGACACTTTAATTCAGGGCTCATAGTAAGCAGAATTCTAAGATGGCTCCCAACGATACCCACCTCTTTATTTCCATGCCCTGTATAATCTCTTCTCATTAGTGCAAACTGGGCCTAGTGACTTGCTTGAAATGAATAGAGTGTAACAAGAGTTATGGGATGTTACTTCTGAGATTAGGTTGCAAAAGACAGTTGATTTCTACATTGCTCTCTCTTTGTCTTTCTGTTTCTGTCTCTCTCTGGTTCTTCTTCGGTACTTGCTAGAGTAAACAGTAAAGCAAACTGGAGGGGCCCATATGGCAAGGAACTGAGGATGGACTCTAGGTAATCACTAATAAGAAACTGAGAGTTTTGTCCAACAACCATTGAGGGACTGAATCCTGAATCACATGAATGTGCTTAAAATTGGATCCTTTCCTAGTGAAGTCATCAAAAGAGACCAAAGACCTAGCTGACATTAAAAAAAAAAATTATTGGAGTATAGTTGATTTACAATGCTGTGTTAGTTTCAGTTGTATGGCAAAGTGAATCAGTTATACATATACATATATCCACTCTTTTTTAGACCCTTTTCTCATATAGGCCATTATAGAGTATTGAGTAGAGTTCCCTGTGCTGTATAGCAGGTTCTTATTAGTTATCTATTTTATATATAGTAGTGTGTATATGTCAGTCCCAATCTCGCAATCAAAGCTATTATGAGGTATCACCTCACACTAGTCAGAACGGTCATCATCAAAAAATCTACAAACAATAAATGCTGGAGAGGGTGTGGAGAAAAGGGAACACTCCTATACTGCTGGTGGGGATGTAAATTGGTACAGTCACTATGGAGAACAGTATGGAGTTTCCTTAAAAAAACAAACAAAAAAAGAACTACCATGTGACCCAGCAATACCACTTCTGGGCATATACCCGGAGAAAACCATAATTCAAAAAGATACATGCACCCCAATGTTCACTGCAGCACTATTTACAATAGTCAGGACATGGAAGCAACTGAAATATTCATCAACAGAGGAATGGGTAAGGAAGAAGTGGTACATATATACAATGGAATATTACTCAGCCATAAAAAGAACGACACAATGACATTTGCAGCAACATGGATGGACCTAGAGATTGTCATACTGAGTGAAGTAAGTCAGATACAGAAAGACAATATCATATGATATCGCTTATATGTGGAATCTAAAAAAATGGTACAAATGAACTTATTTACACAACAGAAGTAGAGTCACAGATGTACAGATGTAGAAAAGAAACTTATGGTTACCTGGTTGACATTTTGATTGTAGCCTGTGTGAGATTCTGAAGTAGAGGACCTGGTTAAGCCATGCTAAGACTCTTGACTCTCAGAAAATGTGAGAAAAATGTTGTTTTGCTCCAATAAGTTTTGTAGTATTTGTACACAGAGCATAAATAATGAAGTGCTATATCCCCTCCATAGAGGAAATACTCAGCAAATACTAGTAAAAACATTAAATTGTCATTTTTTAGGTCAAAAATGTTCAAATGTTAATATTTTCATAAACTTTGACATACATTTGTTGAATGGAGTAATGAAGAACTTGCAGAAATACAAACAGGAACATAAAAGTATAAAGTTCCTTAAAGAACTTAAATAATTTAAAGTAGTACTTAACTCATTTAAAGTAATTAAGAGGTAACCAGTATAAATTAGTGGAAAAAAAAAAAAAACAGTGGTTTTGAATGTCATTTTGCCAGTTTCTGGAAATGAGATATTTGGTAAATTACTCTCAAATATTTTTTAATTGATAATATTATTTTGGAGTATTGTTATGAAGATGAAATAATAAAAACTAGAGAGCATAACTAGTTTACTGTTTGACATAGTGAGCTTTTAAAAAATAAGTACTGTTCAAGAAAAAATATTGCTTTATTTTACTATATGTCAATATAGATTTGGGGGGGGGGGTTTACCATAATATGAGGAAACTGAAAAATAAAGAAAGCCAGATAAATATTTTGTATAAAAATATTGGGCATAAATAATCTTTCTTTACACAATCCAGTTTCTAACATTAATCATTTATAATTTTATTTGGAATATTTATTTCTATAGAATCAAGATAAAGCTCTTAGAAGTTATTTAATCAATTAGATTTAAGGTGAATATTCTCAGATAGCATCATAGTTCAAAAGGAAATGATTATCTTAGTTTGAATCAAAGCTGTATATTTAGGTTCAGAAATAGACTTTTCAGTAACAGCTTCTATAAAATATTCAAAAGCTAGAAGACATTTATCTTAAATGTCAAGTAAGGGACACACATTTTAGAAACAAATCTTGGTGATTTATCTCTGATGTTTTTCTATTTTTTGTTAATCAAGATGTATTAGTAAGTTAAAACTTTAACAAAGGATAAAGAAAAATGGTGGAAAAATCTCTTTATATTTAAGAAAGCTATGAGAAATATTTTCATGATGGTTGTACAAATAGAAAAACAATAATAATTTGGGGAGCATATCCTTATGTTCGGAAAACATAGGAAATATGTATTTATAGTATATGTCTGTCTCATTTGAGGAAGATAGTGAACATTAATTAACTGCTAATGGTCTCACCTTATATTCACAAATTTGTTAAAAGTTTGTTCTCCATTATAAATATTTATATAGTATGTTTTGGATTTTAAAATTATGTGAAATGCCGAAATATTTTATTCAATTTGTATGATTCCAGATATGCCTTTCTTTCAGTAGACATTTGAAATATACAGAGTATGGTTTCACATAGATAAGAAATGTAAACTATTGCCGGAATTCAATTCAATTATAACTAAAAACAAGTATTTATGAAATTGAAGAGCATATTATGATTCATGAACTAAATATATTATTATGGTATGGACATTGGTGACATATAAAGAATGAAAAAATATGAATAAATATGTATATGGCACAATCATCTTAGAATGCTAGAAAATATTAATATTATTATGGAATTTTATATGTTTGTAATTTTTTTTGCTTTAGTTGTAAAATGTGTAAGCCTATTGACAAAATTTGTATTTTTATTTATAAAACATTGGTTGACTGTAAAATATGTATGTGTGTACACACATTCACAGAGTACACATATACATATATTCATATATATATAAACATATTAAGACATGTATACATATATAAAGCAGACAGTACATTATAAAATCACACTTGCAGGGGCTTCCCTGGTGGCGCAGTGGTTGAGAGTCCGCCTGCCGATGCAGGGTACACGGGTACATGCCCCTGTCTGGGAAGATCCCACTTGCCATGCGGCAGAGTGGCTAGGCCCATGAGCCATAGCCACTGAGCCTGAGCGTCCGGAGCCTGTGCTCCACAACGGGAGAGGGCACAACAGTGAGAAGCCCGAGTACCACAAAAAAAAAAAAAAAAAAAAAAAAAAAAAAAATCACACTTGCATAAAATATCACCATGGATGACACAAGAAATTTAATAACTGGATTGACTTTGAGTAAATAAAGTGGGCGACTGAAATAACAATACTGCGATATAGAATGTTTCCTGTCTAACTGTATCAGTCATTCCTTACACTACAATTTAAGTTCTTGAGCTCTCACTGTTGCAATCTCAGCTTGGACTCTAAGTGGCTTCAACTGGTACAAGACAAAATGCTTCAGCCTTATGTTCATAACACCCCCCCCCCCGCATTTGGCTCTCTCACTGGTGCTTCTCTGTAGATTTGAGACGCAAGATCCCCTAGGATTGACCCATAACTGCACAACCAACACTATAGGTGAGTTATTAACCATGGGGTGAACTCTTGATAAATGAGAATTGGAGACAAGCAAATTAATTCTTTGCTTTTCTTTTGGCTCTCCTACCTCCCTTGCCTCACTGGCTTTTTTTCACCTTAACTCTATTCCCTGGAATTATAGTTCTTAATAGAATGGTAGTATGTAAACTTTTACTGTGATTTCTGCTTGTCGGGGGGCATAGGCCAAGACAGTTGGTTCCAGGAGTGTTCTTAAAACCAAACCCTAAGGATGGAATTTTGGAACTACATTACTCATGGTCCTGATGGCAACAAGTTGGTCTTAGTTAACCCCGGGCATCTGTGGAGTCATGATTATTATCATTCTCACCTATTATTAATTGAGATCAGTACATTTGGCAAATGACCTGTTGACATATGCAGTAACTGTGGGGCTTGAAGAGTAAAGGACTCAGTGATAAGAAACATTGTCCAAACCAGAGTCACAAGGATTTTCTCAGTTTCTCATATCTTTTCTTATAGGGGTTTTATAAGTTTTAGCTTTTACATTCACACTATAATCCATTTCCAGTTTTATTTGTTTGTTTTATGGTGTGATTATTGGCTTGAGGTTTAGTGTTTTCCCATCAGGTTGTTAAGGCAATATTCTTTTAGAAGACTAATCATTCCCAATTATATTGTATGGTAGCATTTGTTGAAAACCAGTTGACCAGATATATGTGGATCTGTTTTGGCCTCTCTGTTCCTCTCCGTGTACCTTTATGTTCATCCTAATACACCCCATCACCCTGCCCAAAACAAAATCACCATCTGGATTAATGGAGATTTTTATTAAATAACAATTTGATAATATAAGTTCTTCTACTGGGTTTTTCCTAATGAAAATATTATTAGCTATTCAAGGTCCTTTGCATCGTCAAATAAATTTTAGAATCACATATATGTGTGTGTGTGTGTGTGTGCGCATACGCATATGTACACACACACACATAAAGTGGGTGGTGTTTAAATAGAAAATGCAAGGAGTTTATAGATCCACTTGGGGAGAATTGATGTCTTACTATGCTGAATCTTCCAATCTGTGAACACAGTACAAGTCTCCATTTATTTGGGTACTGTTAATTTTTTCTCAGGGTAGTTTCGTAATTTGCAGTGTACATATTTATATATATTTGTTAAATCTGTTATTATATTTTCATCTTTTTCGATATTATTGTGGGTTTGAATCAAATTATACTCACCATAAAGCTAATGTTGGTAGAATTTTCATTTGTCATAAGTGATCCATTTATTCTCCACAGAAAATTTTAGTGTTCTTTTTTGTTTTTGTTTTGTTTTCTTTATAACATTGCTTTGTGTGGGTTTTTCCATATATATATATATATATAATTGTCTATGGGCCCTTTAATTCTAACAAATACTTTTTCAAAATTATGTAATTAATCCCATCTTTTCTTCAAATATTTTCTCATCTGTCTTAAATTTTATTTCTTTTAATAAAGTTTCCTGGTTTGTTCTTCTGTGCTTCATTCTGGGTGGTTTCCTCAATCTTGTGTTCTTATTAACTTATATCTTAACTCTATTTGCTATATTGACAACTTATTATGTTCTCTACCTCTCCAATTATGTATTCTAAAGCTAATTATTTGCTAATTTATAATTATTGGCTGACTAATTCTAATATTGCTACAGCTGATGAAATAGATAATCTAGAATACTGTGTTAGATACTACTCTGTCAAACAACATACAGGAAGGAAAGCTATGGTACTGTTTATAGCATCCCCAGAAAGCTGTCTGTATTAAAGTAGATGAGTCTTTGGGTGGAAGATACATAAAATTGAAGAGGAAATTACAGTTAATTAGATCTCAATTCATAAAACAACTTAAATTCATAATTTCTCCCTGTGCCCCAAAGTTAGACAGTTTATCACTTTGTCCACACATATTTGTCTCACTTCTAGTATACCTGGACTATGTTCTGAGTTGGGGGCGAGGTCTGTGGTTTTAAACAATAATGGAGAAGAAGCAAGTGCAGAACTCAACAATTGCTTTCCTCTTTTATCCTTTTACAACTACTGTTTCATTTTTATCTTTGTACATATAAAAAGGTGGCTATTTTACAATACTGTTTCTTCTATATTTAGCTAACGTTTTCATTGTACTTCCTTAATTTTAAAAAAGTGTATTTAGCTATTTTTGTGGGTTTGAATTCGTATTCTTTTTGTCCAACTACAAATTTCTAAATGTGATTTTATTTCCATTTTAATAATAATTACCTTATTTTTCATTTTATCAGAGCTTCATTATTCAATAAATCCAATAATCCCCACATTGCATTGTAGATTACTCTGATCCAGTATTTTAATTCTACCCTTTTTTTACCCCACAAATTATTATCTGTGCTATTACTGGTGATTTTATTTTTATTTCAATATAAATATTTATTAATATTTATCACATACTTACCTACTCTTTTGCTTACTATTTATTCTCACATCTCCAGAATTCCTTCTGAGTTCATTTCCTTCTTCTTTCTGGATTCTCTCCTTTAGAACTTTCCGAGCATTGTGGAGATATTTGTATTTTTGTACTCTCTCTTTTTTGATCTCCCTGACTCTCTTTGTCCTTTGTCTTTTTTTTTCTTTCTTGAGAAAACTGATCACTGATTCATTGGTACATAACTCTAGGTTAATCGTTATTTCCTCTCAGGATTGCAAAATAGATTACGTCTGTTCTCTGTGATAATTATAGGTTTAATTTTTAAAATATATTTCCACTCATATGTTCTTTTGCTGCAAGTGTGTAACCTGTTTTATAGATATCTTTCACCAATTCTAGACACTTCTTAGCCACTTTCACTTCACATATTGTTGCTCACTTCTATATTTTCTACATTCCCTCCTTCTGTAGTTTGAACTAGATATTTTGGACCTCACTTTACCCTCTTTTCCTTTTATTCTATTTCTAAACTTTCTTCCATATTTTCTTTAATCTTGCATATCTACTTGGCATTCAGTAATTTTTCAGATATATCTTCCAGTTTAACTATTCTCTATTCAGCTGTCATTCACCTGAGTTATTTAAATGATTTAAACATTGTCTTATTTTTAAAATCTCCTGGATTATTTTTTATTGTATCTTATTCTTTGAGCAATATTTTAATTATATTTTATCTTTCTGAAAGTCCATAATTATTACTCTCAATTCTATAATAGTGATTTCATTTTTTATTTCTTTTTCTGCTATCACTTCTTTTGTGTTGCTTCTCTCTGTGTTGCTGACTTTCACTAGTGCACTTATATTTACTTGAATTTACTTTGTGAAAACATGGAAAAACTAAGTAAGGATGTTGTTTTTGCCCTAGTTTGAATTTGAAGTTGCTTCTTTATAACTAAAGTGTTCTACTCATCTCTATTCACTGATTTATGGTTTCTAATATAGACTAGTTTTTCTCTCCCACCTCATCTTCATTGCTACTTATAATATTGATATTTGCATTTTCTTCAAAATTAACACCACATGTTTTAGCTCACTTTTTATTTCTTACCAGATTTGCAATAAGGCAACATTATGTACTATTTAGGACTTAGTGTTCAAAAGCAGAATATCTTATCAAAGTATCTCTTCTGGGCTTCCCTGGTGGCACAGTGTTTGAGAGTCCACCTGCCGATGCAGGGGACATGGGTTCATGCCCCGGTCCAGGAAGATCCCACATGCCATGGAGTGGCTGGGCCCGTGAGCTATGGCTGCTGAGCCTGTGCACCCAGAGCCTGTGCTCCACAACGGGAGAGGCCACAACAGGGAGAGGCCCGTGTACTGGAAAAAAAAAAAAAAAAAAAGTATCTCTTCTGCCACATATAAAGTACCAAACCCATTTAATTATCTTTGTATGTGGCCAACTGCCTACTAGCAAACAAAATATGTTAGATAATATTAGGAGTGATTAGGATTAATATTAGTGTGATTACTGTATATAAAAAGACCTACATATTTATTTGAAGCAATATAAATTCTGATATTTTAATTTTTTTCCTATAAAATAAAACACCACTTATCATTAAAAAAATCACTAATTCAAACATAAGCTAATGAAATATTTTCAACTTTTTAGAACTCATGTAGTCAGATTTTAAAGCACCACTTAATTTTTAATGTACATTCTTCCAAAGAAATGTGTTAGTTTGTACTTATTTGTATGTTTTGTTCATCTAGCATGTATTGTAATGTATTCTAAAAGTGTGTCCTTAGAATCTCAAATTACTTTATACATTTGTCAATAGAAAGGACATATTTCTTTCCAAATTTGGTATTACCTTATGGTATGTAGCATTAATTTGGTAAAAAAAAAAAAAGATGTAATTTTACAATTCTTTTTCATTTTAATCATTTGAAATTTGGTTATTAAAATATGCAATATTTGGTGACAGACATAAGCAAAGTAGCTGTGAATCATAAAATCTCAACTTCACAATTCAAAAAAATAGAAAAATAAGCAATATGAAAAGGTAAAGAGTGTATATTAATGAATTTTTCTACAGTAGCAAAACCCCCAAATCCCATATCTTACAAGAAATATCCATACATTGTTCTCATTATATGCCAAGGTTGTGTACTACCCGTTGTAGCATTTTCTACATGTTTTGACCTTCCAGAATAGAAGTTAAAGTGATCCCCTACTTGAGATATATCATTCTTTTTGTAGAGGAAAAGAGCATGAAAGCTGGCAAAATTTGCAATAAGTTAAATCTTTAGTTCAGAATTGTCCCATGGCATGTCTACTCAAAGCTCTTTGGTAAAAGCAAGTCACATGCCCAAGGCCCTACCTCAAAGAACATGTTTTCAAATTACAATAGATAAGGAGATATAATCCTACTTCACAAAAGAGAGGAGCAAGTATTGAATAAAATATAAATACTGACTGTAATAAGAGAAAACACACCCAAAAATCAAAGAATATATTTGTTTGTACTACTTTTAAAAGAATAGATATAGTAACTCTTTGTGTGTGATGAGAATACTTAAGATCTTCTCTCAGCAAATTTGAAGTATACAATACAGTATTATTAACTATAGTTATCATGCTGTACCTTGGAGCCCCAGAACTTTTTAATCTTATAACTGAAATTTGTACCTATTGTCAATTATGCCTCAATAAGACTGAAAAAGAAAGAAAAAAAAGGAATATATGCAGTTCTATAGCTGAACAATAATGCTATGTTTTCTTTTATAAACTCTATTTAATTGAAAGGATATGTATGTCATGCAGCCTCTACTCCATCCTCCATAGAAAAGGCTTTTGTTAAAGACTACTCTAATTATTTAAATTCTGTTACATAGAATTTAAGTGTGTGATTTGAACAGAATGTAGATCTTATAGGACTTAATTATTTTCAGTTAATGTAAGATGACAGGCACATAAAAGTGAAATGAAAGAAATCTATTTAACTTTGTTTTATTTCCTAAGTCTAGGAATGTTTGAATTCCATAGCTTTCCCATGGAGAGAGATGACAACTGTCATCCCCTAGTATTGAAATTTGTAGCTTATGTTCTGTGTCTTTTTTCCTTCAAGATTCTGTCAATGGTGGTTCAATAGAGTTATCAGCTTTTGTTGTGCAAGGATATATAAAAATAACAGAGGGATAGCTAATAGTGAACTGTTTCAATATTTTACAAATTTGAAACAATAACCATATGGTATTGTTAGTATTACTTTGTTAACCTAAAATGTCAAAAAGCTACACATTGTATCTATACAGAAATGTTGGACTCAGACTAACTAAATTCAGGTCAGTGATCACACAATTATAAACTAATTTCTAAAATGTAATTTTAGAAATTAAATTTTGGAAACTAAAAATTTCTAGAAAAATTAAAAAAAAATTAGAAATTAAATTTTACTATTTTTCATATATAAAAAATATAATGTACAAATTCTTCATAGCAAACATTGGTTTTTCAACAATTTTGTTAAGTTCAGCAGAAAATCTAGAATTAAAATATTCCTTTATAAGTGACCAAATTTCAAACTCCAAAACTACGGTTTTGGTGGCATTGCTGATGATTTCACTATTTCCTTTATGTCATTCTATTTACTAATTCTAGATCTTGCTCACAGTTCTATGGAAAGATATATATATATATATATATATATATATATATATATATATATATATATATATATATATATATATATATATATATATGCCTCAGAATTATATGTTATAAATAATACTCTGAAAGGATATTTATTAGTGTTTCAATAATATCATGGTCATGAAAATTCTCAGATCTCTTGCTGTGGCTCCACACTTCTGGAAGCATTACCATACCCATGTCTAGGATGTGCTTCCCAGACTGCCCACCAATCAATGAATGAAGATGGTAGATACAGCAGAGCCAACACACTCCTGACTCTAAAAAGCATGGTTTGAGATTTCCCATGGACCTGCGCAAATCTTCCTCAAATCTAAACTACAGTCAGCCACATCCTGCCCAACTCCCCTTATTCCTCTGTCTCATTTTAAGGGTTTCATCCCTGCATGAAAGCCTGGAGACTCTCCTTGCCTGCTCCTGCCTCTTTGCCTTTATCTTTTGCAGGTATCTCCTCAATAAAACCATGCACATTTAATTCCCTCTAGAAGAGCTTAACCGACTTAGGTAGCAGGAAATAGTTCAAGAAAAAGGTGGTGGATTATTCTTGGGTTGCTTACTGCCTGGCAAGCTAGGGAAATGTCACTTTGTGTGGTAAGTGGGCTATGGATTGTCTCCAGTACAAGATGGAGTCCCAAATGCTCATGATTTCATTTGTGGTGACTGGAGAAAATGGTTCAGTTAAGAGGACTGCCATTACATTTACAGGGATTCAGCCTTTTGAAAGATTTGGGGGAGAATAATGCCTTTAAGGAATGAGGAGTTGATTGGTTTTTGATGACCTGTATTGATGTCCAGCAGAGAGGTTATAAGAAACTACGGCCATTGTTGGTAAAATCAGGGATGCTGAATTGGGGGATGGGGACATCTGGATAGATTCTCTAGATAGATGATCCTGAAGAAGTTGTCTCTCCTGGAGCCCCTGAATCCTCAGAGTTCACAAAAGTGACTCTCCAGTCCTTCCTAGTGAAAGCTAACAGTTTATGCATGATAGAGAACACTGTAGTAGCCTCTCTCACAAAGGCAACAGGTGACCACCTTTCCTCAAGAGATTCATTTCTTCTCCCTTGTGTCACAGGCTTGTAATTAGCATTAAATTGCGACCTAATCCAACTGGAATGTGCTAAGAAGGAGCATATACACTTATAGACGAGATATAAGAATTAGCTTATATTAGCAGGAGTTGAAGGAATAACCCAGGGATTGCATTTTGCAGGTACTTGCTGAGTAGGTTAGAATATAAGACTGCATAAGAAAGAATTCTCAGGACATGAGGATTTAATGTTCAGGCAAGGGCCTCAGAAAATAGAGATACCTCAACACTCTAGAAGAATGAAGAAAGAAATATCCCATGTTGAGCAACAGACATAGCTGAGTTGCCATGACCAGAAGAGAGAAAGCTGGATGGAATAAATTACGTGAGTCCAGAAAACCTACCAGAGGAGAGGTTTTCAGGAGGAACCAGAATACATACCATTCACCAAGGCCATCCAAAATGCATTGATGAGAGGCATCGGCACCACAGCATGTTAAGTGGTAGCTCTATTCTGTAAGGCTGATTTGATGACAAGGGAGGCTGTGACAAACTTGGAATTGTTAATCTATGGATCTCAAAATAACAGGAGATCTAGAGATCTTTTATATCTAGAACAGATATAGCAGAGGAGAAGGGGTTGAGAAGTGGGCAAAATGGGCAAAAGGGATCGACTATATGGTGATGAATGATAACTACTCTTTTGATGATGATCACTTTGTATATTGAATTATAATGTTGCACACCTGAAGCTTTTATAATGGTATACATAGATCCTACTTCAATAAAAAATAAAGCTTTTATATCATTACTGATTTTTTTGTTTTTAATTATGAGAAAATCATATTTGAAGTAACTGTGGTTCATTGTATATTTTTCTATAACTCCTGTTAATTCTGTCAATTTTTAAAATGTATGTTGCTTTGTCTTATTACTGGTTATTTTCTAAATTCAGCTTTTTAATCTTTAACTTTTCAAAGTGACTTAAATTATGCCAATTAGCCATTATTGTAAGTACAATACCACGTATTGTTGTTTTGTCCTTTGTACTTTAGTTGTCATTCATTCTCCTTCTATATGTGTTATGTATCCACAGTGTAGTTTTTTCTTTAAAGAGTTAGTAACTATTTAATATATTTTATAAATATTATTTTATAATTAAATTCACAATTTCCCTTTCTGGTGATCTTCATTTCTTCCTGCAGATACATACGTCAGTAAATTTTTTTGTTTGTTTGTTTTGGTTTGGTTTTCTTTGCTTATCTGAAGAGCTATCAACAGTATTCTTGCAGTCTGGTTTAGCTAGCAACAAATTCTGCCTGTTCTTGTTTATTTGAAAATTTCATTATTTAACCTTAATTTTGGAACAAAATTATTACTACATATAAAATTTGGGGTTTACACATTTTTCCTAAAATTCATTAAATATATGATTTCATTATCTCTGGCATCACTTGTTTCTGATGATGTTAGCTCTCATTCTTCTTATTGTTGTGCCAGAATATAATGTATCTTTTTATTTTCTGGTTAAATATTTTTTTTCATTTATGATGTTTGACTATGATGTGACTTTCTTTGAATGTATTCTATTTGTGTCTTGCAGAATTTTTTAAAAAATAAATTTTTGTTTTTAGAAAAAAATTTAGATTTATAGAAAAATTGAAAGGGTAATACAGACAGTTCCCATATACCCAGCCCCGAGTTACATTCTGTACCCATCCTGGATTCCCCTGACCTCTTAAATGATTTTTTTTTTATTTTGTTTATATTAATATTTACCATTTGAGCTGTAAAGCTCTATGGAATTTTACAAATGCTTGGTGTCATGTATCTGCAATGAAAGTATATAGCATTGTTTTGAAACTCTGAACATATTCCCTGTGTTTCATCATCATTTCTAGCCCTTCTATAATCTACTGGCCACTACCGATTTACCATGTCTATATGTCCTGTCATTTCCAGATGTCATATAAGTGGAATAATTCAGTGTGTAGACTTTTCCTACTGGCTTCTTTCATTTTACCTTATACATTTAATATTCCTCTGTATACTTTCATGGCATGTTAGTTCATTTATTTCTTCATTGAATAATATTTCACTGTTTGAATGTACCACACTTTGTTTATCCATTCATCTATTTCTCTCTTGATTGTCTTTGCTCCTTGTGAAATACCAGTTGACTATAATTTTGTGCATCTACTTCTGGGCTGTTTATATGGTTTAATTGATCTATGTGTCTATTCTTGAGCCAATATCATGCTCTCTTGATTACTGTAGCTTTATAGTAATTCTTCAATTTAGGAATTGTTAATACTACAGCTATGCTGTTAATCTTCTATTATTGTTTTGGCTATTTTAGGTCTTTCTACTTTCCACATTAACTGGATATTAGTTTGTCAATATCAAGAAAATAGCTCACTGGAATTTTGATTGGAATTTCATGGAATATATAGATACAGTTAAGAAGAATAAACATCTTAATAATATTGATTTTTCCAGTCAATATGAACAGAATAACTCTTGATTTATTTAATCTTTGATTTCTTTTATCAACATTGTATAGTTTTGCACATGTAGTTCCTATACATATTTGGTTAGATTTATATTTAAGTACTTTATTTTTATGGTACAATATACCTGGTATGTTTTAATTTCAAATTTCATTGATTTATTAAATGTATGTGTGTTTATATTTATATGTATGGTGTATATATATTATATATATATTATATATATATATATATGTATAGCATATACACAAAAATATATACTAAACCATGAATCCTGTGACTTTGTTATAGTCCTTTATTATTTCTATAATTTTCCAAAATTATTTTTTCTGTAGAGACAATCATGTCATCTGCAAGTATAGACAGCTTTATTTAATCCTTTCCAAGTAGAATACTTTCTCTTTTTTTTTCTTGTTTTAATGTACTAGCTAAAAATCTCAGTAAAAAGGAGAGTAGGAGGAGTAAAAGAGAATATCTTTCCTTTTTTCTGGATTTTAGTGAGAAATTTTTCAGCTTCTTAACATGATATATAAATATTTTTATTTCACATAATGCTTCTGTCTGTTTTTGGTATTATGGTAATGCTGACCTCATAGAATGAGTTTCCTCAGCTTCTATTTTCTGGAAGAGATTGTGGTGATTGGCACAATTTCTTTTGATTTGGTAAAATCCACCAGTGACTATCTGAACTGAAGGTTTCTTTTTTGGAAGGTTATTGATACAATTTTTTAAAATAGATATGGGCCTGATCAGATTACCTATCTCTCCTTGTGTAAGTTTTAAGCATTTGTGTCTGTGAAGAAATCATTCTGTTTCATCTAAATTATAGAGTTCTGCTTGTTGTTCTTTATTGCCTTTTTAACATTCATGAAACAGGTCAGGATGACGTCTCTTTAATTTCTGATATTGGTAATTGTTTTTTCTTTTCTTTTCTTTTTCTGTTAACCTGGCTAGAGGTTTATCAGTTTTGCTGGTCTTTTCAAAGAAGTTTTTGGTTTCATTGATTTTCTCTACTAAAATTTTCAGTTTCAATAATTTATGCTCACATATGTATTATTTCTTTTTACTTTCTGCTTACACTAATATTAAATTGTTCTTCATTCTCTAGTTTCCTGAGGTGGAGCTCAGATTACTGATTCTAGATATTTCTTCTTTCTGAATATATGCATTTAATACTATAAATTTTCCTCTCAGCACTGCTTTCTCTGTATCTACAAGTTTTTTTAATTTTTATTTTTATATAATTGCTTTTTAAAATTCCTCTTGAGACTTTTCTCAGTGATCCACAGGAGCTTGAAAAAAAATGTATATTTTATTGTTGTTGAGTAGAGTATTCTATAAATGCCAATTATATTAGTTTGATTGCAATTACTGTCCAGGTCAACTCTATCCTTACTGATTCTGTGCCTACTTGATCTATCAATTTTTGCTTCACATATATTGAAAGCTTGATGTCAGATTCCACAACTTTAGGAGTTTTATGTCTTTTTGGAGAATTTATACTTTTATTAATATGTAATGTCCCACTTTTCCTTGGCATTTTTTATTCTTAAATCAGCTTTGTTGAAATTAATATGCCTACTCCAAAGTTTTTAGTTTAGTATTAACTTAATATGCCTTTCTTATTCCCTTTACATTTTTTTAAATTATTGGAATTTATTTTTAGAATAGTTTTGAGCTTACAGAAAAATTGAGCAGAATGTTCAGAGTTTCCATATACTCCCCCTCCCACTCCTTCCCTTGCCCTCATTATTAACACCTTGCCTTGGTATGGTAAGCATGTTAAAATTGAACCTACACTGATACATTGTTATAAACTAAAGTCAATTATCTGAAGGGCTCACATTCTTTGTGATCTACAGTTCTGTGGGTTTTGTCAAAGGCATGATGTTATGTATCCACAATTACCACCACATCATGTGGAAGAGTTTTACTGCCCTAAAAATCCTGTCTGCTCTAGCTGTTCATCCTTCCCTCCTCCTTTCCCCAGTCCCTGACAACTACAGAATATTTTTTTTCACTGTGAATATGATAAGTTCCAGATTTTCTCCAAAATTTTTATGGCAGATTATACTCCAACACATGGAAGGGAAGTATTATCACAGTAATTTTTTTTCAAATATAATCAGACTGGGTTTATGCCTCTCCTACAAAGATTGATAATAATAAAATATATTGTCTCTGGCACTTGTTCACCTGAGTTTGGATTATATAAGAACTACTGAAATAGGCCACCAATCTTCCAACTCTTGTGCTATAAAGAGCCTCTTTTTTTTCTGTCTGAACAATACTAGCCTCTAATGAATTCAGCCAATTAAAGGAACTAAAGGTTTATTTTCTCATTGTTCCTATGATCTATACTCTGTGTGCCTACAACATGCCAGTATTAAGAGTTCATTCCTTGCACATTCTCTGTCCATCACCACTGCCCTATGTTATGAGGAAGTGCTTCTTCTCCACCCCTCACTTGGGTTACAGAAGGATTAGTCTCTATAACCACTTACTCTAGGCTAAGTGAGGTATTTGAGTGCCTCATAAGGCTTCTTTAGCCATAGTTCTTGATGCTCTGGACTTATTGGTATGTTTATAGGAGTTTTTGTGGAAATCTAGTTACCTAGAAGTGCTGAGGTGTTTGTTCGCTTGTTTGAAACTTGAGTAACGTAAACACCTTGTTCTTCTGCTTAATCCCCAAGGATTGACATGGGGATGGTTCAATTTCTCCTTTTAGTATATTCAGTAGACTAACACATCAGTGTGCTGTGTTCTCCCTCAGTAGTCCTTGTTGCCCCCATTTACTACCCACATGGTAAGAAAGCTGTCCTACATGTTTACCTCAAACTTACATGGAGAAATTTGAGAAGAGTCAATTAGTAGAACCATCCATAATGTCAACTACTAGTAAGTGTCTATAGAGGCAAACATAGATACATATATCCATATCTATCTATCTATCTATCTATCTGTCTATATCTCCTCTGGAAAATTTTTTCTGTGATACATTAGTTGGTGGGAATGAATTTTTCAGAGAATATGTAAAGGCCATTCTGTGTGTACATGTTTGTATATATTTCATAATTTTCCATATATACGTAGATAGAAATCTACACACCAAAGTTCTACTTCATGTATGTAATTATTAAGATTATTTTTATAATGAACTGCTAAGATTTCAAAGAATTTTTATCTCCTAATTTTATATTAATTTAATTATATAGGGGAACATATAATCTAAATTTCTAAATAGTATATCAGTATTGATGCTAATTTTCAACTCTTTTTTCATCAAGTGTATATATTAATAAGATGTGTGAAATTTTTAAATTCTAGTAATAGCTTTAGGTATAGATATTAATTTCTACATGCAAGAAAATGCATGCAACACAATCAAATTAGAAACTAAAAAAATTAAAGTAATAAAATTTAAAACAATCTCACAGTATGAAAGGGATATTTATATTGAGTTAAGCTAAATTTTACTCACTAAAGTGTGCTACCAGAAATCTTCAGTTCCTTTTAATTGGCCGAATTGATCAGAGGCTGGTATTATTAGCAATGATTTTGGAGAAAGACACCTTTAATTATTCCATAAATTGCTACCATAAAGTAAATAAAGTCAATCAGTTTAGAGCAGTTTGCCTCCTTGTAAATAACCTTCAAGCCTGAGAGAAAGGAAATAAAAAAAAATTCTTAAAATGGTCTGAATGTCCCTTGTCAAGTAGATAAAATCAAACCACACCATTTAACAATATAACAGTTCATTTATTTAGCAAGAATTTTTCTGGCCAACTGAAATCCAAGAGCATTACAATGTTTCTGATGCTTTGTGACAGTGATAGGAGATGAATTATTTAACAGAAAATTTAGATGACAATGAGGTTGTAAGAGAAAGAACTGAACATTGTAATTCTAAAAGCAAAGCAAGTAAAACTTTTTGGCTATAGTTTCTTGTAGCTTAGAACATAAGATATACATATACATATTTTCTTTGTTAATAATGACATTTACAGGGGCTTCCCTGGTGGCACAGTGGTTGAGAGTCCGCCTGCCAATGCAGGGGATGCAGGTTCGTGCCCCGGTATGGGAAGATCCCACATGCCACAGAGTGGCTGGGCCCGTGAGCCATGGTCGCTGAGCCTGCGCGTCCGGAGCCTGTGCTCTGCAAAGGGAGAGGGCACAACAGTGAGAGGCCCTCATTCTGCAAGAAAAAAGGTCAAGTTTTGGGCTAGAGGACACTCAGTTTGTGATAAGAGTAGCAAGTGCCCTTTAACTTCTTAATTTCATATAAGTATCTTGTCTTCATTAGCAAAGATGCCTCCTGCTTTGATGCCTATACATTGAACAGATTCTTTTAGCTCATGACATTGGTATCAGCACAGTAGATATTTGTTAATGTTCTTCATATAATTTGATGTAATTAATCCCATGATAATAGACAAAGTGGTGTAGCAAATAGTGCTTGTGATCTGGGGTCAAAAGAAAGAAATGTAGGGTTCTCTAATTGTGTGACCTGATGTTAATCAGTTACAGGCTCTGAGATTCAAGTTGGATAAAATATGCCTAATCATCTTTCATTCAAGATAGTTGTAAAGCTTCAGTTATGTCTTAAAATATTTTAAAATAACACATGGATAAAAGAACATCATTACTATGTGCTTGCTCTGTTCTTCCAATCCAAAGGAGAAGCAGATTGCTGTGTTTGTTCCTGTGTCTATCAAAAGAGTAAGGACATCACTCCACACAAAAACCACAGCCGAGGGCTTCCCTGGTGGGGCAGTGGTTGAGAGTCCGCCTGCCGATGCAGGGGACACGGGTTCGTGCCCTGGTCTGGGAAGATCCCACATGCTGCGGAGGGGCTGGGCCCGTGAGCCGTGGCCGCTGAGCCTGCGCATCCGGAGCCTGTGCTCTGCAACTGGAGAGGCCACAACAGTGAGAGGCCCGCATACTGCAAAAAATAAAATAAAACAAAGTAAAATCACAGCCCATATTTGTGGATGGGTTGGATGTGGGGGTGCAACTCCATATATTTTGACCAGATCAACTGGGAGAATGGAGTTACCATTTACCTGGATGAGGAATTCTGTGGCAGACACGTTGCATGAGACATTCAGTTTTAAGCTGGGATCCCTGGGGCATCTCATAGAGATCAGGAAGATTAGAACTGCCAAGGGACTAAGTAGAAATGGGTGGTACATAGTGACACAGATGCCCAAAGTGGATTTGTTCAGCTTTTTTTTTTTCCTCCAGCCACATTCAGGTGTTAGAACAGTTAAGAGAAGTGTGAAATCAATCAAGTTTGAAGATCTGCAGATAAATAAAATGAAGAGAGATAAAAGATAAGCGCAAAGGGTTTGAGGAGGTAAGAGATTGATTATAATGGATCATGGATGCATAGTTTGAAAGAAAAGGCAAAGAGAACATGGGGTTGAAGGTGTAAAACAGTGAAGGACAGTGTTGTGGTGTACGGTGCTCAAGGAGACACCTGGAAAGATAGAAGGTGAGAGATTGCAGTGTGGATGCAAAAATAGAGTTCCTAGGAATGGGAGAAGTACAATTTAAACTCAATTACCGGGGTGCACACTTCCACTCCAGCACAACGCAGTGCGTTACATGTTTACATGGCCCCAAGGTATTATAGGACACATTCCCAATAGCTCTGTTGCTTCTGGGCCGTGCTCAGGAACTAGGTCAATCCAGATGCTCCTGGGTGGGGATCCAGCCTCCACATTGCTCAGTTCAGTCCTTTCCCATAGGCCCGAGCTCATCCCCAGCCTCCTCCCACAAACAGGTGGAGGTCAGCTCATGGCTCTCACAATCCTCAGGTTCTTCCAACCTGCTTTCATCCTTGGGGAAAACCAGCAAATTGTTGGCTTGTTTTTCCCAAAGTTATCATCCTCTTTATTTCTAATGTGGAACACCTACCTCTTTATTCAATTTCAGATTTTATAAAATATTAGAAAAGTCTTTGGCTTTAAGCAGCTTTTTTTCTGCTTTCCTACAATGAATGTCCATTGAGAAAGAAAACAGAAAATAATTATCTGATTGAAATTGTAGGAGCAAATATATGTAGAAAAAATATATACCTTAATACTGTCCCATTTGTATACATGATTCTGATCAGTGCCATTTGTATAGCTTCACTATTTTTTTTATTAGTTTCTGCTTTATAACAAAGTGAATCAGTCATACATATACATCTGTTCCCACATCCCTTCCCTCATGCATCTCCCTCCCTCCCACCCTCCCCATCCCACCCCTCCAGGCGGTCACAAAGCACCGAGCTGATCTCCCTGTGCTCTGCGGCTGCTTCCCACTATCTATCTACCTTACGTTTGGTAGTGTATATATGTCCATGTCTCTCTTTCGCTTTGTCACAGCTTACCCTTCCCCCTCCCCATATCCTCAAGCCCATTCTCAAGTAGGTCTGTGTCTTTATTCCCGTTTTACCCCTAGGTTCTTCATGATATATATATTTTTAATTCCATATATATGTGTTTAGCTTCACTATTAATTGTCAATTCCTTTGGGGTAACCTGGAGTCCCTACTGAAATGCAAACATTCTTTGAGAAAACATCATTGCTATTACCACTTACTATGCTTTAATGTAAATTAATTTGTCAGCTTTGTTAGTATGACCACTGACAGTCACTAGACTGCAGCTTGTTAAGATTGGTTATAAAATGTGTTTTGCTGGAGGGCGAGGGAGAGGAAGTTTCTGAGCCCAGTTGATATTCTCAGACTAATTTACAGTGTGGTCTTGGGAGCTGTTCCTGTCTCTGGAATAGAAGCAGCCGGAGAGTGAAGAATTACAAGAATATTTACTTCCTTCATTTCCTCTTTAGTTCTAAATATATCTCAATTTCCAAAAATAAAAGGCTATGTAATATATTTCCAGTTTTTCTTTATTAATAGGATCAGTAAATAATTAATAAAAACAAATTAAAAGTGAACTTGTCACAAAGGGAACAATCCTTTGTCTGACATTAGTGAACAGCCTGGTTTTTAATATAAAATATTTTATAAAAGAAAATTATGCTGAGTTGCACTCAGGGTAATTAACTCTTCAGATGCAATAGTTTTAAACTATTTATGTTCCTTGAAAAAAATTACTTGTAAGCAAATTGTTTCAATTCTATAAACTAGGGCTCAGTTATTATAGGTATTACAAAAGCAGTAATTGCTATTCAGCAGGGTGACACTTTGCTCTGTCCTCTCAATGACTCCTGGTTGGAGATACGAGGGCACAGAATGGTAGGGAATTTGTAGCTGCTTTGCTTTTTTTTTTTTTTTTTTTTTTTTTTCTTTTTGCTGTATGCGGGCCTCTCACTGTTGTGGCCTCTCCCGTTGCGGAGCACAGGCTCCGGACGCGCAGGCCCAGCGGCCATGGCTCACGGGCCCAGCCGCTCCGCGGCATATGGGATCCTCCCAGACCAGGGCACGAACCCGTATCCCCTGCATCGGCAGGCGGACTCTCAACCACTGCGCCACCAGGGAGGCCCCTCTGCTTTGCTTTTAACATCATTATATTAAAGCTGCAAGAGACTAGCTTATAAGCTATGAGAGTCAGACAAAGAGTTTGAACCTACACTATAAAATCCTGTATTTCTACCCTCTTTACAATATCTGGCAAATCATTCATTTCACTAGGTTTATAGAGATCCATTTATTAAAATGAAATGGGTATCCTATGGGTAAAGATTTAATGTCTAGTGCAATCTAGGGCATTATAGTGCTGCCTTCCAGCTCTTCTCTCCCAGTGTCTTATACTGGAGTTAGTGATGTGCACATCTATTCATAGTTCCTCATTCCAATGAACTGTAAGGTCTTGAAATTGAAGGCATGACTTAGCAAAACTTTTTTCAAGGAGCAAGCACAGAGAATATGAGTGCTGATTGCATTTCATAATTATGTTCACTTTTTTCTAATATAAGCATTGAATTTCTCCTTAGCTTTCATACTAAGAAGACCTTGCAACTCACAAGATTTGACAAATAACTCACCTCCTTGATTACATTTATTTGCATATTACTTTTTACCTGATATGAGAATGAACACAGCTAAATACAGTTGTACTGGGAGCTTTGTACACATGTGGAGGGATGAAAGAGAAAGGGTGTCACTAACAGTGGATTCTGACAGCAAGAGAAGAGGCAGGAGGCCCTTAAGGACAATCCCTATTATTAGTTAGTGATGGAGCTGAGGGGGGGTCTGTATTCCAGTGATGTTTGTTTTTGTTCATTATTTATTCTCATAATTGTGTATCTGAGCAGCAACCCCCTGATTGTTTTTTTTATTGACTATTAATTATTTACTAATTATCAATTATTAATTATTAATACAACCTCTGTATATATTTTGTAAAATTTATCTCTCTATATATATTTTTTTTGAGATGTTGGGGGTAGGAGTTTATTAATTAATTTATTTATTTTTGCTGTGTTGGGTCTTCATTTCTGTGCGAGGGCTTTCTCTCGTTGTGGCAAGCAGGGGCCACTCTTCATCGTAGTGCGTGGGCCTCTCACTGTTGCAACCTCTTTTGTTGTGGAACACAAGCTCTGGATGCGCAGGCTCAGTAGTTGTGGCTCATGGGCCTAGTTGCTCCGTGGCATGTGGGATCCTCCCAGAACAGGGCTCGAACCTGTGTCCTCTGCATTAGCAGGCAGATTCTCAACCACTGCACCACCAGGGAAGCCCAATTTATCTATATTTTATAAAACATATTTTATGTTATTTATTAGATACATTTTTTTGTAATCTTCTAAAAAACATTAGCAAGGGTTAAAATGATCATCCAATTTTTTTTCTCTATAGTAAATATAACAGGGACTTTTGGAAGAAAGAACCATTTTTAATGTGTGTAATCTTCCTAAACTGTATATGTGGGAATCCATATGAAAATGTCAGGCTGGCCAAGCTTATTAGATACATGAATACGTACTAGTTAACATGTTGAATGATGCTTCACAATTATGGCTCGGTTTGGAGCCATGAGTAGAAGGAACACAGAGAGTGGCTGCTGGATAGACGTTTAGTTTTTCTAAAGGGATGTGGGAGACAGTGCCTTTACACATGGCGTGCCCAGGAGTCACATGAAAAGGAATCGTAGTAAAAGGATTTTTTTGTTGTTGTTGTTGTTTTTTGCGGTATTTGGGCCTCTCATTGTTGTGACTTCTCCCGTTGCGGAGCACAGGCTCCGGACACGCAGGCTCAGCGGCCATGGCTCACGGGCCCAGCCACTCCAGGGCATGTGGGATCTTCCCAGACCAGGGCACAAACCCGTGTCCCCTGCATCGGCAGGCGGAGTGTCAACCACTGCGCCACCAGGGAAACCCAGTAAAGGGGTTTTGATTTTTAAATTCTCATTCAAGATTATAAACCAACTCTGGAATCATATGTGAACCGTACCTAATCCTTGCCTGTTGCTCAACCTACTGTGTCTAACTCTGAGAAGCGGATTTCGGAGGGACAAAGGGAAGGAAGTTTGCAACACTAGGGCTGTGAATTAAGCCCTGCTTAGTTCTCCTCTTTGACTTTACTGTGTACTGATATAGTATACTTCAAAGCATTTTATATAATCTGCACACCAAGTAATTCACACTGAAATGTAGTTATGGCACTAAAAATATCTTGCCAAAAGCCATTCTCCACAGAGGAGGAGTGAATGTGTGTTCCCAAACTTGTAACTTAAAGTGATAACCTTTTAAAATCCTTTGAATATTGGATGTGACTGGTGTGTAAACTAGATAGTGTCCTATTCAAAGATGCTTCAGGGTGTTTCCTGAAATAGATGCACTTATTTGGATCGACTGTATTTTCCTTTCTATCATTCCCTGTCTGAATTACAGGAAGAGCTTCATCATTAGGTGACCTGATATGACCCTGCTTCATCTCCCACAACTTCTCTATGTGGTAGCCAGAATTATCATTAACAAATAGAAATTCAGTCTTTCTAAATTAGTTCCCATTTCACTCTAAATATAAGCCAAACTCTTCAAAATGACTTAAAAACCCCACATGATTACCCCTCCCTTAGTTCTCAGACATCTCACATCACTGAGATGCAGTGGGAGCTCTGGTTCACCTTCTGCTTCTCTGATGACACTAGCTTCATAGCTTTCTCCAAACATACCAGACAAGTTCCACATTTAGGATTTTGCTCTGACTCTGAATGGGTCAATTTTCCCCAAATATCTTCATGGGTGAACTCCCTCACTTCTTCAAATTTTTGGCTCAAATATCACCAAAAGGAGGTCTACCCATACCAGCCTAAGTAAAAGTATAATCCACCCCCGGGCCCCGCCTACAATTGAAAACCCTTTCCTTGTTCTTTCAGTCCATAAGGCTCATTGCCTTTTAATGAATAATATCATTTATATGTCCATGTTTATCATTATCTGCTGCACCATCGCTTCTAGATTATAAGCTCCACAAAGGCAAACATCTTTGTTTGATTCACTAAAGTATCTTTGGAAAGTGAAATAAAACCTGACTCATTGTGGGCCATCAATACATATTTTTTTTAACTTGAATTAAATGAAAAGGAGACAGAAACAAATCATGTTTTGGCCTAAATGTAAATGATAGCATTAAATTGTCAATTGTCCTTGGAAACATTTGAAGAAAAGTTAGAAAATCTTTTTTTTTTTTTTTTTTTTTTTTTTTTTTACCCCTTTAAAAATCAGCAAATTGTATAGAATTGAGAATTTACCTTGGAGCAATTTAGAATCCATGTGTTGTTTGAATTTTGACTAAGCAATGTCTTTAAGTTCACCAAATTAATCAAGCAAGCAAATCTGAGTCTAAATCCAGACTTCCTTTCGAAGTACATATTAAATGATCTTACACGTATAGGAGGGAACTGCTCCCAGGAGAGGGGTTGACTGGTGTCAGAAGCTAATAAAGGTTTGAATATTAAAATAAATAAAATAAAGCATTAATGATCATGAACAATGAAGTAAGTTTCCAATGCTATATATCAGAAAAACCTTCATAAGAAAAAATGTCATTTGATTAGTTTCAATAAGCATTATTATGCTCAACAAATCAAGGGATGATCTACTTAATTTTTCATATTAAAAGTTCATAGTTTTCATCTAGTTTAATGTTCACAGCCTTTCAGAATTTTTGTTCACTTGATATTTTTTAATTAAATCCTTAGGTTCTGAAGTTTTTCCCTTAAAGTAAAATATTCCTTGCATTTCACAAATAAAAGTTATCTGTTGCAATATTCAATTAATGTATATTATGCCTCTGCTCCATCAGCATATTGACAGATTTGCTGCTGAAACATAATGTGTTGTTCTCTTTGTTAAGTCTGAAACTATACTATTACATATGAAAAACTGCAAGTAGGGATTTGATAGAATGTCTTCACCTTCTTTTTCCTGTCCTTTATGTTTCATTATGAGGAATTGAAATATAACCCTAAGCAAGACCCCTTTGCAAAATCATTCCTTTCCCTTTTGAGTAATGATTTTCTGGTAGTGAAAATGTGAAATAATGAAAAGGTTAGAATATGCTTTAATTCATTCTTGCAAAGGTTATGATTACATCATTATTTGGGTCATAATCAAATCATTGCTTCCATTCTTCATATGTTAGCCAGATTAGTGTCAGATAAATACAGCATAGTATTTGTATCAATACTTAAGGGTAATATGTTATTGTAAACCTTTAGTCTTAATGACTTTCAAATGTACCTCGTGCTTGAATATTTATTTCTTTAAATGTCAACTCACCTTTTAAACTATTGCTCAGATAAAACAAAAAACAATCTACCTCGACTCAGGAAATGTTTCTCATATGGCTGTTTAAAAACATAGCAACCAGGATGTAAAGAGTTTGAATATCAATACATTCTTTCAGAATCTAATCGGCAGCACTTGATTGGAAGTATCAACCCACAAGTGCAGAAAAAGGAAATCTCTTCAATAAACGCCATTGATATTTTCTAGCATTTTGTACTTCGACACCAACAGGAAACTAAGAAATGTTGCTAGGATGTTAGCGTCAAATGTTTCAGCCTTTATGATCATTAATTTTAAATTTATTTAATTCATTCAAACAAGTAAAGACTAGCATCATAGTAAACTGTCACCAGTCTATGAATAAGCAAGTACACTTATATCTCTTACTCCCCTGGAACAATTACACCCTCTACATGGGTCTGTATCATTATCTCTGAAACTTTCCAGTTGCATTACTGTCACCCATATGCTTGAAAATCCAAGTTTACTGTCAAACCATAATAATACAAAGAGATTTAATCTTTTGAACTGTAAAATATATTAAATCTAATAATAGGCGTAAAGAAAAAAATCCACACCACATGCCAATTAAAACTTCCTAATTTGAATATATGCATGGTACATTTCTATTAAATTTTTGTTTGTTTTCTCAAAGGATTATTACGTTCTGCACACTTAAATCTAAAATGTTGCTATCTCACAGTCTCAATAAATAATACTCTATGGCTCCTTATTAACTTTAAATGATTTTTAAATTTTAAAACTGATTAAATGTTTAATTTTATTTTTATTACTATTTTGTATCCTGGAGGGACCCTTGAGAAACTGGTCAAGTCTCAGAAAATCTCTATGTTAAAAAAAAAAAAATCTCTATAGAACACTATACATAAGAATGATTAGTAATTGTAGATATCATAACCTGCAAATAATTTTCAATGATCTTTTAATTAGACAACATTTTCCTCTAGGTCTGTTTATTTTGGCCAATGCATAAATTCTAGTTTTATATTTAGTTTTCTCTTCTCTTCCCACAAAGAACACCGACTCTAATGAAAATTATTAATGTAGGAATAGGAAATTGCAGCTTCTTTCTTTCTCCCATTTTTCGTTAAAAAAGGGCTGCTCGATACTGTTTCTTTATCTAACTAGGCCTAAATATAACAAATTGCTACTATACAATATTCTAGTGAGGTAAGTTTTCTGGCATATAACATATATAAAATATTAGTGTTTTTGCTTGATGTAGTTCAGTGATTTAAGTTGAATAAAGAAACGGTGAATATATTTTCTGGAAAAATAAATATATAAAAAGCATATACTAGCGGGGAGTTAACACTTGGAAACAGAGAAAAACACAGGGTAAAAGGTGAGTTTCTCATTTGTTCTGCTTTTAGCCTGAGACTACTCCAGAGTTACATCTGACAGGGAGACTAAAACTTCAATAGAAATCAGCCTCATTCTTTTGGAGAACTAGAAGACAGAGCTCAGGGCAATCACCTTCTGGAATCTGAAGGTGAAAATGGCAGAAAATACAAAGTTAGGGAAGGGAAACCCCAAACTCTGTGTGTAAATTTTGCCCAAATATCTGACTGACCCCTGAACCAGACAAGCATGGGACTGACTTCAAAAAAGCCAGCTACAGCTCAAAGAATAGAACGTAAATTTAGCTACCTCCCATTTCAAAGCAACCATTCAAAGCAAATGGATTTCAAAGCAACCATTTTAACTACTCATCACAATATTCTTCCTCTTCTCTCAAAGTCAAGTTTTGAGGCTGAGAAGATTCAGAGAAAGGAACCCTTCTTAATCATATACTTGTATTTAAAGGAAAGGGAAAAAAACTGCAAAATTGTGTTGGTCAGATATTCCAGTTGGCTTACAAGAAGTCTTAAGACATTGATATTCACTCTATCTCTGATTCCCAAACAGCAATAGGAGGATTTCAAGATTTCATTTTTCAGCATGATTTTTGTATTTAGTTTCTGTAAACTCCAAAAATCTTATGCTTGAAGAAAAAATATTTTCTCCAGGGTCTGGTAGAGACTTGTGCAACTGGATAATGTCATGACAATTGACTGTTAAGTGGACTAGTTTCTGCAACCCTTTTCCATCTTCAAAGCACTCAGCAAACTGCTTATTTTTAGTGGCTTAAAAAACTAATATTTATCTTACAGTTCTGAAGGTCTTGAAATCCCGCTGGACTAAAATCAGCAGAAAATAAACAGGGCTACATTCCTTTTGGAGTCTGTAGGGGAAAATTCTTTCCTTGTATTTTCCAGCTTTTAGGGACTGCCCCTGTTCCTGAGCTGTGGTCCTCTTCCACTGTCTTCAAAGCAAGCAATGGAGGGTTAAGTCCTTCTGACATCACATTAAGCTGAAAATGTCCTCACATTTTTTTTTCTGACTCTTCTTTTATGCCTACTTCTTCCATTTGTAAGAAGTTTTGTGATTCTATTGGGACCACACAGGTAACCCAGGATAATTTCCCTATTTTACAGTCAGGTGATTAGCAAACTTAATTCTCTCTGCACCCTTAGTTTCTCTTTGCCATGTAACCTTACATATTCTCAAATTCTGAGGATTAGGATGTGGACATCTTTGGAGGGCAATTATTTGGATTACCACAGCACATATACTATATTTGGGGAAATAAATCTTCCATAAATTTTCTCTTGTTGAAATTCTAAGAACATAGGGAAATTACCAATGTATATACTTTTACAGGATGTTGGAGTTTATTCATATTCAAGCAAATATTGTCCTAAACCTACATAATATTAAAAAACATAAAGTCAAATCATTGAAAAAAACGTGTGAATTATGAGAAGAAATATCTCTAAAGCTCATATCAAACTTACTAGACTGCTATATATTTATGAGAAACATTTGTAAACTGTGAATAATAACATCTCTTTTACATTCTTTCTTCTAAATCTTCAAAAGTCATATACTGTACACATGTACATATATTCACACAAATATATGCACAAACATGTTTACATACATACGTGTGTGAATACTCATATACACTATATATATTTTCAATTCTCTTTTTTCTCAGATTCTGTATTTACAAGTTTGCCTGCTTGCGAAAATTTATTTCTTACCCCCAAATCAGTACTTACAGCACTTTCATCGTCCTTCAAGGGCACGTGAAGAGCAGCAAAAAAAGTGAGTTGCCTGACTCAATGAGTTGAACAAGGCAACACTCAGCTTTCTTATTTCAGCTTTTGTACTGAAAATAAATGTCTCTTTTTTGTGGCCTATTTAGTCCACATTTTTTGCAATGTTCTGCTTTTTGTTGTTTAAAGTGGCCCCTTAATGTAGTGCTAAAGAGCTGTCTAGAGTTTCTAAGTACAGGAAAGCTATGATGTGCCTTACACAGAAAACAGGTGTGTTCAGTTATGTTATAGTGATGTTTGTGGTGAATTCAATGTTAATGAATAAACAAAATATGTTGATCCCGGTGTTATTAAATAGAAACACACATAAAACAAAGTTATGTATTAATCAGTTGATGAAAATGTTGTGACCAGAGGCTCACAGGAACCTAATCTTATATTTCCCCTAGAAGCAATAGTTCAATGTTTCCTAATTTAGTATTTACACAGACTTCATAGAATGTAACTACCATAAATAATGTGAATTAAATCTCTTTACACACACACACACACACACACACAGAAGCAATAGAATAATTGATGGTTTAAAACTTGGTAACATGATTGGTACACTCGATTTCTAAAACAAATATAAATCATAACTAATTACCAAGTATACAGGAGAATGAAAGGGCTTGACAATTAAGGATGACACCAGTGAGGCTATCTTCAATCCTTTACTTCAGTTTTTGCACCATCTAGAGGGAGGTTTGCTAGTAGATAAACTCATATGGATTAGAAAAGTACATGGTAAAGTTTTACATCAGTTGTAATAGAAGAAAGTTTCCCAATACATATATTCTGAAAGAGTATTTCCTATTTTTCTGGTTTCAGTAAACAGACTAATTTCTTTTAAAAACATCATTTATAACCATTGTCAATAGTATAAATAAGAAGACCAAATCTTCTAAACCTCGTGTCCTCTTTCAATTTCAAAAATAACTTATTGATACAAAAACTACACACGTGGAAGGGAAGAGCAACAGATAAAATCAGTGCTAAAATGTAATTAATCTGTAATCTGTTTTATTTAACCTCATAAATCAGAAATCAACTGCTAAATATATTTAGAATTCTCATTTACATTTGAATTGCATTCCCATAAACTTTTGATCTAACATGTATTTTAAAAATGGAAATTGCCTTTTATTAAGAGGACTTTATTCTTAGGTACATCATCACAAGAAAAAAACAAACATTAGGCCCCCGGAGGAAGATGGCGGAAGAGTAAGACGCGGAGATCACCTTCCTCCCCACAGATACATCAGAAATTCATCTACACGTGGAACAACTCCTACAGAACACCTACTGAACGCGGACAGAAGACCTCAGACCCCCCAAAAGGCAAGAAACGCCCCACATACCTGGGTAGGGCAAAAGAAAAAAAGAATAAACAGAGACAATAGGATAGGGACGGGACCTGCACCACTGGGAGGGAGCCGTGAAGGAGGAAAGGTTTCCACACACTACAAGCCCTTTCGCGGGCGGAGACTGCAGGTGGCGGAGGGGGAAAGCTTCGGAGTAGCGGAGGAGAGCACAGCAACAGGGGTGCGGAGGGCAAAGCGGAGAGATTCTGGCACAGAGGATCGGTGCCCTCAGGCACACACCAGCCTGAGAGGCTTGTCTGCTCGGCCGCCGGGGCGGGCGGGGCTGGGAGCTGAGGCTCGGGTTTCAGGTTTCAGTCAGAGCACAGGGAGAGGACTGGGGCTGGCGGCAGGAAGAGAGCCTGAAGGGGTTAGTGCACCACGGCTAGCCCGGAGAGAGTCCGGGGAAAAAGTCTGGAGCTGCCGAAGAGGCAAGAGACTTTTTTCCCTTTTGTTTCCTGGTGCGCGAGGAGAGGGCATTAAGAGGGCTGCTTGGGGAAGCGCTGGAGACAGGCGCGAGCCGCGGGTAAGGCGCAGACCTCAGAGACGGGCGTGGGACGCTGGGGCTGCCGCCGCCGCCGCTGTTGCCGCAGCGGCCGCCGCCGCCGCCGCGGGGCCTGTGTGTGAGCGCGGGTCACTGTCCGCCCCGCCTTCCGGGGGGCCTGTGCACCCCGCCACTGCCAGGGTCCCGGGACCCGGGGACGGCTTTCCCGGGAAAGCGCACGGAGCGCCACGGGCTGCTGCAACGTCACGCCGGCCTCTGCCGCCGCAGGCCCGCCCCACACTGCGCGACCCTCCCTCCCCTCTGCCTGAGTGAGCCAGAGCCCCCGAATCAGCGGCTCCTTTAAACCCGTCCTGTCTGAGCAAAGAACGGACGCCCTCTGGCGACCTACGTGCAGAGGCGAGGCCAGGTCCAAGGCTGAGACCCGGGAGCTGTGAGAGCAGAGACAGGGAAATCTCTCTGTGCAGCCTCGGAGGCAGCGGATTAAAGCTCCACAGTCCATTTGATGTGCCCTGCGTCCGTGGAGTGCATGAATGGACAGCGAATCATCCCAAATTGAGGAAGTGGACTTTGAGGACAAGATTTAAGACTTTCCCCCCTTTTCCTCTTTTTACAACGAATTATCCCAAATTAAGGAGGTGGGCTTAGAGAGCAAGATTTCAGACTTCTCGCCCTTTTCCTCTTTTTACAACAAATTATCCCAAATTGAGGAGGTGGACTTGGAAAGCAAGATTTTTGATTTTTTCCCCTGCTCTCTTTTTATGAATGTGTATGTGTAATCTTCTGTGTAAGATTCTCTCTGTATAGCTTTGCTTCCACCATATGTCCCAGGGTTCTATCAGTCCGTTTTTTTTTTTTTAATAATTACTTTTTAATTTTAATAACTCTACTATATTTCATACTTTATTCTATTTTATTTTACCTGCTCTTTCTTTTTTTCCTACCTTCCCTTCCTCCCTCCCTCCCTCCGCTCCTCCTTTCCTTTTCTTTTTCTTTCCTCCCTCCCTCCCTCCCACCCTTCTTCTTTCCACTTTCTTTTTCTTTCCTTCCTCCCTCCCTCCCTCCTGTCTTTCTTTCTTTCTTTCTTTCCTTCCTCCCTCCCTCCCTCCCTTCTTCCATTCACTCTTCCTTTTGCTTTCATTCCTCCCTCCCTCCATCCTTTCTTTCCTTCTTTCTTTCCATCCTTCCTCCCTCCCACCCTCCTTTCTTTCTTTCTTCCATCCTTCCTTCCTTTCTTCCCTTCTTCCTTTCTTTCCCTCTTTCTTTCTTCTACTAATTCTTTCTTTCTACTTTTTCTCCCTGTTATTCTGAGCCGGGTGGAAGAAAGGCTCTTGGTGCTGCAGCCAGGAGTTAGTGCTGTGCCTCTGAAGTGGGAGAGCCAACTTCAGGACACGGGTCCACAAGAGACCTCCCAGCTCCACATAATATCAAGCAGCGAAAATCTCCCAGAGATCTCCATCTCAACACCAGCACCCAGCTTCACTCAACGACCAGCAAGCTACAGTGCTGGTCACCCTATGCCAAGCAACTAGCAAGGCAGGAACACAACCCCACCCATTAGCAGAGAGGCTACCTAAAAACATAATAAAGCCATAGGCACCCCAAAACACAGCACCAGACGTGGACCTGTCCACCAGAAAGACAAGATCGAGCCTCAACCACCAGAACACAGGCATTAGTCCCCCCCACCAGGAAGCCTACACAACCTACTGAAACAACCTTAGCCACTGGGGACAGACACCAAAAACAACGGGAACTATGAATCTGCAGCCTGCAAAAAAGGAGACTCCAAACACAGTAACATAAGCAAAATGAGAAGACAGAAAAACACACAGCAGGTGAAGGAGCAAGATAAAAACCTACCAGACCTAACAAATGAAGAGGTAATAGGCAGTCTACCTGAAAAAGAATTCAGAATAATGATAGTAAAGCTGATCCAAGATTCTATTTCCAAGATCCCTAATCTTGGAAATAGAATAGACAAAATGCAAGAAACAGTTAACAAGGACCTAGAAGAACTAAAGATGAATCAAGCATCAATTAAAAATACAATAAATGAAATGAAAAATACTCTAGATGGGATCAATAGCAGAATAACTGAGTCAGAAGAACGGATAAGTGAGGTGGAAGATAAAATAGTGGAAATAACTGATGCAGAGCAAAATAAAGAAAAAAGAATGAAAAGAACAGAGGACAGTCTCAGAGACCTCTGGGACAACATTAAATGCACCAACATTCGAATTATAGGGGTTGCAGAAGAAGAAGAGAAAAAGAAAGGGACTGAGAAAATATTTGAAGAGATTATAGTTGAAAACTTCCCTAATATAGGAAAGGAAATAGTTAATCAAGTCCAGGAGGCACAGAGAGTCCCATACAGAATAAATACAAGGAGAAATACACCAAGACACATATTAATCAAACTGTCAAAAATTAAACACAAAGAAATCATATTAAAAGCAGCAAGGCAAAAACAACAAATAACACACAAGGGAATCCCCATCAGGTTAACAGCTGAGCTCTCAGCAGAAACTCTACAAGCCAGAAGGGAGTGGCAGGACATAATTAAAGTGATGAAGGAGAGAAACCTGCAACCAAGATTACTCTACCCAGCAAGGATCTCATTCAGATTTGATCGAGAAATTAAAACCTTTACAGACAAGCAAAAGCTGAGAGAGTTCAGCACCACCAAATCAGCTTTACAACAAATGCTAAAGGAACTTCTCTAGGCAAGAAACACAACAGAAGGAATATACCTACAATAACGAACCCAAAGCAATTAAGGAAATGGGAATAGGAACATACATATCAAAAACTACCTTAAATGTAAATGGACTAAATGCTCCGACCAAAAGACACAGAGTGGCTGAATGGATACAAAAACAAGACCCATATATATGCTGTCTACAAGAGACCCACGTCAGACCTAGAGACACATACAGATTGAAAGTAAGGGGATGGAAAAAGATATTCCATGCAAATGGAAATCAAAAGAAAGCTGGAGTAGCAATTCTTATATCAGACAAAATAGACTTTAAAATAAAGACTATTAGAAGAGACAAAGAAGGATACTACATAACAATAAACAGATCGATCCAAGGAGAAGATATAACAATTGTAACTATTTATGCACCCAACATAGGAGCACCTCAATACATAAGGCAAATACTAACAGCCATAAAAGGGGAAATCGACAGTAACACAATCATAGTAGGGGACTTTAACACCCCACTTTCACCAATGGACAGATCATCCAAATTGAAAATAAATAAGGAAACACAAGCTTTAAATGATACATTAAACAAGATGGACTTAATTGATATTTATAGGACATTCCATCCAAAAACAACAGAATACACATTTTTCTCAAGTGCTCATGGAACATTCTCCAGGATAGATCATATCTTGGGTCACAAATCAAGCCTTGGTAAATTTAAGAAATTGAAATTGTATCAAGTATCTTTTCCGACCACAATGCTATGAGACTAGACATCAATTACAGGAAAAGATCTGTAAAAAATACAAACACATCGAGGCTAAACAATACACTACTCAATAACGAGGTGATCACTGAAGAAATCAAAGAGGAAATTAAAAAATACCTAGAAACAAATGACAATGGAGATACGACGACCCAAAACCTATGGGACGCAGCAAAAGCAGTTCTAAGGGGGAAGTTTATAGCAATACAATCCCACCTTAAGAAACAGGAAACATTTCGAGTAAACAACCTGACCCTGCACCTAAAGCAATTAGAGAAAGAAGAACAAACAACCCCCAAAGTTAGCAGAAGGAAAGAAATCATAAAGATCAGAGCAGAAATAAATGAAAAAGAAATGAAGGAAACAATAGCAAAGATCAACCAAACTAAAAGCTGGTTCTTTGAGAAGATAAACAAAATTGACAAACCATTAGCCAGACTCATCAAGAAAAGAAGGGAGAAGACTCAAATCAATAGAATTAGAAATGAAAAAGGAGAAGTAACAACTGACACTGCAGACATACAAAAGATCATGAGAGATTACTGTAAGCAACTCTATGCCAATAAAATGGACAACCTGGAAGCAATGGACAAATTCGTAGAAATGCACAACCTGCCAAGACTGAATCAGGAAGAAATAGAAAATATGAATAGACCAATCACAAGCACTGAAATTGAAACTGTGTTTAAAAATCTTCCAACAAACAAAAGCCCAGGACCAGATGGCTTCACAGACGAATTCTATCAAACATTTAGAGAAGAGCTAACACCCATCCTTCTCAAACTCTTCCAAACCATATCAGAGGATGGAACACTCCCAAACTCATTCTACAAGGTCACCATCACCTTGATACCAAAACCAGGCAAGGATGTCACAAAGAAAGAAAACTACAGGCCAATATCACTGATGAACATAGATGCAAAAATCATCAACAAAATACTAGCAAACAGAATCCAACAGCACATTAAAAGGATCATACACCATGATCAAGTGGGGTTTATTCCAGGAATGCAAGGATTCTTCAATACATGCAAATCAATCAATGTGATATACCATATTAACAAATTGAAGGAGAAAAACCATATGATCATCTCAATAGATGCAGAGAAAGCTTTCGACAAAATTCAACACTCATTTATGATAAAAACCCTGTAGAAAGTAGGCATAGAGGGAACTTTCCTCAACATAATAAAGGCCATATATGACAAACCCACAGCCAACATTGTCCTCAATGGAGAAAAACTGAAACCATTTCCACTAAGATCAGGAACAAGACAAGGCTGCCCACTCTCACCACTCTTATTCAACATAGTTTTGGAAGTTTTAGCCACAGCAATCAGAGAAGAAAAGGAAATAAAAGGAATCCAAATCGGAAAAGAAGAAGTAAAGCTGTCACTGTTTGCAGATGACATGATACTATACATAGAGAATCCTAAAGATGCTACCGAAAAACTACTAGAGCTAATCAATGAATTTGGTAAAGTAGCAGGATACAAAATTAATGTACAGAAATCTCTGGCATTCCTGTACACTAATGATGAAAAATCTGAAAATGAAATCAGGAAAACACTCCCATTTACCATTACAACAAAAAGAATAAAATATTTAGGAATAAACCTACCTAAGGAGACAAAAGACCTGTATGCAGAAAATTATAAGACACTGATGAAAGAAATTAAAGATGATACAAATAGATGGAGAGATATACCATGCTCCTGGATTGGAAGAATCAATATTGTGAAAATGACTCTACTACCCAAAGCAATCTACAGATTCAATGCAATCCCTATCAAACTACCACTGGCATTTTTCACAGAACTAGAACAAACAATTTCAAAATTTGTTTGGAAAAACAAAAGACCCCGAATAGCCAAAGCAATCTTGAGAACGCAAAACGGAGCTGGAGGAATCAGGCTCCCTGACTTCAGACTATACTACAAAGCTACAGTAATTAAGACAGTGTGGTATTGGCATAAAAACAGAAAGATATATCAGTGGATCAGGATAGAAAGCCCAGAGATAAACCCACGCACATATGGCCAACTTAGCTTTGATAAATGAGACAGGAATGTACAGTGGAGAAAGGACAGCCTCTTCAATAAGTGGTGCTGGGAAAACTGGACGGGGACATGTAAAAGTTTGAGATTACATCATTCCCTAACACCATACACAAAAATAAGCTCAAAATGGATTAAAGACCTAAATGTAAGGCCAGAAACTATCAAACTCTTAGAGGAAAACATAGGTAGAACACTCTATGACATAAATCACAGCAAGATCCTTTTGGACCCACCTCCTAGGGAAATGGAAATAAAAACAAAGATAAACAAATGGGACCTAATGAAACTTCAAAGCTTTTGCACAGCAAAGGAAACCATAAACAAGACCAAAAGACAACCCTCAGATTGGGAGAAAATATTTGCAAATGAAGCAACTGACAAAGGATTCATCTCCAATATTTATAAACAGCTCATGCAGCTCAATAGCAAAAAAACAAACAACGGAATCCAAAAATTTGCAGAAGACTTCAATAGGCATTTCTTCAAAGAAGATATACAGACTGCCAACAAACACATGAAAGAATGCTCAACATCATTAATCATTAGAGAAATGCAAATCAAAACTACAATGAGATATCATCTCACACCAGTCAGAATGGCCATCATCAAGAAATCTAGAAACAATAAATGCTGGAGAGGGTGTGGAGAAAAGGGAACACTCTTGCACTGCTGGTGGGAATGTGAATTGGTACAGCCACTATGGAGAACAGTATGGAAGTTCCTTAAAAAACTAAAAATAGAACTACCATATGACCCAGCAATCCCACTACTAGGCATATACCCTGAGAAAACCAGAATTCAAAAAGAGTCATGTACCAAAATGTTCATTGCAGCTCTATTCACAATAGCCAGGAGCTGGAAACAACCTAAGTGTCCATCATCATATGAATGGATAAAGAAGATGTGGCACATATATACAATGGAATATTACTCAGCCATAAAAGGAAACGAAACTGAGCTATTTGTAATGAGGTGGATAGACCTAGAGTCTGTCATACAGAGTGAAGTAAGTCAGAAAGAGAAAGACAAATACCGTATGCTAACACATATATATGGAATTAAAAAAAAAATGTCATGAAGAACCTAGGGGTAAAACAGGAATAAAGACACAGACCTACTTGAGAATGGACTTGAGGATATGGGGAGGGGGAAGGGTAAGCTGTGACAAAACAAAAGAGAGGCATGGACATATATACACTACCAAACGTAAGGTTGATAGATAGTGGGAAGCAGCCGCAGAGCACAGGGAGATCAGCTCGGTGCTTTGTGACCACCTGGAGGGGTGGGATGGGGAGGGTGGGAGGGAGGGAGATGCATGAGGGAAGGGATGTGGGAACAGATGTATATGTATGACTGATTCACTTTGTTATAAAGCAGAAACTAATAAAAAAAAAGAAATAATAAAAAAAAATAAAAAAATAAAAAAAACAAACATTAAACAAAACACAGTTAATTTGTCATTCTTAGAGATTTCACAAGAAGTAAAAAGATTTAGACTAAAGAAAAATGTGAACACAAGTTTTGTTTCATTTTGGTTATTTTTCTGCCTTGGGCTAATGTAGGCTTCAAATTCCATTTCAGAGTGAGTTTTATGATTCTATTTGAGAAAAAAAAGCTTCAGGAACCAACTAAAAATCCAGTTCCGGGACTTATTCCAGCCTAAGGGAATGAAGCAATTTAAAGTTAATTCAAGCTACTCCTTCTATAAAAGTAGAAATCTGTCTCCTAGGGAATGGGTTTATTGTTTTGCATTGGTTATATTTAATTTTCCCAAAGACTGGGAATTCACCAACATTTCAAAGACTTACATTAATTAATCTTTTTTATGAACATTTTTGTTACAGAGAATATTATATCCCAAACTGAAACATGTCTATAAGATTTCACGACCATATTCAATCATATGATTCTACTTCATAGAGTATGTTAGCAACAGGAGTATCAGAGACCTCCATTCATTAAATGTGGCTCATGAACTACCTTTTCAATAATAGACTGAAAAGAGAATAAGAGAGTGTGGGATATTCAGTCTTTTATCTGCACACAAGAATATATAAATTCTCAGAGGTGAGAATAAATGAATTATGTATGAATGAGAGTGAGCTTTCCTAAAGTATGGCATACTAAGTAATGATTTATTGGTAGAGCCATTGATAGTCAGTACAGTTGTCCTAAATAAGAAGTGATACATTGAAATTATGTTTAAAATAAATATTGTTTCTGAAATCTGCATTAAATTTTGAGGCCTTGGGAAAACAATAAAGTGAATATTTTAAATTAAAATGCTCAGTTCTTGAGTGGAATAATGACTGGCAACACAGAGTCATAAATATTTGTTGTCTAATTTTATTGAACACTAGATCCTCTGTTGGCCACTGAAAAGCAATTAAGTGGGTGATGACATGCACTGGAAACATAAATCAATGTAATGTGACCCTTGCTGTGATAAAGAAATGAAAAAGGAACTTAGGAGACCGTAGGAAACAGCCATTATGTCCCACCTGCGAGCAGGTAGCATTTGGAACTGTCAGAAGTTATTAAAAGTGGGCAAGAATTACAATGTGAAAAAATGTATTTTATTCAAATGAACATACATCTAAATAATTTTCATAAATGTTTATAGGAACTCTAAGTTAAATGAAATCACTCATTTGGTTTCCTATAAAATGAACTACATTAAGTTTTCCATCCATTTCATCATGTAATGCTCATAAAGGAAATATTCTGAATAAATGTAGTAAATTACATGATTTAGATGTATTTGAAAAGCAAAGAATCAGATACATCATCCAATTCTACTTTAATCCATTTTGTACTCCTAAATATTAGACAAGTCGTTATAAATCACAGAGGTCATAGCAATAAAGAAAAGAAAAAAGGGAAATATGAGTAATCAAATCCCAATTTTTGCACAGAACAATTCCTAAAGGTAATTAGTTCCAGCAAACTGCTCTTCTATTCCTTTACGGTCCTTAGTCATAACCTTGACTGTCTCAAATTCTTAATAACTATACAGTGTTTTAAAAAAGATATTGAATGTGCAACTTGTCATATTATTAAGTAAACTCGTCATGTTCATTATATTATTTTAAACCATTCTTTGATAATTTGGAAAAGAAGTCATAGTTCATATCTATCTAAATAACAAATTAATATTTTAGTAAATATAGTAAAACTATAAAAAATGTCTTTTGATGATCATATATTACATCATTGTTCTCTTCAGTTTAATTTTTTATATTTATTTTACTTTTAATTAACACAACCTCATTGGTTGTGTTTTAGTTGTATAAAATTGGACATCTGTAGGCCTTTAGTTTGTTTAATTTATTTTGGTGGAGGGAACAGAGATAATGGCAATACAGATTATATTAGTTTAATAAAGAAAAGGCAATTCAGAAAGCATTCCACAAATTTAGTAGCTTTGTACCTTTATTCTACAATAGATATAACTCATGTAATCAGTAAAAAATCTGTCAACATTCTTATATGTACCATGTTAAATTATACAGTACACATTCAAATCAATCTATCATAATTATTGTTATATTTTTGAACAGAATTTTATGACATCCTACTTTTAACCAAAACCTTTTATTTTTCACAAGACTTCACATTGATGCAAATAAAGGTAATTTTTATTTCAAATGATTGATTAAACTAAAAGGCTTTAGTAAGTTACAAATAGCTAAAACATATAATACTTTCTATGTTCATAATGCTACTGTATTCACTCTATTCATTTAATCCTCACAATGACCCTTTTAGGTGTGTACTCTTACTACACCATTTACAGATGGGGAAACTGAGGCCCAGTTGGGACACTTTTCAAAGTCACAAAGATCCTAAGTGATAAGGAAGGGGTTTTAACCCAGATAATCTGGCTCCAAAGCTATTGCTTTTATCCAGTACACGATATGGCAGATTTGATAGCAAGATTTTTTTGTACTTCATCCTGGATGTCGAGAATCCAAACAAAGAAGATATGTGATTAATAATAGACTGATGAATATTGTCAAATATAATCTTTTTTGAGACTTTTTTCAATCTATTAAGCACTTATGTACTTTTATTATTTATGCATTTTTTACTTATTAAGCTAATACTTTTTAATTAGAGATGCAGATTTTTTTTATATTTTCCTTCTTAAGAATGGACTCCATAGTTTTATCATAACCTAGCAACTCCCACATACTATTTGTAATGCAAAAAGTATTCTGACCTTGGAGAACTAGACCTGCACATAATATTTAGTCACAAATAACCATTATTATGGTGTCGAGGGAATAATGGGTGAACTTTCTAATCAGGAGTAACCATATGCATCCTAATGTAAGTATTTGTTGTGAAATTATTTCCAATTTCAGATCCACATAGTATCACAACAATTAAAAAAAAATTTTGGAGTATAGCTGATTTACAATGTTGTGTTATTTTCAGGTTAGAGCAAATTGAATCAGTTATACATATACCTATATCCCCTCTTTTTTACATTCTTCTCCCATTTTTTGTTGGCATTTAAAAACATCTTTTATTTGCTCTCAATTGAGTGCTTCCTTAAAAATAACATTTTTTAAAAAATGGAAATCAAATCTCTATTTAAACTAGAATCTATTGTAATATATAACATATTGAAACACAGTTATGTTTGTGATCCCTGAAAAAAAACAAGATAACAAAAACAGTGATTTTAAATAGCAAGTTTAATTACAAACTGGACTTATCTATCTTAAAGTGGCTTTCGTTTACCATGCAAAGTTTTACTAATATTGTCACATACACATTTTAAGTAGAGGGATAAAACAAACAAAAAGTGTTCACTAGATATTTTCCTCTTACAATTTTATGTTCACTGTCTGTATAGCAAAGAGAGTAGAAGAGGTAAAAAAGATCATTTTAAAACACAGGTGTTTTAAAAAATCTATTTATTATCTTATATACATATTTTAAGGCAATTTATATAACATAACCAAACTGCTTTGTATTGCAGATATAAACACAATCTAAAATTTGAAAAGCTGTAGCAAAAAATAAAAACAAATTACATTACATTAAACTAACTTAATAAACATGAATGTACATTCTGACTGTGGCCGTAATTAGTACTTACAACGATTATATTACACCCTCAGAGTAGTTGTTATTTCAATGGCCTATATTTTGAGCAAGTCTGAAACATGTTAATAGGTTACTAGGACAGACTCTGAAATGTGGCTTAATGTTCAAATCATTCAGGAAACGTTGCAGGAAACAATTCACAAATAGGGGAAAAGTGTGTGGTTCTACCAGATGATTCAATGTTGCTTTAAGCCTAGAGAATTTATAAGTTCAAAATAAGTACTTTGTATGTGGTTATTACTGAAAAAGTAAGTTATGCAATCCAATTATATGATAGGTCAAAAGTAAAATAAAAACCAACAAAACAAGCAAAGACAAAAGTGTTTCGTGTCTCATTTCCTATCACATAAAAATCACTTGAGCTGAAGTCCATAGCTCTACATGGTGCAGAGTTAGACTCTTGAATCAATTTCAGAGGTTATTGGACAATAAAAGCTGAAATATCAATTTTAGAGCATTGATTTTCTAAATGTCCTGGAAAGACTCAGAGTGGGTGTCTTGGGGATGAGAAATACTTAAGTTTTATTTAACATGTTTTCCCTTATATCAATGCTCAAGAGAGTAGAAACTAAAGTCAAATTCCATCCTTTCCACTATGGAAACACATAACTTCACTAGCACTCAAAGGCACATTCTTTGAGTAGGACAGAACTGAAAACATGCAGAATTTTTTCCTGATATATTATTCGATCCATACGATGGACATTGAGGAATGGTTTCAATATTGCAGCCACGGTATCCAAAGTGATTTGACTTATATTTTTGACACAAAACAAAGAATATACAAATGTGACCAGTACTGAATTTCTAATGAGGGCAAATCTAATAAACAAGCAAAGCAAACATTATTACATGTGTTCAGATGAATTTCTATTGCTTCTTATGAAAATCTATTTTATTGTCAGCAAAGCTACTAGAAGCAGTGTTATCAAACATGGATAGGAATTAAGCCTTGATTTTCTGAATATATAAAGTCAATATACGAAAGGCATGCAATAGCTTCAACTATGCTTTTGCAATTTTATATATTTTTTTCTGAAATTTCTAGAAAAACTTTCATCAGTGTCTACTAATACATCATATTGGACAATTTGGTCTCACTGATTTATTATCAGAGTGTAAAAGGTAAATCAAAGTCATTGAAAATGTATGCATCCTTGCTTACATATATAAAATCTTAAAAGAAATAAATTCTTAAAAAGAATTAATTCAGACATTACCTATTCTCTTTTTAAAATATTACTTTACAAACAGGTAAAGTCCTTTTTTTTTTTGGCAAACACATAGCATATTTTTTCAGGTTCCACAAAAATAAACCATTTAATTACAATCTACTATTTAACAAGCACATCTTCTAGAAATAGAAGCACACAAATAATATACAACCAAGGCATTACTTCTTTTTTCGGTTGGAGAGGTAGATTTTTGATGAAACAAACAAACAAAAAAACCAATGCTAATGCATTCCAGATGTCATATAAAAATTATAAGATACATAATTAAGGCAAAGGAAAAAAATGTTTGGAAATTCAAGTAAGGGTTGACTATAGAGGTGATACCTATTAAGTGGATGTTGTAATGTTAGTTTGCTTGTTTGACAATAAAAAAAGACACTCCAGGAATATCCATAGGCAGAGAAAAAGTTTGTGCAAAGAACATGACAGTTCGAATCTATTTGGAAATGTAAGGTTGTGGCAATCATGAATGATATAAAAAAAGTTTGCATACAAAATTCAGGAACTTATGTCATTTTTGGAAGTATTGAATGATATTAAACAAGGAAATATGGGTAGAATGGATAATGCATGTTGTAAGGGGTTAGCTTGGGAGCCAGTTGACCTATAAAGATAAAGTTGAAATACAGTAAAGCAGTTTAATGAGGTCTATTACCAAGTCTGTGTTAAAGATTATAGTAAAGGCTATATTAAGATGAGATAGATGTGAATAAAAGTATTAATAAATATAAAATAGATATGTAAAATTTTAAAAACCTCAATCTCAACTTCACTCAAACTTAGCATCCATAATGTCCTGTCATTTCCGTCTCTAAACTGCAATTTGCCTCTTTCGAGGAATCTTTGCATTGTCATAATTTTGTTGAAGCTGTAATCATCTCTTACCTGGAATCCTGCCCCAGGTACTTTATTGTAACTCCACTGGCCTTTTCTGAACTTGTTTTTTAAGTGCTAATAAAGTACTTTGTACAGAACACAAGTGTGATCATTGACACAATTGGAATTGTGCACCAATGAGGACCAAGTTCCTTAATATGTCCATGACAGCCCTTCATGGTCTGGCTCCCTCCTTTTCCCCCAAATCATCTGCCACATTGCTTGCTCCTCTTCAGCCACACTACCATTCTTTCTCTTCCTCGTAGGGTCTTTGCTCTTTCCTAGGAGGGCCAAGCTGTACCTTATTTTTGAGTCAAGTGTTCATTTGGTGTTCAGTTATTAGCAGAAGCATGGCTCCTTCAAGGAATGATTACTGATGTCCTTAAGTTGATTACTTCTACTTCACATTCTCATGTAATTAATTCTTCTTCTTTGCAACACCTCTCAACTCCAAAATTTTACGTGCATTGATGATTGATTGATATTTTACTTTTTCATTAGATTTAAATGACATGAAAGAGGGAATTGTTATGATTTTGCTCACCAGACCTTACCCCATACTTGACATATAATAGGCTTGTGTTAATTATTATTGAGTGAATAAATTTTCTAAGGCTTTATTATAGAAGTTCATAATTAGTAGACTTAGAGATGTCTTTTTTAAATAAAAATAAGGAGTGGCTAAAAGTTTTGGAGCAGGGGAGTTTAAGTGATGAAAGATACATTGTAAGGCAATCTGAAATCAATATGGAAGATGGATTGAGGTAGAAGAGACAGAAGATCCAGAGAGCAGAAAGGGCAGTGAGTAAAGGCAGGTTAAACTAGGATGGTGCCTGTTGAAGGGAAAATGTGGAGACCAAGGGAAAAATTAGCTGTAAAATATGACAATTTTAATTCAAATGAAAGGCACAGCTGAAAATAGGCATGAAAAAGGGGAAGTGCAAATGTTGCAAATCTTATGAAAAAAATTAATGAATATTGTTAACTTTCTATAGTATATTTGAAAACTTAAATAAATAAAATTACTAGATAAACAGAACTTACCAAGACAAAATCAATATGAAATTAAGCTTTATTTGTTTAAAAATAATTTAATATTTTAGTAGTTAAATATCTCCTCACAAGGAGATGCTTGGAAATGCCATTGGCTGAGGGTCCCTACATGAGAAGGGCTCAGAATGGAGTTAGGCTAAGAAGGCAGATCTATGTGCAAGCATGACCATAGCATGGTCTGGCTCCTGCCTGTCCCCCACAGTGTATGTGGGCCTGAGTCTTAAGCATAACTCCCCCTTAGAAGCTGCACTGCATTGGTGCAGAACCAAGTCTGCCATGTGGAGAGCAACTCTCTTCCGTGAGACCTGCCAGGTCAAGCCTTTAGAGTCTACACTTGGAGTCTTGCACTTGGAGTCTATAGAGCAGTTTCATCTTGTGGGTATATTTTTTTGGCCAGAAAAAAATTTTGTTTTGTTTTGTTTTTTTACAATTCAATGTAATTTCAATGTTCTGAGACAGGTTGTGCACGTCTGACTTGTGCCTCTTCCCCCACCCAGCTGCAATTCGTACTATACTTGCCTGGATTCAAAATTATAATCACTTCCTCCAAACAATAGCGTTCTAAACTTTTCCTTATCTAGTGTCTGTAACCAACTGTCAAGTATTGGAAATGTTGCCACATAAATATACATAGCATTAGGGTTTTCACATATCTTTCCTGTACATTTGGAAAAAAAATCACATACTGAATCATGGAGATTTCTCCATGTCTGTATACCCACTGTCAGATCAAAATGTCTGATGCAATTTTAGGTCGCTTCAGTTAACAAAACCAAGGTTCACCGTAGCTTTTTAACTCACAGGGCCATCAAAATTGACATCACATAATTTGACCAACTGCATTTTTAATCTTATGAGATTTTCTTTTGCAATATATTTGATTTTTCAGATATTACATCCTATTTACCTGAGATAAGCCATTTTTATTAAAACCCAACTATATGTCAAAAAATAAGAAAGAAAGAAATGGACTACTTTTGAGTAACTGATTAGAATGAGATAAATCCCAGAATCTAAAAGGCTAATAACACTTAACAGCACAAAAAAGTTATTCAATTCTAATTAGTAATTATTGCAAACAAAGGAAAAACAACAGGATATTTTATAGCTTGTGGGTACATAAAATATTTTACTATATGGGTACATTCTTACCTAGAAATGCAGGTGGATCTATGACTGTGATTGAAATTAGTTCTTCACTTTGTTTGAAGTGAATTCTCTGGACAAGTTCCATAGATCATAAGTAGTATACCTTTCAATTAAGCCTAAAATGACATTTAAAAATAAATTCATCTATTTAGTTAATTGCTCTAAGCCAACCTACATTTTGATAAAAGTTATATTAAAAGTAATAGTTAATAGTAAGTAATTAATAGTAATCTCCTACTTGCTTTTTAGCTCAAGTATGGTCTAATTTCATAACTCAAATTGAACTGATATTTGTCTATTTATTATACATTTGTAATTTGCATATTCTCCCACAGATTCCATTAAAATAATTTGTACAGGCTCACAGATATAGAAAACAAACTAGTGGTTACCAGTGGGGAGAGGAAATGGTGGAGGGGGTAAAATGAGGGTAAGGGGATTAAGAGGTACAAACTACTATGTATAAAATAATTAATCTACAAGAAAATATGGTACAGCACAGGGAATATAGCCCATGTTTTATAATAACTATAAATGGAGTATAACCTAATTACATGTAGTGAAGATGAATCACTATATTGTACACCTGAAACTTTTACAATATTGTACATCAATCAAACATACGTTTAAAAGAAAAGACTTAGGGAGCAAATTTTTTCAGAAAAAACGCTGGTGGTTAATTTATATTGGACAACAATGGCACATCTTGCTGGGTCTCACACCTAATTGTCCTCCCAAGAGGAAACTTATAATTAAGCACCACAGCAAATATGTCAGCAGAAATAACAGTAGAAAGACTGTATTTGCATGATGCAATCCATGGAACAAGAGGTTGGTTGAACTGTGGCTTCCTCAGTATGATCAAAACTCAGGAAAATAATAAATGACTTCCAAACAGTATTTACAAATTGAGTAAAAAATATAAATTGCCCACAATATAGGGTTTTAATGATTCTAGAACTAGAAGGAGCTCTGCCCACAGTGGCTTAAGGGGTAGACAGGGATGACAAGAAATAAATGAAGGGGAAATTGCCTCAGTTTTGAGTAAATGAAAATTTAAAAGCAACATATCTAACATCAAAATGCATGGAAAGTATGACAGCTTGAAATAGCAGCCCCAGTTTTTCAAACTTAACCTGTATCAGTTTTTTTCCACATGAAACTTCCCAGTTCCTCCCAGTCTACTAATGAAGTAGTAAAGGTGGAGTTTGCTTTCCTACCACTCACATTTTAGCCCGGCATGTTTTGCTTTGGCTGATGGGATATTAGCATTTGTCATGCAACAAAGGCATTAAATGTACTTACGTGGTTGGTCTTTAGCTCTTTCCCTTCTGCTATTAGTGTGAAAAGCACCTGTCCTGCTAGCCTACCTGTCCAACGAGGATGAGAGACATGTAGAGCAGACGAAGATTCTTATATGCTGGACCAGAAGCTGAAAGTGTGGGACCTCATTTCACCTCTGCAACAAGTGGTCACATTGAAAGATACATCTGATTAAGTGACTCTATTCACTGATGTAGCTGGAGATCTTGGGGTCATCCAGCAACCAGAGGGAAGCTAGTGAATTTGAGAGGTGGTACATTATGCAGAATTATTGTGGCAATAAGTAAAATGTCAAGTAATGTACAGTTTATTCTGTTTTCATTTTTACACACCACACACATAAACATTAATAGCAAAAAGTAATTTCAGTAAACAGTGTTGAGAAAACTAGAGTCAGATTCTAAATATAAGCAGAAAAATAGGGTTTTATTTTATGTGATGGATAGAAGAAGCTTGAGTTAATGAAAAGATGGAAGAAGAGAAAATTAGTAAGTAGGAAAGGAATGAAAGAGTTTTAGAAATGAAGGAGTCTTGGGGATATCTCATTTCAACTATTTAATTACTCATAGAAGGAAATTAATATCTAGTTATTTGTTCTAAAACATTGCTATTTAATGTCATGCCTGGGTCTGATATACATATTATATGACTTTTATCCATGTGATTATTTTAATGTATTATGTTTTCTCTTATAGGTAAGCCCAGTAATATCAATTATTTGTTATTATATTTAGTCATATTATAGAGCTGCAATAACTGATAGTGCTATTTTAAAACAATGATGATTTTAATAAAAGGAAACATATTAAATTATTCCTTGAGTGCCATGCCAATTAAAAAAGATCATCCAACAAGTATCTATTTACTCTTTTTATTGAAAATTTGGATTAAAATTTCAGTTATAGATCAAGACAACTCTAGAGAATAGATACAGTCTCCTATATTTTGAAAAATAAAATGAATGAAACATAATATTCACCAACCAGAAAAAGACCACTAATCTCAGGAATATAAAAATAATTTTAAATTTCTCCAAATTTATTTATTTTAACATCTTTATTGGAGTATAATTGCTTTACAATGGTGTGTTAGTTTCTGCTGTATAAAAGAGTGAATCAGCTATACATATACATACATCCCAATATCTCCGCCCTCTTGCATCTTTCTCCCACACCCTATCCCACCACTCTAGGTGGACACAAAGCAACGAGCTGATCTCCCTGTACTATGCAGCTTTTTCCTACAAGCAATCTGTTTTACACTTGGTAGTGTATATATGTCCATGCCACTCTCTCACTTCGTCCCACTTACCCTTCCCCCTCCTTGTTTCCTCAAGTCCATTCTCTATGTCTGTGTCTTTATTCTTGTCCTGCTTCTAAGTTATTCAGAACTATTTTTTGTTTTGTTTTTTTAGATTCTATACATACATACATGTGTTAGCATATGGTATTTGTTTTTCTGTCTCACGTACTTCACTCTGTATGACAGACTCTAGGTCCATCGAACTCACTAAAAACAACTCAATTTTATTCCTTTTTATGGCTGAGTAATATTGCATTGAATATATGTGCCATATCTTCTTTATCCATTCATCTGTCAATGGACACTTAGGTTGCTTCCATGTCCTGATTATTGTATATAGAGCTGCAATGAACATTGTGGTACATGAGTCTTTTTGAATTATGGTTTTCTCAGGGAATATGCCTAGTAGTGGGATTACTGGGTCATATGGTAGTTCTATTTTTAGTTTTTTAAGGAACCTCCATACTGTTCTCCACAGTGGCTGTACCAATTCACATTCCCACCAGCAGTGCAAGAGTGTTCCCTTTTCTCCACACCCTCTCCAGCATTTATTGTTTGTAGATGTTTTGGTGATGGCCATTCTGACTGGTGTGAGGTGATACCTCATTGTAGTTTTGATTTGCATTTCTCTAATAATTAGTGATGTTGAGCATCCTTTCATGAGTTTGTTGGCAATCTGCATACCTTCTTTGGAGAAATGTCTATTTAGGTCTTTTACCCATTTTTGGATTGGGTTCTTTGTTTGTTTTGATATTGAGCTGCATGAGCTGCTTGTATATTTTGAAATTGATCCTTTGTCAGTTGCTTCATTTGCAAATATTTTCTCCCATTATGAGAGTGGTCTTTTCGTCTTGTTTATGTTCTCCTTTGCTGTGCAAAAACTTTTAAGTTTCATTAGGTCCCATTTGTTTATTTTCTTTCTTATTTCCATTTCTCTAGGAGGTGGATCAGAAAGGAGTTTGCTGTGATTTATGTCAGAGTGTTCTGCTTATGTTTTCCTCTAAGGGTTTAATTGTGTCTGGCCTTACATTTAGGTCTTTAATCCATTTTGAGCTTATTTTTGTGTATGGTGTTAGGGAGTGTTCTAATTTCATTCTTTTACATGTAGCTGTCCACTTTTCCCAGAACCAATTATTGAAGAGGCTGTCTTTTCTCCACTGTATAGTCCTGCCTCCTTTATCAAAAATAAGGTGACCATATGTGTGTGGATTTACCTCTGTGCTTTGTATCCTTTTCCATTGATCTATATTTCTGTTTTTGTGCCAGTACCATACTGTAGGTTTGTAGTATATTCTGAAGTCTGGAAGCCTGATTCCTCCAGCTCCGTTTTCTTTCTCAAGATTGCTTTGGCTGTTCAGGGTCTTTTGTTTTTCCATACAAATTGTGAAAATATTTATTCTAGTTCTGTGAAAAATGCTATTGGTAGTTTGATAGGGATTGCATTGAATCTGTAGATTGCTTTGGGTAGTATATTCATTTTCACAATGTAGATTCCTTCAACCCAAGAACATGGTATATCTCTCCATCTGTTTGTATCATCTTTAATTTCTTTCATCAGTGTCTTACAGTTTTCTGCATACAGGTCTTTTGTCTCCTTAGGTAGATTTATTCCTAGGTATTTTATTCTTTTTGTTACAGTGGTAAATGATTTCCTTAATTTCTCTTTTAGATTTTTCATCATTAGTGTGTAAGAATGTAAGAGATTTCTGTAGCTTAAGTTTGTATCCTGTTACTTTACCAAATTCATTGATTAGCTCTAGTAGTTTTCTGGTGGCATCTTTAGGATTGTCTATGTATAGTATCATGTCATCTGCAAACAGTGACAGCTTTACTTCTTCTTTTCCAGTTTGTATTCCCTTTACTTCTTTTTGTTCTCTGATTGCTGTGGCTAAAACTTCCAAAACTTTGTTGAATAATAGTGGTGTGAGTGGGGAACCTTGTCTTGTTCCTGATCTAAGTGGTAATTGTTTCACTTTTTCACCATTGAAAATGATGTTGGCTCTGGTTTTGTCATATATGGCCTTTATTATGTTGAGGTAAGTTCCCTCTATGCCTACTTTCTGGAGGGTTTTTAACATAAATGGTTGTTGAATTGTGTTGACAGCTTTTTCTGCATCTATTGAGATGATCATATGGTGTTTCTCCTTCAGTTTGTCAATATGGTTTATCACATTGATTGATTTGCGTATATTGAAGAATCCTTGCATTTCTGGGATAAATCCCACTTGATCATGGTGTATGATCCTTTTAATGTACTGTTGGATTCTGTTTGCTAGTATTTAGTTGAGGATATTTGCATCTATGCTCATCAGTGATATAGGCCTGTAGTTTTCTTGTTTTGTGTCATCTTTGTCTGGTTTTGGTATCAGAGTGATGGTGACCTCATAGAATTAGTTTGGGCATGTTCCTCTTTCTGCTATATTTTTGAAGAATTTGAGAAAGATAGGTGTTAGCTCTTCTCTAAATGTTTGATAGAATTTGCTTGTGAAGCCATCTGGTCCTAGGGTTTTCTTTGTTGGAAGATTCTTAATTACAGTTTCAATTTCAGTGCTTGTGATTGGTCTGTTTATATTTTCTGTTGCTTCCTGGTACAGTCTTGGAAGTTGTGCTTTTCTAAGAATTTGCCCATTTCTTCCAGGTTGTCCATTTTATTGGCATATAGTTGCTTGTTGTAATCTCTCATGATCTTTTGTATTTTTGCAGTGTCAGTTGATACTTCTCCTTTTTCATTTCTAATTCTATTGATTTGAGTCTTCTCCTTATTTTTCTTGATGAGTCTGGCTAATGGTTTATCAATTTTGTTTATCTTCTCAAAGAAACAGCATTTAATTTTATTGTTAGTGTAATTTTAGTGTTATTGTTTCCTTCATTTCTTTTTTCATTTATTTCTGATCTGATGTTTATGATTTCTTTCCTTCTGCTAACTTTGGGTTTTTTTGTTCTTCTTTCTCTAATTGCTTTAGGTGTAAGTTTAGGCTGTTTATTGAGATGTTTCTTGTTTCTTGAGGTAGGATTGTATTGCTATAAACTTCCCTCTTAGAACTGCTTTTGCTGCATCCCATAGGTTTTGGGTTATCATGTTTTCATCATCATTTGTTTCTAGGTATTGCTTGATCTCCTCTTTAATTTCTTAAGTGATCTGTTAGTTATTTATTATTGCATTGTATAACCTCCATGTCTTTGTAGTTTTTACAGATTTTTTCCTGTAATTGATATCTAGTCTCATAGTGTTGTGGTTGGAAGAGATATTTGATATGATTTCAATTTTTTTAATTTACCAAGGCTTGATTTGCAATCCAAGATATGATCTATCCTGGAGAATGTTTCATGAGCACTTGAGAAGAAAGTGTAACCTGCTGTTTTGGGATGGAATGTTGTGTAAATATCAATTAAGGTCATCATGTTTAATTTATCATTTAAAGCTTGTGTTTCCTTATTTATTTTCATTTTGGAGGATCTGTCCATTGGATAAAGTGGGATGTTAAAATTCCCTACTATGATTGTGTTACTGTTGTTTTCCCCTTATATGGCTGTTAGTATTTGCCTTATGTATTTGTGTGCTTCTATGTTGGGTGCATAAATCTTTACAGTTGTTATATCTTCTTCTTGGATTGATCCCTTGATCATTATGTTGTCCATATTTGTCTCTTGTAATAGTCTTTATTTTAAAGTCTATTTTTTCTGATATGAGAATTGCTACTCCAGCTTTCTTTTGATTTCCATTGCATGGAATAAGTTTTCCGTTACTTCTCTTTCAGTCTGTATGTGTTCCTAGGTCTGAAGTGGGTCCCTTGTAGACAGCATATGTATGGGTCTTGTTTTTGTATCCAGTCAGCCAGTCTACATCCTTTGATTGGTGCATTTAATCCCTTTACCTTTAAGGTAGTTATCAATATGTATGTTCCTATTACTATTTTCTTAATTGTTTTGGGTTTGTTATTATAAGTCTTTTCCTTCTCTTGTGCTTCCTGCCTGTTGAAGTTCCTTTAGCAGTTGTTGTAGAGCTGGTTTAGTGGTACTGAATTCTCTTACCTTTTCCTTATTTGTAAGGTTTTAATTTCCCATCAAATCTGAATGAGATCTTTGATGGGTAGAGTAATGTTGGTTGTAGATTTTTTCCCTTTCATCACTTTAAATATGTCCTGCCATTCTCTTCTGGCCTGAAGAGTTTCTGGTGAAAGATCAGCTGTTAACCTTATGGAGATTCCCTTTTATGTTATTTGTTGTTTTTCCCTTCTGCTTTTAATATTTTTTCTTTGTATTTAATTTTTGATAGTTTGATTAATATGTATCTTGGCATGTTTATCCTTGGATTTATGCTGTATGGGACGCTCTGTACTTACTGGACTTGGTTGAGTATTTCCTTCTCCATATTAGGGAAGGTTTCAACTATAATATCTTCAATTGTTTTCTCAGTCACTTTTTTTTTTCTCTTCTTCTTCTGGTGCCCCTATAATTCGAATGTTTGTGCTTTTAATGTTGTCCCAGAGGTCTCTGAGATTGTCTTCAATTCTTTTCATTCTTTTTTCTTTATTCTGCTCTGAGGTAGTTATGTCCAGTCTTTTATCTTCCTGGTCACTTATTCATTCTTCTGCCTCAGTTATTCTGCTATTAATTCCTTCTAGAGAATTTTTAATTTCACTTATTGTGTTGTTCATCATTGGTTGTTTGCTCTTTAGTTCTTCTAGGTCCTTGTTAAATGTTTCTTTTATTTTCTCCATTCTATTTCCAAGATTTTGGATCATCTTTACTATTATTACTCTGAATTCTTTTTCAGGTAGACTGCCTATTTCCTCTTCATTTGTTTGGTCTGGTGACTTTTTACCTTGCTCCTGTATCTGCTGTGTACTTCTCTGCCTTCTCATTTTGCCTACTTACTGTGTTTGGGGTTTCTGTTTTGCAGGCTGCAGTTTCATTGTTCCCGTTGTTTTTGGTGTCTGCCCTCCGTGTGTGAGGTTGATTCAGTGGGTTGTGTAGCCTTCCTGGTGAGCAGACTGGTGCCTGTGTTCCGGTGGATGAGGCGGCATCTTGTCTTTCTGGTGGGCAGGACCATGTCCTGTGGTGTTTTTTGGGGGTGTCTGTGAACTTATTATGCTTCTAAGCAGCTCATGGGTGGGTTTGTGTTTCTGTCTTGCTAGTTATTTGGCATGGTGTGTCCAGCACCGTAGCTTGCTGGTCGTTTAATGGAGCTGGGTCTTAGCGCTGAGATGGAGATCTTTGGGAGAGCTTTCCCCATTTGCTATTACATGGGGCCTGGAGCTTTTTGTTTGACCAATGTCCTGATCTTGGCTTTCCCCACTCAGAGGTTCAGGCCTGACACCCAGACAGAGTACCAAGACACTGTCAGCCACACGGCTCAGAAGAAAAGGGGGAAGGAAGGAAGAAAGGAATGAAGGGAAAAATAAGGAAGGAAAGAAAAAAATGAATTTATTAAAATAGAAAATAATTTTATTTTTAAAGAAAAAGAGAAAGAAAGAAGATAGCAACCAAACTTTAAAACAAATCCACCAATGATAACAAGCTCTAAAAATTATACTTTTGGGAAGTCTGAGGTCTTCTTCCAGCATTCAGTAGGTGTTCTGTAGGAGTTGTTCCTCATGTAGATGTAGTTTTGATGTATTTGTGGGGAGAAATGTGATCTCCGTGTCTTACTCCTCCACCATCTTGAATGCACCTCCTAAAATTTCTTCAAATTTAAATAATGCGGTTATTTGAAGACCTTGTTTATATTGCACATATTTATAATATTGAAATGAGTTTTAAAAACAACCATACAAAAAAAATCTCCAATAAAACCAGTGCATTCCTTAGCTAGAATGACATACAAACAGAAGTGTTAATGATTTTAGAACATCTGAGTGATAATATATATTCTTGTGACAACTCAGTCCAGAAGAAAGTTGAACAGTTAAAACTGATAGTGTTTCTTAAATATGAAAATAGAAAGTCACCATTCACTTGGATCATGAGATCATTAAAAGATTCATGGAGTGTATATATATATATATATATATATATATATATATATATATATATATTCCATGAATCTTTTATATATATATATATATATATATATATATATATACATACATATAAAAGATTTTACATAACGTTGCTTTTCTAACTTTCCTATTCTGGCAAGTATTGACAACCAGGAATTCTTAGACTGCATTGGGGAAGAGGAATGGCCATAAAGAATGAGTGTCTTTCATTCTCTCTTGTCTTTCTCTCTCTCTCTTCCTCTTTCTCTCTCCCTCCCATTGTTCATATATGTCTTGGAAAATATCTATAAGATACCTTCTTAATTTTTGCCAGTATATGCTTGCCTATATGACTGTCTTTTTGTCTGACTCTTTTTTCCCCTCAGACTACTATTAAATAATATTTCTTTTCTTGATCCTGTGTTACTCTGATTAATATTGTTGACTTAAGGTTATATGTCCATTCCATTAACTGATCAAATTTTTTTACCCTCCACCCTGGATGCCAGGAGTTCACATTGGCATAAATAGCCTATGTAATTAATCATGGGAATAGTCATCAATAAAACAAAAAACAAGATGTCAACACATGTGCAATCAATTAGATGAAATGAAGAATGAATACGTAATATTTATATATGTCAGCCTAGTTCCAATGATTGCAACTGCTTTGTCCTTACAGCTAGCTATTACCACTTGTTAGTTATCTAAAAATCAAGAATAATTTTGAAGCTCAAAAATCAAAATCTTGATTTTTATCTACTCCTCTTCGTTATTCCCTTTTGTTTCCTTCTGAAACAATTTAGTTCAAAAACTACTATGGGTGACTGAGCAAAGTAGGTAAGTATCTGCATGAAAAGGAGAGATGAGGATCTCCAGCAGCCTAGTAAGTGTTTAGAGTTCAAGTTGAGTAAGGAGGATTCTGCCTGGAAAGCTGACCCAGTGGGTGTGATGTCCAACGTCACAGGGAGAAAGGAGGGCATCCTTGAGGCAGGGAGGTTGAAAGTTGATGTTGGGGTGTTGGAGCATGAATGGAGCCAGCAGAGAATTTGCAGGAGGTAGATTGTTGGTGTCAGCTACAAGAGGAGATTGGTTGCATTCAGCAGAATTAGTCAAATAAGCCAGTAAATGAACATACTTGATTGTTTTTTGGTAATGTTCACATTTCCAATTGATTGAACTTGCTTTTTACTTATAAGCAACCTGCAGTCATATATCTGCTGGGTTGAATTATTTTGGCTCTCACTTGGGACTCCCTGTTCATCTTTACTTCCATTTAGAGAATAAATTCTGCTCAGACCTGCTTTTCTCGCCATTTACACCCATATAAATATGGTAAAAAATTCCTCTCCTAACAACACTACACCTGTATAGTGGTGAGCGTGAAGGGTCTCCTCCCACTCCCCCACTAAAACAGGCCTGCAGCATTTTTCAAATAGATCATTTCCAAGTCACAGAACTGCTGAGTGAGTGCAAAAACTTCACAGTATACTATTTCAGTGTTGAGAAATTGAAGAAACTGACACACAAGAAAAAATTGGGAGTTAAAATTTTTCAGTTAAAAATATGGTTTCTTAATATCAATACTTTCAGTAAAATATAATAATAACCTTTTAAAAGCCCTTCTCAATAAACTGTTATGCAATGCTGCACAAGCACTACTTTCCTCTTACCATCCATCTCATCTTTATCACTTTATTGACTCTCTCCTTCCACATGTCTTAAATATTGAATTCCTACTTCCTCCTTAAAGACGAGTTTCTTATGAAGATGTGGAAACAGTTACACAATGGTTGTTTGGGGAAAATTCATTACAGTCCATTACTGAAGCCACAATGTAGGTACAAGCACTTTTGGATCAGACAAGAAGGTCTATTGAGTAAGTTGCTGCCATAGTTCCTACGTGGGAAGTTTCTAAATAAAAGTTATATTTCTGGGTAACATGTTTTTGTATGATATATTGGAATGTTGCCAACGTTTTTTTGTTTCTTTGTATGTTATACGCATGTACGAACATTATTTTATAGAATGTATCCTGCTCACATCACCAAAACAGAGGATGGTGGCTTTGAGAAGTGGAAAAGCAAGTAGGCACAGAATGTATCTTATTTGCTATGTATTCAATGTCTGCCAAGAGAATATTAAGACCTATGTGGTCTACAGTTTTAGCTTTTTAAAATTCCTTAAGGTGAGTAAACTTCCTTCCTAAAATATTGTCTTCAGTATATGCTATTGAATAAAGAGAAGAAATAGGTCCATGCATATTTCCTGTTGTTTTCTTTCCCCTAAAGATTGGCTTTGCTCAGGGGAAGGGTAAGCTCAGATGAAGTAAGAGAGTAGGATGGACATATATCCACTACCAAATGTAAAATAGATAGCTAGTGGAAAGCATCAATATAGCACAGGGAGATCAGCTTGGTGCTTTGTGTCCACCTAGAGGGGTGGGATAGGGAGGGTGGGAGGGAAGGAGATGCAAGAGGGAAGAGATATGGAGATATATGTATATGTATATCTGATTCACTTTGTTATACAGCAGAAACTAACACACCATTGTAAAGCAATTATACTCCAATAAAAACGTTAATAAATAAATAAATAAATAAATAAATAAATAAAAGCAAAAAAAAAAAATTCTAGTGTGCTGTTACTCGAAAAGAAAAGGGAAAGCCTCATGATTTCCATGACTGAAAGTAGTTGGAAGACAGAAGTTATTTATCCAGGATGACTAGAGAAAAAAATTCTGAAAGGAAATTTTTGAGCTGCTTATTAACTAAATGGTGAAACAGTCCATCTGTGATTAGACCTGGATGAAGAGCATTCTAAGTCAAACAAACAGTAAATGCAGGGATTTTTCCCTCACCACGGTGTGTCAGAGCTTGGATTTTTCTGCTGTTTCTTTGCTTTATAGTTCTTCCAGGCTACTTTGTAGCAGTTTGAGTAAACCATCACCTTCCACTGGAATCCAAAAATCTAGGAGGAGCTTTAAGCTGTGACTAGACTCCCAATGGATTAATCAGAGATTATCCCAACCTGGACCCTGGTGTCTCCTCAAATATCCATCGATGAAAATTCCCAGGCAGTTCTGGCTGCCTCTCAACCTATTTCTGCAGTGTTAATAAAGAAGCTCAGTAACTTGACTCTCAACCCTAGTAGCAAATTGCTATCCACTCTACCAGAATATTCACCTCAACAGACTGGATGGAGACTTAATCTACAAGAGGAGGGGGTGGGGGGAGGACATTGTTAATTGCTTGGAGAGAAAGGATGGAAAGAGTGATTCAATATATTAAAAATTGCTATGGCAAATGACTTCCTCTGTCTGAGTCTCAAAGAGAACTTCAGCAGGAGGATGTTGAGACTCAGTCAAGAATGGAAGGATTTAGATGTAGCTGTCATTATTGCCTGTATAATAGAGATCCTTCTGAGGATAATTATGAGAATAATTACAACAATAATTATGACAGTAGTTATGATACAGGGTCGGATGAGCCATAAACTTTATTCTTGTACTACTTTTTTCCTACTAGTAATTTTAGGATAATTATGAAGTAGCTTGGGAAAGCTACTCTACACTAGGGAAGATTGGGTACCAATATTTTGATAACCTATATTATAAGTTTTGTGGTGTCTTTTTTCCTTGCATCTCTTTTCTACCTTAATAGAAGTAACTTATAAGGAATCTATGTAACTTGTGTTGGAATGACTTGAATATACTTTAGTTCTATTTTGATTTGACACAAAGAAGCACTAATAAGTCTTAGGTACTGCCTGTTTTAGAAGCCTGAAGTCCCTGTAAAATGAAACCCAATATCGAGAATTTGGAACAAATTAACTTGTGTGGAAGGAATGTAAAGAAAACGTTGGGTGGCTTGGCCAGAGCACTGTTAGAGCAGCGTGTTGTATTGTAATAAAAATTTTCAGTAGCAAATAAATGTGTGTACAGAGGATCTTATTAAAATTTGAGACATATTTGAGTACATTTAAAAAATTCTTGTCATTTTAGGCTGGTTTTTGTTATCTATCTTTTAAATAAATAACACTTGCCCCCATCACATTCTCAGGATGTAAATATCTGGCATTCTATTTTGTGTGTGTGATATTGTCCTCTTGGAAGGGAAGTTTTATACAGTTGGGTAAGTTTAGAAAACAAGGGCACAGATATTTGCACATATTAACCTCTTGGAAGAGATGTCAAAATGGAGAGAAGTAGAAGGGAAGTTAACAGGTTGGTGATGACTGGAGGGAATTGAAAGAATGGTAGTGGTATGTAAACACTAAGGGAAGATGCAATTCAATGGTGTTTCACTTCAGTTATTTTCTTTCATGACCCTTGTGTACACAGGCCTGGATTTCTTTGTGGGATACAAGAGATATATAAAATTAGTCTTCTGCCCTCCAACTATGTTTAGTTCACTTTAAAAAGATATTAAAGATTTGGGTACCTAAGCAAAGCAGCTGGAGACCTGGGGTAAAGAATAAAAGCCATCCTTATAAGGTAGGTAGGTAAGGAACAACAACCTGTTGGTATTCAGAATGCAGTAGAAGCAGAAACAGCCCAAACCTGGAGGGTTATGCAAATAAATAGCAAATAATTCAACAGTAACATTAAATATTAATATCTACCAAACTAGGTCTTCAGAGGTTATTCTATTTAGAACTACCCAAACCATCATGGTCTACAGCATGGGTGAATGTAGGGTCATCTGGAGCTTTCATTAAACTTGCAAATTCTTCCCAGATGCAGGGTCATCTTGACTACTGTGTGAATTTGAAAATCATTGACTAGTGAAAAGAACGAACTTATTTCTGTTGCAATCATGTTAAATTTATAAGCTTATGAGATCTAATAATCTAAGAACATGGTTGAACAAAACACCAAAACAAAACTCAGTAAGTGCAAATTGTATGAAACAGACACAGAAGAAAATAAGGATATTAGTTTCCTATGGATGCTGTAACAAATGATCACAAACAATGTTTTAAACAACAGAAATGTATTATCTTGTAGTTCTGAAGGCTGGAAATCCAAAGTCACTGGGCTAAAATCAGGGTGCCAAGTGGGCTGCCCTCCCTCCAGAGGCTGTAAGCCAGAGTCCAAATGTGGCTGAGATAGAGGGATAGAATGAAAAGGGGTGGGAACTGAGCCCCAATAAATAGTGATGAGTCAGATTATTTACTTCTTTTAAATCGAGATTAAAAATTTGCATTATCTTCTGATATCAATACACTTGACCCTTGAACAACATGGGTTTGAACTTATAAGCAGATATTTTTCAATAGTAAATACTATAGTACTACACAATGCATGGTTGGTTGAATCTGTGGAATTAGAACTGAGGATATGGAAGAACCTCAAAAATAAAGGAACTCTGTACGGGGAAGTTCAGCTATAGGTTACAGTTAGATTTTTGACTATGCAGAGGGTTGGCATCCCTAACCCCCGTGTTTTTCAAGGATCAGCTATGGTAAGGTACTAGTGGATCAGCAATGTTGGTAGATGTTAATCAAAAAGTAACATAGTCAAATGTATTATTTGGAAAACTCAATCTGAACTATAAAGTACCAACCTGGTTACAGAAAGATTATTTAGAAATGTGTTGCTGTAGTCCAGAGACAAGTGTACTGTGGCACAGACTAACATTTTAGCAGTAGAATTGGTACAGTCCTCCTATCTGGAATATCTCCTAGAGGATTTATTAAATAACTGCATATTAGATGTGAAGGAATAAAACAAACACAAATCAACAAATCACTTTTAGATTTTTAGTTTGAGCAACTGAGTGGATGTTAAGGCTACCTACTAAGAAGTAGAAGGCTGGTGAGGAATAGGTAGGTGTGTGGAAGGTGATTGCAAGTCTGATTTGGGCATTTGAAGAGTGATTTTCTTATTAAACATCCAAGGAGCAATTATAGAAAGTATAATAAAATGTTAAAGCTTTACAAAAAATCTTAGGGTGGCAGATATAGGTATGGAGGCATCAGCATCCAATCAGGATACAGACTAGTTGACGATTCAAAAGAAAATGAGTGATGGGATGTACAAAGCATGAAGAAGGATGAGTCAAGAAGACCTCAAGCTTTCTGGCTTCAGAAATTTAGTGGATTTTGGTACTTTTTATTGAAATAGAGACCATTGGGACAGAAGAATGGTTCATAGCCTGACAGCAACAAGCTAGGCCCACTACAGACATGTGGGGTTTCACATGTCTCTGAGATATTTCCAAAAGACAGTAGAAATGAAAATGAAGTTCCTTTAAAGAAGAATCAGAAATCAGGGCTGAAAGAATATATTTGAGATTTATTATCTTTACTGTTTTCTCTATCATATAGATTTTAAATGGCAAAACAAGAGGCTGGAGAATTATTAGATACAATTAGATGTGAATAATTAAATGTGAAGAGTGTAGGAAAGGAAACACAAAGATAATCACAATTCCATTAAGAATGCATGATTACTCATTAGTAGTCATAAATACGCAATAATCTTAGAAAATGTAAACTAATAAGATCCTGGTGAGACACAGAAATGTATTGACAAAAAGCCTGGCAGAAACAATACTAAGTATTTCCTAAAGCTTTATCATAATGAGTTCTTATTTAAATATAAGTAAAATACAGTTTCCTGATTTTATAAACTTTTACAATATGGTTTTTATGGACTATACATTTTCTTGCCTGCTGTTTCCCATCACCCTTGCCATTTTTTCTTGTTTTGTCTTTTTTCATGTTCAACTTTCCAGAACACCATATTAATAGTAGAAATCACACACACACACACACACACATATGTATATCCAATTAAGTCAATATGACTTTTTTCCCTAGTAGTTCTAAGTGTATTTACTCAGTCCCTTAGATTTAGTTCTTTAAGGAGAGAAAAAGAGTATTTCATAAACAATTCATATGTTGAGCATTTTTAAATCTTAAAAAAATCTGATATCGATTTAAAAATGATTTAAAATGTACTTAATACAGGTAAATGGTAACATATGTTCTATTATAACAGTTAGTCTAAAAACACTTAGACTTCTTATTGATGTAAACCTTGGTTTGTTTATGGAATTAATGACTCTAAGTGTTATTTTAGAGGCCACCTTATTCACTGTGCCATGCAATACATAATCCTCAGCTGATACTAGGAATTTCCTCTTCCTTACAATTAACTCATTGTGTGCAGTTCTGCTGATATCATCTGAGGTCAGTATTCTTTATTTCCTACCTCCTGTCTATGACATTCAGATTCCAGCAAGTGATAACACAGGAGAGTCTCTGCATAAATTACTTCCTTTACCTACTATAGGGAGTAAGTTCTAAGATGACCCCTCATGGTCTCTGCATCCTGGTATTCATGCTCTTGTGTAGTCTCCTTCATTTGAGCATAGGTGAGATCTTTGACGTGCTTTTAACCAAAATAATATGTCAAATGTGATGAGATGCCAATCCATGTCTATGTGATATTATTATAAACATGACAGCTTGTTTAACAGACTATTTAGATTGCCTGCTAGACTTGCATGCTTTAATGAAGCAAGAAGCCATGTTGGGGAGGCCCACTGGCAAAAGAACTGGAAAAGAGGGCAGCCTATTTCCAATAGGTGGCTAGGGATTAGGAGTGGCCTCTGGCTGACAGCCCCCAAGAAGCTGAGGCCCTGAAGTTAACAACCCTCAAGGGACTGAATTTGGCCAATGACCATATGAGCTTGGAAGCAGATTCTTTTCCAGTTAAGCCTCAAATAAGAACATAACCCTGGCCAAAAGCTTTATTGCAACCTTGTGAGAGACCTTGAAGCAGTGGAACAAGTAAACTCTGTTTGGATCCCTTGACCACTGAAACTGTGAGATAATAAATGGTACTGTTTTTAGCTGCTAAGTTTTCTGAAATGTGTTAGGTAGCAATAGATAACTAATATATTTCTGATCATAGTTTCTTTCCTCAGGTCTGGCAAATTTCATATGTATCCTAGGTTTTGGTTCTATCATATATATATGAACTTCCCTAATCCTTTTACTCACTCTCAGCCCTAGTTTTTTAGAATTACAAAAGTATAAGTCTTTAAAACAGAAAAAATCTTAATCTTAAAATGTCTTCATTCTAAGCATATAATTCTTACAAAAAAATCTTCAATGTTTAATGAGTTATGGGATCTTTATATTTTTAAAAGTGTAAAACAGGCACTACCGACATTTTGATTTTGAGAAATTTTCTTGTTGTTGGGGGCTGTCTTATATCTATATAATGTAGATATATCATATATAGCTTATACATATAGACCCACGTAAACATGTTTTTGTGTATATTTTATACATACACACTCATATTTTATTTTTTGTATATATACATATATATATATATATATATATACATATGTGTGTGTTTTTATACACTTCTACCTATATAAAATTATCTATTCATGTTAAATATATACTAAAAATGCTGTATTATGATATAAACCACAGCTGTGAATTTGTTAAATGATTTAGTATTGCAAATACCAATAAAAGTCAGTCTTAGTGAACATTTTATAATCCATGCCCCCAAAGAAAATTATGTTTCTATTTTAAGTGTGACATATGGTACTAACCTTTGTGTGACAATCTTGCTCACATTCAGCACTTGTGACACCAGATTGCCACTTTCTCTGGAATTTGAGTTGACATGAATTGTAATTTTGAATTAAATAGAAGTCAGCGGGCCGTCAATTCTGGGTAGGCCTTTTATTCACCTGCTGGAAAGTCCAGATGTCAATGCCATGATGTTTAATCCCTTTTCGTAGATTGGGATGGAAGCCTTTTTTTTTTTTTCCTTTCTCTCCTTTTCAAATTTTAATATCTCTAGGGAAACTCAGAAGTAGTAATTCATGAGTTTCATGGAATGTTTCAGCAAATAGCTCTGTCATTTTCAAGATTCTAAAATACCACTTTTTGGTTAAAGACTAAAATAGCTATGTTTATGATTTGGCCCTACCTCCTTCGTTCAAAATATTAGAAGGAAGTAATGCTTAATTGTAAATGTATGTGTGTTTATGTATATGTGTGTATACACAAAAGTGTGTATATGCATTTTTTTCCCAAATAATCTCTCAGAGACTAATGTAGACATTGAATGTAATAAAATGTAATGTAAATGTCTACCTTCAGATTTATGGGTGTGAGGATTTGAGTAAATTGAAAAAGCTCTTTGGTGGGATATTACAAAAATATACTTTAGATTCTCAATGTGAAATATTCAAATGTAAAATTTTTGACAAACTTCAAGAAACTCTAAACAGACCGCTTGTAGACAATATTAACAACCAGAAGGCAGTTTCTGGTCTGTGTTCCTACAAAGATTTGGGGAAGTATATTTCCCATATTTTTAAAATAAGATTTTCTAGCAAAGGTTGAAAACAAATACACTGAGTGTGTATATACCATCCAGCTGGATTTAAGAATTTTAATAATTTTCTGTGTATACTTAATATTTTGTATTGATCTATACATCATCTGTTTTGCTATACCTTCTGAAAATAGTCCACCTAACAATATTTCAGCATGTTCTAAGAAAAAGCAATCTCCCACATAATTTACAAACAACATAAAACACCTGTACAAGTAACCAAGAATTCCATAATGTCGTTTCATATTCAGAAAAATTTAAATTTCCCTAATTCCCACAACATTCTCTTAAGCTATTTTTGTTTTCTCTGCATTAAGATCTAACTGAGATTGACACATGACATTTGGTGATTGTGTCATTTTAGAACCAGGACCTCTAATGAACGAACTATGAGAAATGTCAACTGTCAGTGCCTCAAATAAATATCAAAAAACCCACTTGTTGAAGCAAAGATAGTTTTTTAGGTTTATTGCAGTAATAAGCCACCTTGACAGACATTGATGTTGTTTTAAAATAGGAGGATTAGGGAAGGGTGTTTGTGGGTTTTTAGGGCCTCACTGAAAATCAGGGAACTGGATGGGAGTAGGCAGTTGATGGCGTGAAAGCTCTGAACTGGTTGGGCGCAAAGAGAGAAGGTCCTGAAGTGAGTCATGGTGAGCAAGATGCTAGTCTTGAAAGGTAAGCTATTTGGTTCACAGTCTTACCTTCCAAGAGCTAGTATTTCCTGGAGCAAACAGCTAACCTTCCTTTTTTTTTTTTTTTTTTATTACCTGGACCCAGAATTGTTTACCACAAAAACAGGAAAATGTGCTGGCTTCAGTCCCCAGTGAAGTCCAGAGGACAGTGAATCTGGTATGCAGATTCTGGTATGAAGATTCAAAAAGTTCTTTTTTTTTTTAGTAAATTTATTTATTTATTTATTTATTTATTTTTGGCTGGGTCAGACCTTTGTTGCTGCACATGGGCTTTCTTTAGTTGCATTGAGGTGGGCTACTCTTGGTTACAGTACACAGGCTTCTCATTGCAGTGGCTTGTCTTGTTGTGGAGCATGGGTTCTAGGCGTGTGGCCTTCAGTAGTTGTGGCATGCTGGCTCAGTAGTTGTGGCTCACAGGCTCTAGAGCGCAGGCTCAGTAGTTTTGGCGCATGCTCTTAGTTGCTCCGGGACATGTAGGATCTTCTCGGACCAGGGCTCGAGCTTGTGTCCCCTGTATTGGCAGGCAAATTCTTAACCACTGCACCACCAGGGAAGTCCCAAAAGGTTTTTTTTTTTTTTCTTTTTGAATTTTATTTTATTTATTTTTTTTATACAGCAGGCTCTTGTTAGTTATCCATTTTATATATATTAGTGTATATATGTCAATCCCAATCTCCCAGTTCATCACAGCCCCGCCCCACCACTTTCCCCCCTTGGTGTCCATACGTTTGTTCTCTACATCTGTGTCTCTATTTCTGCCCTGCAAACTCACTCGCCTGTACCATTTTTCTAGGTTCAACATATATGCGTTAATATATATTTGTTTTTCTCTTTCTGACTTACCTTGCTCTGTATGACAGTCTCTAGGTCCATCCAAGTCTCCACAAATGACCCAATTTCATTCCTTTTTATGGCTGAGTAATATTCCACTGTATACATGTACCACATCTTCTTTATCCATTCATCTGTTGATGGGTATTTAGGTTGCTTCCATGACCTGGCTATTGTAAATAGTGCTGCAATGAACATTGTGGTACATGACTCTTTTTGAATTATGGTTTTCTCAGGGAGTATGCCCAGTAGTGGGATTGCTGGGTCATATGGTAATTCTATTTTGAGTTTTTTAAGGAACCTCTATAATGTTCTCCATAGTGTCTGTATCAATTTACATTCCCACCAACAATGCAAGAGGGTACCCTGTTCTCCACACCCTCTCCAGCATTTGTTGTTTGTAGATTTTCTTATGATGCCCATTCTAACTGGTGTGAAGTGATACCTCATTGTAGTTTTGATTTGCATTTCTCTAATAATTAGTGATATTGAGCTGTTTTCCATGTGCTTCTATCTGTATGTCTTCTAGGAAGAAATGTCTATTTAGGTTTTCTGCCCATTTTTGGATTGGGTTGTTTGCTTTTTAATATTGAGCTGCTTGAGCTGTTTATATATTTTGGAGATTAATCCTTTGTCTGTTGATTCATTTGCACATATTTTCTCCCATTCTGAGAGTTGTCTTTTCGTCTTGTTTGTAGTTTTCTTTGCTTTGCAAAAGCTTTTAAGTTTCATTAGGTGTCATTTGTTTGTTTTTATTTTTACTTCCATTACTCTAGGAGGTGGATCAAAAAATATCTTAATGTGATTTATGTCAAAGAGTGTTCTTCCTATGATTTTCTCTAATAGTTTTATAGTGTCCAGTCTTACATTTAGGTCTCAAATCCATTTTGAGTTTATTTTTGTGTATGGTGTTAGGGAGTGTTCTAATTTCATTCTTTTACATGTAGGTGTCCAGTTTTCCCAGCACCACTTATTGAAGAGGCTGTCTTTTCTCCACTGTATATCTTTGCCTCCTCCAAAAAGTTCTTGATAGGAAAAGTTTCCACAAATTTTAAAATTACATATATTTTTAAACATAAAAAATATAGAATGGTACAGTTTTCATTCATCACCACAAAGATTCAAAATTTTTTTCAATATTGTTAATTTTACATATTTTGTTGATCTACCTCAGCATATCAGAAGAAAAAGCATATCCCTTTGGATCACCAAGCTAAAATCACACCTAAGAAAATCAACAGAATCCATAATATCATCCAGCATTCACTGTAAATTGAAATGTTCTTTGTAGTCTAAAAATAAATCAAAAGCTTTGTTAATTTTCTCTTGACTAAGACCTGATTTCAGTTCTTGCATATTATGCAGGGTTGTTTCCCTTTAGATTCTTTTACTCTAGAACAACCTTTCAACTTGGGTGAACAATTTGCTGTAATAAAGTGTTGGAATCATCTGACAGCATCCAGATATTTACATGGAATTCTATGTAAATTCTAATTTTCTTCTAAGACAATTTTTAGAATAGGTGTTAAAAAATGGATTTCTGAATGTAGCATTATTAGGACACACTGAAAGATCATTTGAGACTGTCTAAGCCAGAAAATTAAACACAGATTTCCTCTAATAATATTTCCAGAATAAGTGTTAAAAAATGGATTTCTGAATGTAGCATTATTAGGACACACTGAAGGGTTATTTGAAACTGTCTCAACCAAAAAATTATTAACTTGGTAACAAAAAAATTGATTAAGATCATTAATACAGATTTCACATTGCAATTTATCTTCCTTAGAAGTACACGTTTTACTAAATTTATTTTAAGACATAACATTTTCTTTAATGGAATCGTATTTTATATCCTAGGTATCTGTAAAACCACCTAGAATCTATCTGTCATCCAATTTATTTCTTGAGGAAACAACACCCAGGTTATGGTTGGTATGAATGAAAGAGTGTATAAATCCATCTCTGTAATTTCCAAGCAATATCTATACCATCTAATAGGTGTTTATTGGGACTTCCCTGGCAGTCCAGTGGTTAAGACTTCACCTTCCAATACAGTGGGTATGTGTCCGATCCCTGGTTGGGGAGCTAGGATACCACATGCCTCACAGCCAGAAAACCAAAACATTAAAAAAAAAAAGAAGCAATATTGTAAAAATTCAATGAAGACTTTAAAAATGGTCCACATCAAAAAAATCTTAAGAAAAATAGGTGTTTATTAAATTCCTGACATAGAAACGTCACTGTTAAGGCACTAGAAACAAACAGTAGAGTTGACCTCTAATTGGTTTGGCCTGAGAAAGTTTTCATCCCCCTCTCCCAGGGATATAATTTTCCTGTTTGTTTGTTTTCTTGTTTGTTTACTAGTTTATTTTTCCCTTACTTTTGTTCCAATAGGTCTTCACCTGCATCATGAGAATACAGGGTTTACTGGCCTTCACCCAGCAGCTTAAAATTTTTTGTTGTTTTTGGTTTGTTTGTTTGTTTTTTTCCCCAGCAGAGAAGGATCCCTGAGCAGGGCTTTCAGGGTATATTCTTTTCCGTGCCTGGAAGAATGCTGATGGTGTTTCTCTCTGCTTTGAATCTTTCTCAGGCCCAGTGGAATTCTAATGAGATGAATCTGAAAGTGAATGCAGACAATTTTGTGTCTGTACTCACCATGACTTATATATCACTACCCCCACCACCCACTCAGCCTTCAGAAATTCCTTAGAAAACTTCATCTGAAAGCTCCTTATCTTATTCTATGGTCACTGACTTCCTCCCATCCTCTGCCCCAGGTGAGTCAGTGCTCACATCTTGTCTCTCCTTGGAGTTGCTTTTATCAATAGCTTTCAGGCTAATTAGGAGCTTTGCGAATTCAGCTCTCTGCTACTTCTAAGAAAATTATAATTTTATACATGGATTTCTTTTTAGTTTTTGTTAGTGTGGAATTTACATTCTTTTCAGATTTTTATATCCTAGGCAGTAGCTGGAAGTTCATGATGTTTTAATTGTGTTGTTTGCCTTCTTACTGAGTTATGCATTTGTTTGTTTGTTTTAATGTATTCTGGATACAAATCCTTTGTAGGGCATGTAGATTTTAAACATTATCCAAATTTGGTGTCTTGCTTTGTCATTTATCATCTTTCTAAATTGTGTGCTGAAAAAAGCAGAATATTTAAATTTCATGGAAGTAGAGTTAAATTTATTCTTTTATAGTGTGTGTTTTTTATGTCCTAGCTAAGAAAGGTTTGCTTACATCAAAGTAACAAAGATTACATCCTATTGCTTATTCTAGAGTCTTTGTAACTTTACCTTAAATGCTTAAATCCCCTATCCACTTCAATAATTTTATTTATTGTGCAAGGTAAGCATGAGAGTTTTATATATATATATATATATATATATATATATATATATATATATATATATACACTTTTTTCAGCACCATTTGTTGAAATGACCTTCATTCCCCATTGTATTAGTTTCCTGGGGCTGCAGAAACAAAGTACCACAAACCGGGTGGTTTAAACAATAGAACTGTTTCTTTGTTCTGGAGGAAAGGTGCCTGAAATCAAGGTATCAGCACGATTGGTTCTTTTTGAGTGCTGAGAGCTTGAATCCATTCCACGTCTGTCTGCTAGCTTCTGGTAGGCACAGCCATTCTCCCTGTGTCTTCCCATTTTCTCCCCTCCCTGTATTTCTGTGTCTGTGTGTATGTTTCCTCTTTTTTATCAAAACACAGTCATATTGCACTAGGACTCATCCTAATGACTTCATCTTAACTTGCCTATCTGTAAAGACCATATTTCAAATAAGATCCCATTCCCAGGTACTGGGGGTTACGACTTCAACATCTTTTGGGGGGACACGATTCAACCCATAACACTATATTTGCATTGGTTTATTTTTGGTTTCTTTAATCAGTTTTATTGCTCAATATATTTATCCTTACACCAAAAGTACAATGTCTTTATTCCTGTAACTTCTAAGTAGGTACTGATATTAGCTGTGCATTTTAGAATCATATTGTCAAAATTTTCACACACACACACATACTCACAACCCTGCTGGACTTTCATCATGACTATATTTAGAGCTTAGATAAATTCAGAGAGAACTGATAAAAATGATCCAGTCTGTGGGCATGCCATATTTCCTGATTTATTTGTTTATTTAAAAAATTTTTCTCTCAAATGTTTTGCAGTTTCCAATGTACAGTGGTTTTAACATATGTTCACAAATTTTTTGCCACTACTTCCTTCTAAAGGTGGAAACTAATTCGCCTCCCCTTATTCTGTGTGACTCTCAATCTCTTGGATCTCATTCTAGAGGAAGCCAGCTGCCATGCTATCCACTACCACACCATGGAGATACTAGAGAGCCTAGGGGTGGAGGAACTAAGACTTCCATACCAATTAGTCAATCATGGAATATCAATTAGTCAATCCAATTAGTCAATTATACCAATTAGTCAATCTTGGAATACATGAATAAGCAAAGGACTATTGAATTTTATAGTTACTAAGTTTTAAAGGGTTTTGTCACACAGAAATGGATATCTAATACACAGGTCTTACAGATAGTTCATTAAGTGTGTGCCTAAATTTTTATAAAATATAATATTTATTTGATGCTGATGTTACTGAGATTTTGTTTTTCAGTTTTAACTGTTCACATTTTGTCAAGTAGCATTGTGTCTATGTATATGAAGAATTTTTTTGGTAGATTTCTTTCCTCTGTTAATACAGCACACATAGAATTTTGTTTAATGTGACAGAAAATTCAACACAAATATTAGTCTACAATGCATAAAATAATTGCATTTATATAGTGAAAAGATATTTTATTTTTTGAAATCACAATAGAATTTTCATAACAATATAGCCTAGTATGTATTAGTAATGAGTTTACTATGTGTTCCGTACTTATGTTACATCATTCATTTCTCTCAAATATCCCATTCTTAAATGTTTAAAAATATCCATGAAATAAGAAATATTATGCCATTTTACTGATAACAAAACTAAGGCAGAGAAAGTCTATGACAAGTCTATTCCTACAAGTTACAGCACTGGTAATTGTAGAGACAATATTTATATGCAGAATTAGCTAAATCCAGAATCTACATCTTTAACCAATGCATTAGAATGCATTATATATTTCATAAAAAAAGAATATGCAGAAATAAAATCATAAATATTTTTTGATATGGGAGTTAAAAAGGAACTGTTTCCTTGACATCTTTTTGTAATATAATGACTTAGAAACAACAATACTATAGTATTTGGTACTTTAACTATCTGCATTGAGAAATGTTTTTATTTATTTCTTTATATTTTCAACTGAACATCAGTTCCTTTAAGTAGCTTCATTAATGACAAAAGAAGATAGTGTGTTGTATGTGTGATATTTCTTTTTATTATAAATATGAAATAGAATACGATTTCTCTCATTCTGAATCATCACAATAGAAGCTGGTTCATTGAAATTTTTTTTTAAATTGTGTATTCAACTAATATTGGATACTGACATATATATATATATGAGTTGTTTAAATATATATATTTATTTTATGTATCCTTTATGCATGTTTAAATGTGTATTTTATATATTGTTTATGAATTGCTTAAATCTATATATTATATATTGTATAAATCTATTTAAAGATATTTTTATATTATACATATATTTGTCTAATATATATATATATATATATATATATATATATATATATATATATATATATAATCTCAGCATCCAATATTAGCCATAAACAACTCACAATTATTTGTTTCTATTGGGTAGTAGTAATTCAAGTTGACTGTATGAGCTGTATTACTGGCTTGATTTTGGCCAAAAAGTGGATAAATTTTGAATTTTAAAATGAGATAAGGAATCAGTTATTTTCCAATATAAAAAAATGACATCAAATAAACTTTATGATCAAGATATTTAATTCATAGACAATACCTGCAAATAGACTGATAAGAGCAGGTCATGATCATAAAACCACAAGCACTTATATATAGCCTTTTACACCTTCCAAAATTATTTTAAGTCCTTAATCTCATTTATCCCTCAGACTCTTTAGGTGAGATTGAGATTTTTTACATTGGGCTTCTTAAATATTGCTGAGGACCCATGTGAATATGAGATCTGGCACATTCACTCATGTGAATCTAGGCAAAGGCTTTAACACAAAGGTGTCCACTAATAACTGTTTGTATTAGCTTGTCATCCAAGGTTCTCCAGGGGATGCTGAGAGCAGAGGATAAAATATTTAAGATGACAATCTGTCACCGTGAAGCATGGTAACAAAATCATGAAGTTTAAATGTGAAAGCAATCAGCACATGCTTAAGTAAAAATAACTGAACAAGACTTCCAACTTCAGGTAAAAACACTGCCAGCACCAAGCCTTCTGCTAAAGAGAACTTGCTGATGGAAGCCTCAGACTCTGTTTTAGAGTATCAGGTATTTCACAGAAATAGAATTAGAGCTCTAAGGAGTAAACCAGAGTCATATATGCCCTGTTGGCATTTATTATAGAAAGAAAAACAAAAACGAAGTCTCCAGTGAGGTAGGCTGGCAGGGTAGAGACTCTGGCTAAGTAAACCACTTATTTGGGCTTGGACCACAAAGAGAATTTCCCCTGAGACCCTCCACACGTTTAAGAAAAGGGAATGAGAGAAGAGGTAAGGTGGACTCCTTAGCCTGCATCAATGCAGTTTAACTCCTTCCAAAGGCAGAAATCCCAGAGGAACAGCACCTGCTCTGGCCCTCTATTCTGAAAGGTTGCATGCAGGGAAGTTGTTATATTTCCTCAGAGTGGATTTTTTTTTTCCCTTGACCTCTGCCAATTACCCCAAGGTACTACCACTGTGGAACAAATGTTTAAGTTTATTCTGTGGCCATAGTAGATTATCAAAGTTCTCACACTTATTTTCAATATTAACTTTTGAATACATGTTTGAACAAAAAGTTGAGAATTATGAAGTGTACAATGCAAAAAGCAGGAATCAAAGTGAATGTAAGATAAGGAAAATAGACCCCAAAGAGGTCCTTGTTATTAGATTACAGAACACAAATTGTAATAGAACATATTAATGTTGTAGGTAAGAGAGAAAATTTGAATTTACTTAAGGCACTGAAGACTGTAACTAATGAGATTGCAGATTTGTAATGGAATCAGCAATAGTAATAGAAAATCAAAATACAAATTTAAAACTTAGTAGATTATTTAATATCAAATTAAACACAGATAAAGAGAAATTTACTGTGTGTATAGGTCAGAAGTAGAGTGAGAGGAGCTCTTCAGAATGGAACCACAGAGGGAGAATGAAACAAAGAAAATGTGTGTAGTGGTAATGACCAAGAGTTCCCAAGAACTGCTGAAAGACACCTATCCTCTGAATCAGAAAGTCAGAGAGGCTCAGGAAGAATAAATGTATATAAATCCATAAGCAGACCCATCAGGGTGAAAGTGCAGACAATGAAAGACAATGTATCCTTAAAGATATACTTAGATTTACATGGACTTTCATCAAAAACATTGGAAACTATACAACAGTGGAAAGATATCTTCAAGATCATGAAAGAAAATCAGTGACAACTAACTACTTAAAATTTTCTGCACTACCAAAATATTCTTCAAGAATGGAGCTGTTGGGCTTCCCTGGTGGTGCAGTGGTTGAGAGTCCGACTGCCGATGCAGGGGACACGGATTTGTGCCCCGGTCCGGGAAGATCCCACATGCTGCAGAGCAGCTGGGCCCATGAGCCATGGCCGCTGGTCCTCTGCGTCAGGAGCCTGTGCTCCGCAACGGGAGAGGCCACAAAAGTGAGAGGCCCACGTACCGAAAAAAAAAAAAAAAGAATGGAGCTGTTTGTTTCTTTTGGAGAAATTTTCAGACAAAATAATCACTGACAGAAGTCACCAATTCTAAGCCTCCACCAAATGTAATTATAAAAGGGATCCTTCAGACATAGGAAACTAACTAAATGCAATTATAAAATATATCTTTCAGAAATAGAAAAATATGTTGATTTATTATGCAGGCATCTGATGATTTGGCTAGACTGACATTTGATGATGCTTACCTATCAGATGGGAGCCCAGTTGGGGTCGTTGGCCAGTCACTATTCTAGGATGGTAGTCTTAGGGTAGTTGTGACTAACTTCCCGAAGAGCAAGCACCCTAAGATCACCAGGAGGAAGTTGCATGGCCTGTTGTCTTAGCCTCAGATATCAAACAGTGTCACTTTGGCTGCATTCCATTGATTATAGGCAAGTCACTAATGTCAAAACAGATTTTAAGGAAGGACGTATAAACCAAATTTCTTGAAAGGAGGATTATTAAATAATTTGTAGATACCACATAATTAATTACTAAAATAACAGAAAGAGATGCTATAAAACAAATTGATATAGGGTAATGGCACCAAGATAGATAAGGTTTGAAGAATCCAAAAGAAAAGAGGAAAACAAAAAGGAAAAAAAGTAACATAGAACAAGTCAGAAAAGAAAGCATTTAACCCCTAAATATTCCAGTAGTGATATTAAATGAAATGGACAGAATGACCCAGTTTAAACAGAATTTGAGAATGCATAAGAAAAAGTATGGCTAAGAATATGCTTTTACAAGAAACACATCTGCAAAATACAGGAAAATATTTTAAATAAAAGATAGCAATATGTAGAGCGTGCAATGGGAAAGTAAAATAAAGCTGGGATAACTATAATTAGTATTGATTAGAGGAGGCTCCAAAGCAGAAAGCATTACAACAGAATATAAGATCTCAGTGAAGAAAGATTCAACTCACAAAGAAGACATAATTTTCACTATGTTTGTATTCCATAAATTTTTATGACTTCAAAATCAGGAATAGATTCAGGTTTTATGGGATCTGAACCTTATGCAATATGTAAAATTTGATGAAACCTCTTTAAGAATAAAATACACAAAGTTTTGGACACAAAACTACATCCAACTTTTTTTTAATAAAGAAAAAAATCACAACCAATAGATTTTTTAAGACAACTGATAAATACTCCAAATTTAGTCAATAATGTTAAGGTTTTATAGATTATCTGTTTATAGCATTTTCCTATATTCTTCCGTTAAAGTTTTTGAAAATTTCCTTATATAAAAGCAATTTTTTAATATTGTTTCTATAATTCAAGTTTTCCACTAGCATAATTGATTAATATTTGTTTGTTTCTTTGGAATTGTTACTGGGAATGAGGAATTTATGATGACATAATTATGTGGTTGCTGCAGTATTATTATTGTATGTTGAAACCCACAATCAGAGATTCTAATAACTTCCATTTTACATTACTCCTACAAAACAGTGTATTAGGTATTTAATATGGTATATCATTACATCTTTTTGACAAGATAGAAAGTTAGTTTTTACTAGATGCCCATGAGAACCAAATTCTTCACTTTAAATTTTGTACTACTAGTGATCAGAAGCATTTCCCAAAGACTACATGTAAATCCTTGTTTCTTTTCTACTACCCGAATACTTGTAGTGCTATGCGTTCTATGACCCAGTCATATCCCAGTAAGGCTTGGTATCAGGATACTAAGTTGACAAAATGTGCATCTGGAGAAGTCAGGGAAATCATTGTTACCCTAGACAGCCTATAGTAACTTCACTAAATGCTGAATTAATGGCAAGCCACACAACACTATACAAACTCTACCCAGCCCTATTTCTCTTTCTCAAGAACCTAAAATTGTCTAGACCATTCCAGTGCCACTTGTAGTGAAGGGAAATTCAATGGGAATGGCAGAAAAAGGAATGGAAAGAGTAAAAAGGAAGCATTCTTTAAAATTTTCGATACTTTAAAAATTGATCTGAATACTCCCATGTCAAAGAAATTGAATCAATAATTAATAACCTTCCAATAAAGAAATAATCAGAAACCATATGTTTTCAATGATGAATATTAAAAAAAAACAAAAACAAAAAAAATCCTTTATGTAAGAAATTATACCAGTCCTCTAAAATGTCTTCTGGAAAATGGAAGCAGAGGAGGAATTTCCTAACTTATTTTATAAGGCAGCATTTTCCTAGCACCAAAAACTAAAAAAGGCATTACAAGAAAGGAAACTATGGCCCAATATATCTCACAAACATTGGTGTAAAAAGCCTCAACAAAATATTAACAAATAAAATTCATCAACTTATATAAAGAATTATTCACTACAACTAAGTGGAATTTATTCCTGCTATACAAAGCAGATTAAAATGCAAAAATCAATTAATGCAATATAGCACATCAACAGGCTAAAGAAGAAAACACATATGATCGTACCAATAGATGCAGAAAAAGCATCTGACAAAAACCAACACCCATTCATGATAGAAAATACTCTTAGTGATCTACAAATAGAGAACTTGCTCAACTCGATAAAGAGCATCATCAGAAAACGTATAGCTAACATGCTTAATAGTGAGAAACTTGATGCTTTCCCCGTAAGATCAGGAACAATGTAACGACAGCCCCTCTTAACACTCCTATTCCACATTATACTGAAAGACCTAGCAAATGCTTTAAGAAATTATGATTTTGGTAGCTGATGTCAAAGTGTGGGGGAATTTTCATCCCCACACTGCTTCACACCATCAAGCCGTTCTCAAACACCATCTGGGTGTCCTACAATTCAATATAATTCTGATACCATCTACCTGGAAATAGCATCAGATCCGTAGGTTAAGGGCTCTGTCCCACAAGCCTCCTTCTCCCTCCAATTTCAGAGGCCAGCCACAAGACCAGGTTACCAGAATCTTCTCCTCGGATTTGATTAATTTGCTAGAGCAGCTTACGGATCTCAGAGATGTATTTTATTATAAAAAAAAATATAACTCAGGAACTCCAAATATAAAAAATGCATAGAGCAAGGCACGTGGGAAGGGGCATGGAGATTCTATGCCCTCTCCTGGTGTGCTGTTCTCCTTGCATCTTCATGTTTACCAAATCAGAAGCTCTGCAAACCCCATTCTGCTGGATTTTTATGGAGGCTTTATTACATAGGCATGATTGATTAAATCACTGGCCATTGGTGATTGAACTCAATCTCCTGCCTCTTTCCCCTCCAAGGTCTGAGGTGGGACTGAAAAGTCCAATTCTCTAATCACACAGTTGGCTCCACAAACAACCAGTCCCCATTCTTAGTGCTTTCCCCAAATCACCTCATTAACCTAAGAAAAGGCACTTTTGTTTCTCATGTGAAAACACGAGGGTTTTGGGAGCATTGTACCAGAATCTGGGACAAAGACTATATATATATATACATATATATTTATTATAAATCACCGTATCACAGAAAAGAAGTACACAGATTGGGGAAGAAGAACTAAAATTGTCTTTGTTCACAGATGTCATATTTATTTATGTAGAAAACCTCAAAGAATCAGAAAAAACCTGGAACAAATAAACAATTAAAGAAAGGTTGTAGGATACAAGGTTAGTATACAAAAGTCAACTGCTATCTTATATACCAAAAATAAACAATTAAAATTTGAAATTAGAGAAACACCATTTACATTAGCACTAAAAATAGAAAATTAAATACTTATGTATAAGTCAAATTATGTACAAGATGTATATATAGAAAACTATAAAACTCAGATGAAAGAAATCAAAGAAAATCTAAATAGACGGAGACATATTCCATGTTATTGTAGAGAAGAACTCAAGATTGTTACGATGTCAGTTTTTTCCAGTTTGATCTATAGATTCAGTGCAATCCCAATCAAAGTCCCCAAAAGTTTTTTTTTTGGATATCAACAAACTGATACTAAAGTTTATATGAAAATTCAAAATCCAGAATAGCCAATACAGTAGTGAAGAACAAAGTTGGAAGACTGATACAACCTGATTTCAAGACTTATTTTAAAGCTACAGTATTCAAGACAGTGTGGTATTGTCAAAATAATAAATTAATATATGAATGTAGCTGAATACTGAACCCAGAAATAAACCCACTCAAATATAGTCAGGCATTCTTTGAAAAAAGAGCAAAGCCAATTCAATGGAGGAAGTATAGTATATTCAAAATATCATGCTAGAACAATCAGATATCTACATAAAAAAAAAAAAAAAAGATCTAGACACCAACCTTACTCGGTGCAACAAAATTAACCCGAATTGGATATTAGGTCTAAATGTAAAATGCAAATCTTTTATAAACTTTCTGGAAGCTAGCATAAGAAAAAATCTAGATGACTTTGAATTTAATGATTAGTTTTAGGTAAAATACCAAAAGTATGATCCATGAAAGAAAAAAAAATTATAACTTGGAACTGATTAAAACTAAAAATTTCTGCTCTATTAAAAATATTGTTAATGACATAAAAAGACAAGTCACAGACTGGGAGCAAATATTTGCAAAAACAAATATCTGATAAAGGATTGATATCTAAAATATACAAAGAGTATTTACAATTTACCAATAGAAAAATAACCTAACTAAAATATGGACAAAACATATGAACAGACACCTCATCAAGAAGATATACAGATGAAAAATAAACATATGAAAAGATATTCAACATTATATGTCATTAGGGAATTGCAAACTAAAACAAGCTACCACTATTCATGTATTAGAATGGATTAAAAAGAAATAAAATAAATGAATAATACCAAATCCTAGTGAAGATGCAGAACAACAGGAACTCTCAGTCATAGCTAGTGGGAACACCAATGATACAGCCACTTAGGAAGATAATTTGGCAATTTCTTACAAAGTTAAACATAGCCTTACCATATGATACAGATTTCACACTCCTACATATTTACCCAAATGGGTTAAAAACTTATGTCCTTACAAAACCTGCACATGAAAGTCTATAGCATTTTTATTCACAATTGCCAAAAACTGAAAGCAGCCAAGATGTCTTTCAAAATGTGAATGGATAAACTGTAGTACATAACTGACACTGAAATATTATTCAGCAAAGAAAGAAATTGGATATTAAGCCACAAAGGACATGGAGGAATATCAAATGCATATTACTAAGAAACCAGTCTACAAATGTTACAGATGGTAAGATTCCAACTGTATGATGTTGCTGAAAAAGCAGTTTAGAGACTAAAAACGATCAGTGGTTGCTAGACGTTCAGAGGAGATGGGGAGAGGGATGAATAGATAAAGCCCAGAGGATTTTTAGGGCTGTGAAATTATCCTGTACAACACTGTAATAGTGTATACATGATATGCATTAGTCAAAATCTGTACAGCTGTACAGCAAAAAGAGTAAACCCTAACATAAACTATGGACTTCAGTTAATTATACTGTATCAAATTGATTCATCAGTTATAACAAATATACCACACTAATGCAAGCTATTTATAATACCTTAACTCTATTGGTGGAGGGTGGGTGAGGAGGGAGTATATGGCAACTCTTTACTATCTGTTGAATTTTTCTATAAACCTAAAACTGCTCCAAAAAATAAAGTCTGTTAATTAATTTTGTAAAAATTAGAATCACCAGTCCATGTGAACACATTGTTTAGGCCCCTCCTAAAGCTTTGAAAGGGGTAGTGCTGTGAAGGGCAGTACAGGTAGAAATCTTCCAACTCCACCTACTAAATCTTAATAGCATTCATGGCGATTCCACGATGGGCCATATATATTGTGCTTCTGTCTCATCACTGGAAGCTGGCAATAACTCAGGAAATATATGCCAAAAAGATGACTGGAAAAATAAAGAACTGATTAAATGAATGAAAAGAAACCAAATCAAATGTTAGAGCTGTTTACTTTTTCTTTCCTATGTGGCAACAATAATCTTGTCTTCTTTCCATATACTCAATGCCACTGTTGTACCAAATTACTCATAACTTTCTATTCTCAGCCTTATTACTTCCTCAATAATCCCCCCACTGTCCTTCTTGTCTGAGCTGTTTAGTTTCTCGTTCCTAAATCTCACCTCACACATCAGTTTTTTTGCAATTTCTCCCTGATTGCTGGTTCCTTGGTATGTTGTAATAGTTCCCAGTTCTACTGAATCTTTTTAGCAGTGTATTGTAATTCTTTTAGAATCTCTTTCTCTTACTGAAGTGTGAGCTAATCAAGGCCAATACAAGGCCTTTCTTATTTAATATGGTTTACCTAACTCTTGCAGTATTGGTACTGTGAAGAAACTAATGAATGTTGCTGCCTTTGCATGAATCATGTCATAGAAAATCTCTGCCTACCCATTTTAATAAATGTAGTCAATTACAGAAAAACCTAAAGCAGTAGACAGGATTTGTAGTGGAGTAAACAAGACATAATTGCCAGAAGGCAAAATCATGTAATTGAATGTGCATAGGCTTTATATTAAAAAAATATATCTCACTTTGGTTGTACAATGAAGTACCTTATGACCTTGGAAAATGTGTATAATCACTTTCCATTTTCCCTGTGAAGGAGAATAATATATTTTTTGTTTAGTTCTTATGAGAATAAGAGAGGTAACCAAATGTAAAAGACTCTAACAATGCCTGGCATATAGGAATCATTCAAAGGAGGTTATGTCCAATTTCTTTAACTTTTCTGAAGAGGCTTGGAAACCTTGGGCCTGATCTCAGCTCTGCCATTTACAAGTGGTTGACCTTGACTGAGTTTTATGAAATCCTGGATTCTTAGTTTTTATCATCTACAAAAGAATCATAATGGCATCATATAGATGTTGTGGACATTAAATTCTATAGCATATGTAAAGTGCTTAGTTGAATTCCTTTTATATATAATAACTGAACCAAGAATTCACCAGTTTAATAGAAAAAAATGTGAACCAAAAATTTGTTGGGCTGTAGCCCCAAAGTCAGAGAACAATTAAATAGGTACCAAGTACCCCAGAATCTTAAACTCTTTTGTTAAAGCAGCTTTTAAGCATCTTTGTGCTTTGTGGAGTTGATCTGGCCAACATTAGTCTATCTCCTACATGAACCATATAAGAGTTAGTGTTAAAGATTCCAGAAAAAGGATTTTATTGTAGAGATTTTCAGTCTGTTTGCATTACTCTCCAGTCCTTGGAGGTGGGGAAAACAGAAATGGATCCCTAATATTGAAATTTAAGTCAGAGAAGAGGCACTCAAAAAGACTATTTGGAGAGGTTGCCATGGCTGCTCTGGAGATTAATGGATGCAGGGGACTATATCTGACTCCTAATCTGATAAATCTAAGGGTAGATGGGGCAGAGTAAAGTGTTAGCTTCATTAGAAGGGCACTGTGCTTCCACTGATGGGTGGGCAAAACTTTGTGCCTTTGGAAACCAAGTGTAACTAAGACAAAACAGAGAGAGATGGAGAGAGAGAAATGAACACAGTCTCAGAAGAGAGCCTGGAGACAGTACATGATCCATGTGTTAGAGGGGACCTCAAAAACCATGAGAACTAAGCAGGAAGGCTTGAAGCATTGCTAGAACCAAAAGAACTGTGTTAAAGGCTATTCTTGCATGATTGTTCAAGGAGTCTTTTAAATGCCAGCTTTGGCTCCCAAAATTATAAGAAAACAAGTTGCATAAGATTGTACCCATCTCCCTCACCTCCCTGCTCCCTCCCACAAACTTACATAATTGGATCAGGCCTTAGTTGGATAGAGTTTATATAGTCAATATTTACAATGCAATGAACTGCATTTCTTAATTAAGACTAGTATTAACTTGTTTAAAACCAAACAAATAGAACATTTATGTAATCATTGCAAGTAATGGATATTTAAGGTTCCTTTTTTCTGTTTCATCCAAAACTGTAAAAAGAACAAATTAGAAAAGTAGAAACAATAAAAATTAGTTATTAAATTTACCTACTATCTAATTCATTTCATTCAATGAACTAATTATTTGTGTTAATGATGTATCATAGTTGTTGTATACAACAATAAATGCTTCTTTAGAGTTTTAGTCCTATAAAGAGAGTACTTAAATCAATAACAATTCTTAATTCTGACTGTCTCAATATACTTCTGCTGTATTTTTCTTGTGGAAATTATCAGTGTTTTACTATGATTGGGAGAGTTGTGCAATTGTTGGAATCACAAACCATGTAGTGATGGAGACAATCAACCCTTGAGTGGTTATATATGCACCAAGAAGATGGTCATTACAAAGACATTAGATCATATGACCCTATTTTGGTATAATTAAAAAGAAATGATGTTCCATTTGCAAATAATTTCTTCATTCTGAGGGTTGTCTTTCATTTTGTTTATGGTTTGCTTTTCTGTGCAAAAGATTTTAAGTTTAATTAGGTCATATTTGTTTATTTTTGTTTTTATTTTCTTTACTCTAAGAGATGGATTGAAAAAGATCTTGCTGCAATTTATATGACAGTGTTCTGCCTATGTTTTCCTCCAAGAGTATTATAGTATCTGACCTTACATTTAGGTCTTTAATCCATTTTGAGTTTGATTTTGTGCATAATGTTAGGAAATGTTCTAATTTCATCTTCTACATGTAGCTGTCCAGTTTTCCCAGCACCATTTATTGAAGAGACTGTCTTTTCTCCATTGTTTATTCTTACCTACTTTGTCATAGATTAGGCGACCATAGATGCATGGGTTTATTTCTGGACTTTCTATCCGTTCCACTGATCTATAGCTTTGTTTTTGAGCCAGTACTATACAGTTTTGCTTACTGTAGCTTTGTAGTATAGTCTGAAGTCAGGGAGTCTGATTCCTCCAGCTCCATTCTTCTTTCTCAAGATTGCTTTGACTATTTGGGGTCTTTTGTGTTTCCATACAAAGTGTAAAAATTTCTAATTCTGTGAAAAATGCCATTTGTAATTTGATAAGGATTGCATCAAATCTGTAGATTGCTTTGGGTAGTATATTCATTTTCACAACATTGATTCTTCCAATCCAAGAACATGGTATATCTTTCCATCTGTTTGTGTCATCTTTGATTTCTTTCATCAGTATCTTATAGTTTTCTGATTACAGGTCTTTTGCCTCCTTAGGTAGGTTTATTCCTAGGTATTTTATTCTTGTTGATGCAATGGTAAATGGGATTGTTTCCTTAATTTTTCTTTCTGATCTTTCATTGTTAGTGTATAGGAATGCAAGAGATTTTTTTGTATTAACTGTATCCTGCAACTTTACCAAATTGAATGATGAGCTCTAGTAGTTTTCTGGTCGCATCTTTAGGATTTTCTATGTATAGTAACATTTCATCTGAGAAGAGTGACAGTTTTACTTCTTCTTTTTCAATTTGGATTGCTTTTATTTCTTTTTCTTCTCTGATTGCCGTGGCTAGGACTTCCAAAACTATGTTGATTAAAAGTGGTGAGAGTGGACATCCTTGTCTTGTTCTTGATCTTAGAGGAAATGTTTTCAGTTTTTCACCATTGACAATGATGTTTGCTGTGGGTTTGTCGTATATGGTCTTTATTATGTTAAGGTAGTTTCCCTCTATGCCCACTTTCTGGAGAGTGTTTATCATAAATAAATTATGACTTTTGTCAAAAGCTTTTTCTGCATCTATTTTGATGATTATATATATGGTTTTTACTCTTCAATTAGTTGATGTGGTATATCACACTGACTGATTTGAAGATATTGAAAAATCTTTGCATCCCTGAGATAAATCTCAATTGATCATGGTGTATGATCCTTTTAATGTGCTGTTGGATTCTGTTTGCTAGTATTTTGTTGAGCAGCTCATGCAGTTCAATATAAAAACAAACAAACAAACAAACAAAAAACAAAAAACAAACAACCCAATCAAAAAATGGGCAGAATATCTAAATAGACATTTCTCCAAAGAAGACAGATGGCCAAGAGGCACATGAAAAGATGCTCAGTATTACTAATTATTAGAGAAATGCAAATCAAAACTGTAATGAGGTATCACCTCACACAAGTCAGAATGACCATCATCAAAAAATCTAGAAGAAATAAATGCTGGAGAGGGTGTGGTGAAAAGGGAACCCTCCTACACTGTTGCTGGAAATGTAAACTGGTACAGCTGCTATGGAGAGGCACTATGGAGAGTATGGGGAAGTTCCTTAAAAAACTAAAAATAGAGCTGCCATATGACCCAGCAATCCCACTATTGGGCATATATCAAGAGAAAACTCTAATTCGAAAAGATACATGCTCCACAATGTTCACTGCAGCACTATTTACAATAGCCAGGGCATGGAAGCAACTGAAATATCCATCAACAGAGGAATGGATAAAGAATATGTGGTACATATATACAATGGAATATTACTCAGCCATAAAAAAGAATGAAATAATGCCATTTGCAGCAACATGGGTGCACCTAGAGATTGTCATACTGAATGAAGTAAGTCAGACAGAGAAAGAAAAATATATGAAGAATCCTAAAAACGGGTACAAATGCACTTATCTACAAAACAGAAATAGAGTTACAGATGTAGAAAACAAACATGGTTACCAGGGGGTAAGGGGGGGAGGGTAAATTAGAAGAGTGAGATTGACATATACACACTACTATATATAAAATAGATAACTACTAAAGACCTATTATATAGCACAGGGAAGTCTACTCAATACTCTGTAATGATCTATATGGGAATAGAATCTAAAAAAGAGTGGATATATGTATATGTATAACATATTCACTTTGCTGTACACCTGAAACTAACACAACATTGTATATCAGCTATACTCCATTAAATTAAAAAAAAATAAAAGTGAAAAATGGAGAAAGAGATATAAAGATGGGGAGGGGGAGAGGGAGGAATATAAGTTTAGGTGGTTTGACAAAAGTGCAGACCCTCGATGACATAAAATCTGAATGGTTTTATTGTTTTTAGAACCTCGATTCCCTTTGCATCTTGTTTTCTTGTGTACACTGACAGATCTCTTACTTTCTCAAGGATTTGTGTATTCATTGACAGGGATGTATGTCAATACAGATTTTTATTTATTTATTTATCTATGTATTTATTTATATTTATTGATATTTCTCATTCCTAGTTGTTGCTCTTGGTGGTGGGTGGTGGAGTGTTTGTGTGGTGTGTAAGTTTGTGTTTGGATTTTTTTCTGGTATTATAAAGGGAGGTATCCATTTCATTAAGAGTTATTGACATGTAGATATGAGATAAACTTCTCATAAGTTTAATCAAATAGCATCTGGTACTGGTGGCTATTTAGGAAAGTTCACCTGCTCCATAGGAAAAGAGACATTCATTTTAAAAAGTGAGTCATGGAGCTATTCCTAGTCCTTTTATTTGCTTTTAGAAACCAAACTACTGCTGAGACATGTCACAGGAAAAGAATTACCATTGCCTATAATTAGACATTTAATATACTGACTCATGAGAAGTTTTTGGGCATCTGAGGCATCAATGAGTCAATTATGTTTCTAATCTTTATAACTACTGAAACAGTGCTGTGAGAGTCATTACTCTTGACTAATAGCAAAGCATAATTATTAGAAGAAAAAGCCTGTATTTCTATTTGATTTCTAACTGCATGCATATATGCCAATTGCCATAGAGTCTATTCAGCTGGACACCTGGGACATGGGGCTGCACTGTTACAGCTGCTGCAGACAGAAAATCTTCTCCATGTCAATATACTCAGTACAGCCAAGCAACAAAGATGATCATTTTCACTTGGCAGCCCTCTGAACGTTCCTTCCTTCCTTGTGCCTTAATGAAATGATAGATCTTAGTGGAACCTATACCACTAGGAGTTTCAGTTCCCATAAATAAGCCTTTCAGTATGAAATTGCTTTTAGTTTGATTTCAAGCTTCACCTTTTCTACATCCAGAAATTTGCCAAAATAAACTTTGAAAAATTGTGACTCTCTACCATATTTTCTCCATCCCCCAAACTGATGATATTTAGTTTATATTGCATCCTCCCATTCTCATTTGTATTGAAATGCTGTACTACTTACTTTGTAATAGCAAATGAGGCTTGCAGAAAATTCCGTCCAGAGAGTCATGTTCTTCTATAAATGTGATAATTGCCCCCATTTGACTACTGGTTCATTTGGCCTTCATATGGGTAATTAAGAACCACAGAGCTGTGGTAATCATCTGACCACGTGGTATTCTGAACATTTGCAACATCTTATTTAAAGCATACCAATTAAATACATCCTGCAAAAGTTTTTTTTTAAATCAAAAGGTCATCATTATTTTTTAAAAAAATTACACTTGAAGGTTGAAACTAGCTACCATACTGTTCCTTAGTCTGATATTATAATCAGTCATAATGTATTGTTGTGGTAATTAATTAATAGCTGTGTTTCATTTTACTATAATGTGTGTGAGAATTTTTGCTGGTTCCTTATGTAAAAAATAGAGGATTTCAGTTGTAGATCTTTATTTTAATACACTACAAAGAAGTTTTTATTTTATATTAGATGCTTGTTTTATATGGCTGAAAGAAAAGGAAAAATACTTTGTTCATAAAATATAGAATGAACAAAGAGTTCAGTTGTTGTAGGTAATGTTATTTTTCTCAGTGATTTTGTTTGATTAATTGGTTAAATTGATTTTTGATTATGTTTCAGCTTTCATTTATGTTAGAAAAATTCAACATAACCTAAAGTCAAATTATATTAATGATATGCATTTGCATGAAAATATTTGCAGACTTTAGCATTTCACTTCATCCATAAATTAATAATATGACACTTATTCCAAAAACTTAAATCTCCATTATAAGAAGACAAATGAATGGTGGTTGGGAAGGAAAAGATTACTTGACAAGCATTATTTAATCTCATAACTTTTTTGCCAAAGTATCTCTGACTTTTTTCCCCTTTTCAACAATGAGCCCAGGAATGATGGTTTCCTCCAGCAGTTCCAGGGGATAAATTCTGATGGTTTTCAGAGTTTAATTCCACTCTGCTTTATTTGTTTTTAGTTTAGGGTTGGGAGGATGACCAAAGAAGACATAAGAAGACATCTGACATGAGACTTCTGGGAAAGATTATACTAGCATATCTAAGTAAATGTGGAGAAACCTAAAAGACCACTTACTTGCTTTAGGGTAATGGATGCTTTAAAAAGAAGACTTGGAACAGGGGCAGCTCTATTGGAACCATGTTAACTTAAGAGAGTCAACCCAAGAGAATCAAAGGAATTTAGATTTTGCCATTTCTAAGCTATGGACTTAAATACTCTGTAACAAACTTCCTCCAGAACTTTTATTCAGTGGGATGATCAACAACTTAATGATTAACACATTTTCTATTTTTTTGTAGACAAAAGTGATAAAAAGTCAGAGATATCACAGAAATATTGGACATAATCTGGTTTATAGAGAATTTTCTCTGATTATGCCACTAGGCTCTCTCTGCCCCTGAGAGAGGTCAGTGACTTATCTAATGGATACATTTTGGGGAAAAGTAACTATAGATATCAATTGAGCTTTATCTTTTTCCTCTTGGGAAGAAGGTGCCATCCTGCCATTGGGTGGGTGAGTCTGTCTAATCCTAGGGTTTAGGGTCAGGAAGTGATTTTAGGCTCTCATTCTCTAATTAAGCACTGTTTATTTACTGTTAGATATTTTGATCTCCCTCTAAACCTCCTTCTTTTGTCTGTCAGTTAGTTCAAAACCTGGGTGGAGAAACAATGTTTTTATTGGTGCCTTGTTAGTAGCAACAATAGATTGAGCTAATGATTAAAACACAAATGAATTTTTCAGTTGATTTTTTGCAATCTACTTAGAACATACAGATGAATTACTTAAATGATGGCATTTTGAAGGCAAGAAACAATTTCTCCCTAATAACCAATCTCCCACCCAAGTTCAGGTGTGAAAAGAGAGTTTTTTTCATTAATCAGGCTTGATTCTTCAGATTCATTTTTTTCTCTTCCCTCTCCATTGCCCTCTCCATAGGTCACAAAGCCTTGTCTCTTTTATCTGTAGAATGTTCTTTGAGGATTTCTTTCTCCTTTGCCACTTCAACTACTTTTCTCTGGCTTTATCATGTAAACCACTGTAACAAACTTCTAAGTCCATAAAAATTAATACATAAGAAATATTGGATTTAAATTCATAAGAAGTGACTACTAATTTTTATTGTACCAATAACTAGCTGTATGACTTTGATGTCAAAGCCCATGATCTCTCTGCCTCAGATACCATTTCTAATCCTACCAATTCTACCAATTCAGTTTTTTTTTTCTTTTGGCTGTGCCATGCATCATGTGGGATCTTAGTTCCCTGACCAGGGATCAAACCCGTACCCCCTGCATTGGGAGCATGGAGTCTTAATCACTGGACCACCAAGGAAGTCCCTACCAATTCAGTTCTTAGATATGAATTCGATCCTGCAATTTTCCTCCAATAGCACCTGCACTGAATACTGTTAGTACTTTGATATAACCTGCTACACTTAAATGGAATTTTGTTTTAATAAAATTTGATTCTTAATGATATGGATCACATATTATTTGACCTTGTATTCCCAGTATATACTGCAGTGTTCAACAAATAGTTTCTGAATAAATACAAACAATTTTAATCTTTACTATTCTTATATATCTATTAATAAAAAAGAATATCAATATCTTGTCTACTTACTATTACCATGACATTCAAAATTATATAATTCAAGGGTGAAATAGACAACAAAGACAAAATCAGGCATCATAATTGGGGGCATCATTTCTAATATTAGAAAGAAAGGGATTATATAGAGATCTTGTTTGACTTACAGTGGGGTTACAGCCTGATAAACCCATTGTAAGCTGAAAATATTGGTAAGTCAAAATGCATTTAATACACCTAACCTACCAAACATAGCTTATCCTAGACAAACTCATGCTCAGAACACATACATTAGCCTACAGTTAGGCAAAATCTTCTGACACAAAGCCTCCTTTATATATAATAAAGTGCCGAACACCCCATGTAATTTATTGAATGCTTAAACTGGATAGTGAAAAACAGAATGGGTGTCTGGGTACAGAATGACTGTAAATGTATCAAGTGTATTAGTTGTTTGCCCTTGGGATGGTGAGGCCGACTGGGAGGTGTGGCTTACTACCATTGCCCAGCATTGTGAAAGGGCTTTGTTTACCACATATCAGTAGCCCAGGAAAAGATCAAAATTCGAAATTTGAAGTACAGTTTCTACTGAATGTTGCTTTCACACCATTGTAAATTTGAAAAATCTTAAGTCGAACCATCATAAGTCAGGGACAGTCTACATATAAATGTAGACAGAAATAAATGTTCCTCGTGTTTATGACTTACAAGTCCTGGAAAATACATGACACATCTAGGGTCACACAGTGAGGTCACAGGGAGAGAGATAGAGAGAGTAGGCTGTGGGGATCTGCTTCTGTTGGAGGTGAGGGTGGTGGCCTACTCTTTCTTGGGCTCATTTTTCTTGGTGAATGTAAAACGTAAGCATGGGTATTTAAAGAGGGAAGAGAAAAATGTGTTCCAAGTGGTCAGTTATAAAAATCAACCAAGGTCTCTAAAACAAAGGAGCTTGAAAGGGCTGGCCTGGCTCTTTATCTACTAATGTGGCTGCAAGGTGTTTATTCAGATAACCCATCTTTGAAGTGGATGTCTCTGCAATCAAAACTTATATCAGGCACTTGCATTACAAAAAAGAGCATACCCAACTGTCAGAGCTTACACTGTGCTATCCAAACTCATCTCCTAAAAATTCCCAGCAGTCATCTTAAATTTTAGCCTGTTAAATATCTTCATCAACCATACTAATGGACACACTCATTTGGATCCTCATCTTTTTTATGCTAAGCTGTCTTAGTTTCACCACGACATAAAATTAACAACCAAGTGCTATACACCTACCTGCTAAATATTTAATCCATTCATTCCTTCTTTATTTATTAAATATTTATTGAATAAGTATTGCATGTAAGCTTTTCTGTAATAAGCACTGGAAATAAAGCAGTTAATAAAACAGGTGGTATAGGTATCTTCACTTTAAAGTAGAAGGGAAAAGTAATTGCACAAAATCACAGATACAAAAAGAAGGTCGGTGAAGGAGTGGGGAATATAGGTATGTGCGTGAGTAGGTGGGAGGGTGTTAATCTTGATATGTGGGCAGGGATAAGCGTTCTGAGAACTGAATACAGAGTCAGCCACGTACAGTAATGGAAATGGTGCTTCTGGTGAAGGGAAAAGAACATGCAAAGACAAAGTTACGGAATAAGTTTGTGACTGAAGGAGTAAATCAAATAGAAGAAGGGCAGCGCGGCCAAGCAGAAAGTGGGGCTGCAGAAACAAGCAGGGGGAGCTCGATCCCGTTAAGGGTGTTACCTGTAAGGACCTACAATATCTTTTTTAATTAAATGGGAAGTCACTGATAAGTTGAAGTATTGCAGAGACCAGTTTGGAGGATGATGCATTCATCCATATGATAGAGAGACATGGCGAGACGTGCATAAACTGTAGCTATATTAGTATTCCTGGCTGTCTGAACTCTGATGCTCTGAATATTCCCTGTAATAAATGTGAAACAATGGTAGTTCAAATTCACAATTGCTGTTGAAAAAGGACTAGAATGAATTTGAATTTGCAGGTGTGGACTGAATGTTTGGATTCCCCCAAAATTTATATGTTGAAATCCCAACCCTAACGTTGATTCAGGGATCAGCAGGACTGTCACTTGGACCACAGGCCCAGAGGCTGATGCTGTTTCCCCTTCAGTTTCAAGTGATGGGGTCTCCTCTCCCATTTCAGTGCCCCAGGATGATCCTGCCAGTGTAGACATGTGGCTCTCACACATTTTAGGTTTTCGTGGTGTGGAATCTACATTCTTTTCAGATTTTTATATTCTAGGCAGTAGCTAGAAGTTCATGATGTTTTAATTTTGCAGTTTGCCTTCTTACTGAGTTATGAGTTGTGTGTCTGTTTTAATGTATTCTAGTTACAAATCCTTTGTAGGGCATGTAGATTTTAAATATTATCCAAATTTGGCATCTTGCTTTGTCATTTTTCATTTTTCTAAACCGTGTCCTTCAAAAAGCAGAAGATGAAAGACAATGCTCAGAATAGGAAAAAAAAATATTTGCAAATGAAGCAATGGGCAGAGGATTAATCTCCAAAAATATACAACAGCTCCTGCAGCTCAATATCAAAAAAACAAACAACCCAACCAAAAAATGGGCAGAAGATTTAAATAGACATTTCACCAAAGAAGACATACAGGTGGCCAAGAGATACAGGAAAAGATGCTCAACATCACTAATTATTAGAGAAATGCAAATCAAAACTACAATGAGGTATCACCTCATACTGGTCAGAGTGGCCATCATCAAAAAATCTACAAACAATAAATGCTGGAGAGGGTGTGGAGAAAAGGGAACCCTCTTGTACTGTTGGTGTGAATGTAAATTGATACAGCCACTATGGAGAGCAGTATGCAGGTTCCTTAAAAAACTAAAAATAGAACTATCATACAACCCAGCAATCCCACTACTGGACATATACTCTGAGAAAACCATAATTCAAAAAGAGTCATGTGCCCAAATGTTCATTGCAGCTCTATTTACAATAGCCAAGACATGGAAGCGACCTAAGTGTCCATCAACAGATGAAAGGATAAAGAAGATGTGGCACATATATACAATGGAATATTACTCAGCCATAAAAAATGAAATTGGGTCATTTGTAGAGATGTGGATGGACATAGAGTCTGTCATACAGAGTGAAATAAGTCAGAAAGAGAAAAACAAATATCATATATTAACACATATATTTGGAATCTAGAAAAATGGTACAGATGAACATATTTTCAGGACAAGAATAGAAATGCAGACGTAGAGAATGGATGTGTGGACACAGGGTAGGGGAAGGGGAGGGTGGGATGAACTGGGAGATTAGTTTTGACCTAAATACACTACCATGTGTAAAATAGACAGCTAGTGGGACCTGCTGTATAGCACAGGGAGCTCAGCTCCGAGCTCTGTGATGACCTAGATGGGTGGGATGGGATGGAGAGGGAGGTCCAAGAAGGAGGGGATATATGTATACATATAGCTGATTCACTTCATTGTACAGCAGAAACTAACACAACATTGTAAAGCAACTATACTCTAATAAAAATAAAATAACACAAAAAAGCAGAAGTTTTAAATTTCATGGAAGTGAAGTTAAATTTATCCTTTTATAGTGTGTGTTTTTTATATCCTACCTAAGAAAGCTTTGCTTACATCAAAGTAAGAAAGATTACACCCTATTACTTCTTCTGGAGTCTTTGTAACTTTACCTTTGCCTTTAACTTTACCACTTCAGTAATTTTATTTATTGTGCAAGGTAAGCATGAGAATTTATATGTAAATATATAAATATGAGTATATATAAATATACATATATATAAAAATATATCCAGTTGTTCTAGAACCATTTGTTGAAATGACCTTCATTCCCCATTGAATTCCTTTGATAAATCAATTTGCCATTGTATTTGTTTCCTGGGGCTACAGAAACAAATCAGGCAGCATCATGAGCAAAACCCTGGCAGAGAGCTGAAGGGGCAGGGCCACCAGGCCAAGCTGGGAGGGTAAGGCTGCCACCCCAGTCGGTTTGCCTGGAGGGCATATCATCAGACAGAAGAGGATCATTCCCCAAACTTAAGATCCAGTGGAATTTGCCTAACTCATTTTTGGACTTTTTGGGGACATGTCACCCTTTTTTTCTTTCCAAGTTATTCCATTTGAAATGGGTATATCTATCCTATGCCCGTGCCCCCATTGTATTATAGAAGCATCTTACTTTTCTGGGTTCAGAGTTTCGCAGCTATACAGGAATTTAGACTCAGGATGAGTCAGACCTCGACTCTCTCCCATGTCTGATTTAGATGACATTTAGATGAGACTTCAGAGTTTAAACTTTAAAGTTGATGCTGAAATGAGATAGAGTTTTGGGTCTGTTGGGATGGAATGAATGTACTTTATATCTGAGAAGGACATGAGTTTTGCTGAGCCAGGGAAAAAAAATTATAGACAAAATGTTTGTGTCTCTCAAAGTTTATATGTTGAATCCTTAAACCCCAGGATACTGTATTTGGAGATGGAGCTTTTGTGGAGGTATTAAGGTTAATTGACGTTTTGAGGGTGGATCCCTAATCTAAAAGCACTGGAGTCCTTATAAGAAGAAGAAGGGAAACCAGGGCTTGCTCTCTCTCCCCTTGTACACAGAAGAAGTATCATGTGAGGATACAGTGAAAAGGTGGCCATCTAGAAGCCACGAAGAGGGCTCTCCCCAGAAACCAAGTATGCTAGCACCCTGATCTCAGCAGCATTCAGAACTGTAAGAAAAGAAATTTCTCTTGTTATGCCACCTAGTCTATGGTCATCAAAGCATTGAACTGCGAACGTCTTTGGGGGTAGTATGGAGATGCCCTACACACAGAGTGCCACTGTCCTACCCATTGAAATTAGTCTTGTGCTTGATTCTTAAAATATATTGTTCATTAATAAAATGTAAAAGAATCTTTTAGGCACTTTCAAAAGTCAGCAAAAAAAGCAAGACTAAAAGTCACAGAAAGGCTCACACATTAGGAGAAAGTTTGGCAGGATAAAATACAGCTTAAACCTAAAAATCTAAGCATGGGAGTGGACTGATCCCAATCTATCATGAATGCAATGTTTCCCTGTGTACAAAAGAAAGGAAATTTGTTCAATATTTATCATAGAATAATCGTTATATGGATACTTTCAGGTGTTTTGCTAGCAAAGTCAGTTGGGGTCTTAGGATAAGTTGGCACTGCCTCATTATTTCCCTTTTAAAAATGATTAAACAGAATATAAGCCCTCACAATCCAAAATTCAACTGTTCAACTCTTTGTCAAGGATGTTTTTGACTCATATAATGTGGGAAGCCTATACTTTGAAAATACAAAATTAAAGGCTTGCTGGTGGAATGCATGAGGAAGAGTTATCAATGAGAAGAATTAAGAAAGACTTAGAATATTCTCATTTGTGTGATTGTTTAATTTTCTATTTGGATTAAACAAATAGATGGTGGTTCTCTACGCTGAAACTCAGAGTTCTGTGGGAAAAAAATAGTTTGGTGTGTGGTTAAGTATCACTTCATTGGGTATCACATTTAATATACTTTTATCTTCTTCTCCATTGCTACTGCCATCATTTAGGAATTTAATATACCTCATAGCTATATACTACTACTTTAGTCACAGGCACAGATGTTTTGGATACTAAGCCTCAATTCTCATGTCATATTTTTTGTGTCAGAAATTTATTTGAATTCAGGTCTAAAACTTAATACCTCTGTGAATAGAGAGAGCCACTTAACCTCACTGAAATTTAGTTTCTTTCCATGAAATGGAATAATAATAGTCACTTTGCAGAGTTGTTAGAAGAGAATATATATAAAAGCACCAATTCTAATACCTGATGAATATTTGCAGAATTGGTTTCCATGGGAAATCAATTTTTTAGTCACCCATATCCATCCTGACCTTACAAATCCTTCAAATTTTGTTTTTTTTTTTTTACTTAGATCACCCTCAAGATCTCTAATTTGTAACAATTTACTTTTGAAAAATTATACAGTATTTATTAACCAAATGATTCGATTTGGCATTTCAGCACATACTTCCCTAGATTTTTACTTCATTGGAATATAAAGTTGCACCCATGTATTAGGCTGGGGTTCAGTTAGAAGCCAGTATTTTCCTGTCACGTACGCATTTTGGAAATAGCTTCTCTTAAAGGAATATTTACAATCTCAAATGACCAGAAGAGATGTATCACTTTATTTTCCAATACATACACAGAAATATAATAGCGACATCAATAAAATTGTTTCAGCCCCCAAAGGAGAGCTGAGGTAGGTACTGTGATTTTTTAGAGGTCCAAACCTCCTTCACAAATTGTTAAGCATGGATAAAGCATGTATGTCTGTGAATTAGGGACCTAGTCCTATGGCAAATACCACAGAGACTACACAATAAAAAAAACAATAAATAAATGTGGGGAACAAAAAGGAAATGATATAACTGGGGAGAACTAGGGCGAGTCCTGGCATTTCCCACTTACCAATACTGTTTGATTTGAAGCAAATTCTTAACCTCCATTCCTCTCAGCCTTCAAGGAGCATAAAGTTTAGGTTAAGAAATGAAATTGGCACACACTAAAAATTAAACAAAAGGGTATTCCAAATGCTGAGCTTGGAGTATCTCACAGAAGCTAAAGACAAGCCATTCTTCATCAATAGCTTGTTACTGTTATCCATAAAAGAAAGCAGAAAACAAGCAACAAAACAATAAAACCTCATGGTATCTTAGTAATGTATATCACTAGTAGATCTGCATTTCCAGGAGCCTATTAATTGGAATAAAAAACAAAAACTAGGGGAGAAGAAAAGCATCTATAACTTATGACTTTGTCACATTTATTTTCCAATGATAATTATACAAATTTTAGAAATGCAAAACAATATGAATATTTCCTCTAGCAGAAGACAACCACTGTTAACATTTTTGTGTTTCTATCTGGGCTTTTTTTAAAGCATATAATTTATACTTAATGGAACCCTAAAACAATTTATGTTTGCTTTTCCATTTTTTTCAGATTTCTTGTGCAATTTTAATAATATTACTTTCCATGTGTTTCTATCCTTTTATAAGCATTATATAAGAAGTTCATAACAAAATATAAATCCCAGTCTCCAATAAAATTATAAACATCTCTGACAATTTCAGAATATTTTTTGAAATACTGTTGAACCATGAACAACACAGGACGGAAGTGCATGGGCCAACTTAGATGCAAATTTCTTTCAATAAATACATATATGTACTATAATGTATTTTCTCTCCCCTATTTAGAGACATATGGGTGGTAGACTTTATCCTGATTCGTACTTTATTTATTTATTCTTTAACATCTTTATTGAAGTATAATTGCTTTACAGTGGTGTGTTAATTTCTGATTTATAACAGTGAATCAGCTATATATATATATATATATCCCCAAATCTCCTCCTGCTTGTTTCTCCCTCCCACTGTCCCTATCCCACCCCTCTAATTGTTCAAAAAGCACCGAGCTGATCACCCTGTGTGATGCACCTGCTTCCCACTACCTACCTATTTTACATTTGGTAGTGTATATATGTCCATGTCACTTTCTCACTTTGTCCCAGCTTACCCTACCCCTCCAAGTGTCCTCAAATCCATTCTCTACCTCTGCGTCTTTATGCCTGCCCTGCCACTGGTTGTTCAGAATCATTTATTTATTTATTTATTTATTTATTAGATTCCATATATATGTGTTAACATATGGTATTTGTGTTTCTTTTTCTGACTTACTTCACTCTGTATGACAGACTCTAGGTTCATCCACCTCACTGCAGATAACCCAATTTCATTTCTTTTTATGGCTGAGTAATATTCCATTGTGTATATGTGCCACATCTTCTTTATCCATTCACCTGTCAATGGACATTTAGGTTACTGCCATGTCCTGGCTATTGTAAATCAAGCTATGATGAACATTGTGGCGCATGACACTTTTTGAATTATGGTTTTCTCAAGGTGTATGTTCAGCAGAGGAATTACTGTGTCATATGGAAGTGCTATTTTTAGTTTTTTAAGGAACTTCCATACTGTTCTCCATAGTGGCTGTATCAATTTACATTCCCATCAACAGTGCAACAGGGTTTCCTTTTCTCTAGATTCTCTGTAACATTTATTGTTTGTACATTTTTTGATGATGGCCATTCTGACTGGTGTGGGGTGATACCTCATTGTAGTTTTGTTTTGCATTTCTCTAATGATTAGTGATGTTGAGCATTCTTTCATATGCTTGTTGGCAATCTGTATATCTTCTTTGGAGAAATATCTATGTCGGTCTTCTGCCCTTTTTTGGACTGGGTTGTTTGTTTTTTGGATATTGAGCTGCATGAGCTGTTGTATATATTGGAGATTAAATCTCTAGTCAGTTGCTTCATTGGAAAATATTTTCTCCCATTCTGAGGGCTGTCTTTTCATCTTTTTTATGGTTTCCTTTGCTGTGCAAAAGCTTTTAAGTATTATTAGGTCCAATTTGTTTTTGTTTTTATTTCCATTTCTCTAGGAGGTGGGTCAAAAAGGATCTTGCTGTGATTTATGTCATAGTGTGTTCTGCATATGTTTCCCTCTTAGAGTTTAATCGTGTCTGGCCTTACATTTAGGTCTTTAATCCATTTTGAGTGTCTTTTTGTGTATTGTATTTGGGAGTGTTCTAATTTCATTCTTTTACATGTAGCTGCCCAGTTTTCCCAGCACCACATACTGAAGAGGCTGTCTTTTCTCCATTTTATATTCTTGCCCCATTTATCAAAAGTAAGGTGGTCACATGTACATGGGTTTATCTCTGGGTTTTCTATCCTGTTCCATTGATCTATATTTCTGTTTTGGTGCCCGTACCATACTGTCTTGTTTACTGTAGCTTTGTAGTATAGTCTGAAGTCAGGGAGCCTGATTCCTCCATCTCCGTTTTTATTTCTCAAGATTGCTTTGACTATTCAGGGTCTTTTGTTTTTCCATACAAATTGTGAAATTTTTTGTTCTAGTTCTGTGAAAAATGTCATTGGTAGTTTGATAGAGATTGCATTGAATCTGTAGATTGCTTTGGGTCATTGTCACAATGTTGATTCTTCCAATCCAAGAACATAGTGTATCTCTCCATATGTTTGTATCATCTTTAATTTCTTTCATCACTGTCTTATAGTTTTCTGCATACAGGTCTTTTGTCTCCTTAGGTAAGTTTATTCCTAGGTATTTTAGTCTTTTTGTTGCAAAGGTAAATGAGAGTGCTTCCTTAATTTCTCTTTCAGCTTTTTCATCATTAGTGTATAGTAATGCAAGGGATTTCTGTGCATTAATATTGTATCCTCCTACTTCACCAAATTCATTGATTAGGTTTAGTAGTTTTCTGGTAACATCTTTAGGATTCGCTATGTATAGTATCATGTCATCTGCAAATAGTGAGAGCTTTACTTCTTCTTTTCTGATTTGGATTCCTTTTATTTCTTTTTCTTCTCTGATTGCTGTGGCTAAAACTTCCAAAACTGTGTTGAATAAAGTGGGCTACCTTTTCTTGTTCCTGATCTTAGAGGAAATGATTTCAATTTTTAACCATTGAGAATGATGTTGGTTGTGTTTTTGTCACATATGGCCTTTATTATGTTGAGGTAAGTTCCCTCTATGCCTACTTTCTGGAGGGTTTTTATCATAAATGGGTGTTGTATTATATCAAAAGATTTTTCTGCATCTATTGAGGTGATCATAGGATTTTTCTCCTTCAATTTGTTAATATGGTTTATCACATTGATTGATATGTGTATATTGAGGAATCCTTTCATTCCTGAGATAAATCCCACTTGATCATAGTGTATGATCCTTTTAATGTGCTGTTGGATTCTGTTTGCTAGTATTTTGTTTAGAACTTTTGCACCTATGTTCATCAGTGATATTGACCTGTAGTTTTTTTCTTTGTGATATCTTTGTCTGGTTTTGGTATCAGGGTGATTGTGGCCTTGTAGAATGAGTTTGAGAGTGTTCCTCTCTATGCTATATTTTGGAAGAGTTTGAGAAGGATAGGTGTTTATTCTTCTCTAAATGTTTAATAGAGTTAGTCTGTGAAGCCATCTGGTCCTGGACTTTTGTTTGTTTGAAGATTTTTAATCACAATCTCAATTTCAGTACTTGTGATTGGTCTGTTTATATTTTCTATTTCTTCCTGCTTCAGTCTTGGCAGGCTGTGGTTTTCTAAGAATGTGTCCACTTCTTCCAGGTTGTCCATTTTATTTGCATATAGTTGTTTGTACTAATGTCTCATGATCTTTTGTATTTCTACAGTGTCAGTTGTTACTTCTCCTTTTTCATTTCTAACTCTATTGATTTGGGTCTTCCCTGTTTTTTTTCTTGATTAGTCTGGCTAATGGTATATCAATTTGTTTATCTTCTCAAAGAACCAGCTTTGAATTTTATTAATCTTTGCTCTTGTTTCCTTCATTTCTTCTTCATTTACTTGTGACCTGATCATTATGATGTCTTTCCTTCTAGTAACTTTGGGGGTTTTTTGTTCTTGTTTCTCTAATTGCTTTAGGTTTAAGGTTAGGTTGTTTATTTGAGATGTTTCTTGTTTCTTAAGGTAGGATTGTATTGCTATAAACTTCCCTCTTAGAAATGCTTTTGCTGCATCCCATAGGTTTTGGGTCATCGTGTTTTCATTGTCATTTCTTTCTAGGTGTTTTTTGATTTCCTCTTTGATTTCTTCAGTGATCACTTTGTTATTTAGTATAGTAGTGTATTGTTTAGCTTCCATGTGTTTGTAATTTTTACAGATTTTTCCTGTAATTGATATCTAGTCTCATAGTATTGTGGTGAGAAAAGATACTTGATACAATTTCAATTTTCATAAATTTACCAAGGCTTAATTTGTGACCCAAGATATGATCTATCCTGGAGAATGTTCCATGAGCACTTGAGAAAAAGTGTATTTGGTGTTTCTGGATGGAATGTCTTATAAATATCAATTAAGTCCATCTCCTTTAATGTATCATTTAAAGCTTGTGTTTCCTTACTTATTTTCATTTTTGATGATCTGTTCATTGGTGAAAGTGGGGCGTTAAAGTCCCCTAATATGATTGTGTTATTGATGATTTCCCCTTTTATGGCTGTTAGCATTTGCCTATGTATTGAAGTGCTCCTATGTTGGGTACATAAATATTTACAATTGTTATATCTTCTTCTTGGATGATCCCTTGATCATTATGTAATGACCTTCTTGGTCTCATGTAATATTCTTTATTTTAAAGTCTATTTTGTCTGATATGAGAATTGCTCCTCCAGCTTTTTTTGACTTCCATTTGCATGGAATATCTTTTTCCATCCCCTTACTTTCAGTCTGTATGTGTCCCTAGGTCTGAAGTGGGTCTCCTGTAGACAGCATATGTATGGTTCCTGGTTTTTTTTTTTTTTTTTTTTTTTTTTTGTGGTTATGTGGGCCTCTCACTGTTTTGGCCTCTCCCCTTGTGGAGCACAAGTTCCGGATATGCAGTCTTAGTGGCCATGTCTCACGGGCCCAGGCACTCTGCGGAATGTAGGATCTTCCTGGACCAGGGCACGAACTCGTGTCCCCTGCATTGGCAGGCAGACTCTCAACCACTGTGCCACCAGGGAAGCCCTGGTTCCTGTTTTTGTATCCATACAGACAGTCTATGTATTTTGGTTGGAGTATTTAATCCATTTACATTTAAAGTAGTTATCAATATGTTGTTCCTATTACCTTCTTCTTATTGTTTTGGGTTTGTTATTATAGGTCTTTTCCTTGTCTTGTGTTTCCATCCTGGAGAAGTTCCCTTAGCATTTTTTGTAAAGGTGGTTTTGTGGTGCTAAATTCTCAGAGCTTGTGGTTGTCTGTAAAGGTTTTAATTTCCTTTAAATTAAATGTGAATCTGAATGTAATCAAATCTGAATGTGATCCTTGCTGGGTAGAGTAATCTTGGTTGTAGGTTTTTCCCTTTCATCACTTTAAATATGTGCTGCCATGCCCTTCTTGGTTGTAGAGTTTCTGCTGAAAGATCAGCTGATAACCTTTTGGGAATTCCTTTGTATGTTATTTGTTGCTTTTCCTTTGTTGCTTTTAATATTTTTTCTTTGTATTTAATTTTTGATGGTTTGATTAATATGTGTCTTGGTGAGTTTCTCCTTGGATTTTTCCTGTATGGGACTCTCTGTGCTTTCTGAACTTGGGTGACTATTTTTTTCCCATATCAGGGAGTTTTCATCTATAATCTCTTCAAATATTTTCTCAGTCCCTTTCTATTTTTCTTCTTATTCTGGGACCCCTATAATTCGCATGTTGGTGCATTTAATGTTTTCTCAGAGGTCTCTGAGATTGTCCTCAATTCTTTTCATTCTTTTTTCTTTATTCTGCTCTGTGGTAGTTATTTCCGCTATTTTATCTTCCAGGTCACTTATCCATTTTTCTGCCTCAGTTATTCTGCTATTGATTCCTTCTAGAGAATTTTTAATTTCATTTCTTGTGTTGTTCATAATTGGTTGTTTGCTCTTTAGTTCTGCTATGTCCGTGTTAAACATTTCTTGTATTTTCTCTATTCTATTTCCAAGATTTTGTATTATATTTACTATCATTACTCTAAATTCTCTTTCAGGTAGACTCCTATTTCCTCTTCATTTGTTTGGTCTTGTGGGTTTTTAGCTTGCTCCTTCATCTGCTATGTGTTTCTTTGTCTTCTCATTTTCTTAACTTGCTGTGTTTGGGGTCTCCTTTTTTCAGGCTACAGGTTTGTTATTCCCATTGTTTTTGGTGTCTGCCTTCAATGGGTGAGGTTGGTTCAGTGGGTTGTTTAGGCTTCCTGGTGAATGGGACTGGTGTCTGTTTTCTGGTGGATGAGGCTGGATCTTGTCTTTCTGGTGGGCAGTACAACATCTGATAGTGTGTTTTGGGGTGTCTGTAACCTTATTATGATTTTAGGTAGTCTCTCTGCTAATGGGTGGGTTTGTGTTTTTGTCTTGCTATTTGTTTGGCATAGGGTGTCCTCACTGTAACTTACTGGTCGTTTAGTGGAACTTGGTCTTAGCATCGTGATAGAGATCTATGGGAGAGCTTTTGCCGTTTGATATTATGTGGACCTGGGAGGTCCTGTTGGACCAATGTCCTGAACTCGGCTCTCCCACCTCAGAGGCTGAGGCCTGACACCAGGCTGGAACACCAAGACCCTGTTAGCCACACGGCTCTGAAGAAACAGGCGAAAAAAATAATGAAAAAAGAAAAAAAATAAAGTAAAGTTATTAAAAAAAAAAAAGAAAAAAAATTAAGATCAAAAATAATTAAAATGTAATAAAAAAAAGAAAGAAAGAAGGGAGCAACAAAACCGAAAAACAAATCCACCAATGATAACAAGTGCTAAAAACTATAGTATAAGAAAAATAACAAACAGAAATAAATGGACAGACAGAAGCCTAGGACAAATGGTAAAATCAAAGCTATACAGACAAAATCACACAAAGAGGCATACACATACACACTTACAAAAAGAGAAAAAGGAAAAATATATATATATATATGTATGTATTAAAAAAGAAAGGAAGAGAATAACCAAATCAATAAACAAATCTACTATTGATAATAAAGTCTAAATACTAAACTAAGGTAAACATAAGACCAGAAACTTTTTTTTTTAAATGGTCTTCTAATCTAACACCTGCAGTTTTGCCAGATAAACTTTTTTTTTTTTTTTTTTAAAGAAGATGTTGGGGGTAGGAGTTTATTAATTTATTTATTTACTTTTGTTGTGTTGGGTCTTCGTTTCTGTGCGAGGGCTTTCTCTAGTTGTGGCAAGCGGGGGCCACTCTTCATCACGGTGCGCGGGCCTCTCACTATTGCGGCCTCTCTTGTTGCGGAGCACAGGCTCCAGACGCGCAGGCTCAGTAGTTGTGGCTCACAGGCCTAGTTGCTCCGTGGCATGTGGGATCTTCCCAGACCAGGGCTCGAACCCGTGTCCCCTGCATTAGCAGGCAGATTCTCAACCACTGCACCACCAGGGAAGCCCCAGAAACTTTTTTGATGCAGAAAACAAACCCCACGTCTACAGTTGCTCCCAAAGTCCACTGCCTCAGTACTGGTATGATTCATTGTCTATTCTGCTATTCCAGAGATGCAGGTACATCAAGTTGATTTTGGAGATGTAATCCGCTGCTCCTGAGAATTCTGGGAGAAATTTCCCTCTCTCTTCTTTTTTCGCACATCTCCTGGGGTTCAGATTTGGATTTGGCCCTGCCTCTGTGTGTAGGTCACCTGAGGGCATCTGTTCTTCACTCAGACAGGACAGGGTTAAAGGAGCAGCTGATTAGGGGTCTCTGGCTCACTCAGGCTGGGGGGAGGGAGGGGCATGGATGTGGGGCAAGCCTGCAGCAGCAGAGGCCAGTGTGACATTGCAGCAGCCTGAGGCACACCGTGTGTTCTCTCGGGTGAACTGTCCCTGGATCACGGAACCCTGGCAGTGGTGGGTTACACAGGCTCCTGGGAGGGGAGGTGTGGAGAGTGACCTGTGCTTGCACACAGGCTTCTTGTTGGCTGCAGCAGCAGTGTTTCATGCCGGTCTCGGATCTGTGCTGATAGCCACGGCTTGAGCCTGTCTCTGGAGCTCATTTAGGCAGTGCTCTGAATCCCCTCTCCTCGCACCCTGAAACAATGGTCTCTTGCCTCTTAGCCAGGTCCAGACTTTTTCCCGGACTCCCTCCCAGCAAGCCATGGTGCACTAGCCCCTTTAGTCTGTGTTCATGCAGCCAACCCCAGTCCTCTCCCTGGGATCTGACCTCCGAAGCCAGAGCCTCAGCTCCCAGTCCCCGCCCGCCCTGGTGGGTGAGCAGAAAAGCCTCTTGGGCTGGTGAGTGCTGGTCAGCACCAATCTTCTGTGCAGCAATCTCTCTGCTTTTCCCTCCACATCCCTGTTGCTGTGCTCTCCTCTGTGGCTCTGAAGCTTCCCCCCACCCACCCCCGATCTCCACCAGTGAAGGAGCTTCCTAGTGTGTGGAAACTTTCCCTCCTTCAAGGCTCCCTCCCAGAGGTGCAGGTCCCTTCCCTATTCTTTTTTCTCTGTTTTTCCTTTCTCCTTTTGCCCTACCAAGGGCAAAGGAGTTTCTTGCCTCTTGGGAAGTCTGAAGTCTTCTGCCCGCATTCAGTTGGTTTTCTGTAGGAGTTGTTCCACATGTAGATGTATTTCTGATGTATCTGTGGGGAGGAAGGTGATATCCACGTCTTACTCCTCTGCCATCTTGAAAGTCTCCTCCCGATCTGTACTTTATATTTATCTGTCTTAATGGAATTTTGGATGAATACTATATTAAGAGCAGCTGGGCCAATTTAAAAGCCACTAATATACCAGGTGGGTATGAACGGTTCCAGATAGAAAAGAGGGAAAGGATTCGCTTGGAGGGAATCTAACCACAGGATTCAGCAACACTGACTGGTAACTTGTGATAATGTTTTTCAAACACTCAACAGAAACCTAGATAGAATCTCTAGTTCCTCAGAGGATGTGGCTAAGCAAGCTTTATGTTTATATAAAAAGTCAGTTTTTATAGTTTTAAGTTTCTACTTCCTGAGATTTGTTTTACCTCATGGTTATGGGCTGAATTGTGTCTTCCCAAAATTCATATGTTGAAGTCCCAATCCCTGGTACCTCAAAATGTAATTGTGGTGGTCAACTTTACATGTCAACTTGATTGGGGTAAGGGATGCCCAAAAAGTGGGTAAAACATTATTTCTGATTTTTTCTGTGTGTGTTTTCAAAGGAGATTATCACTGGACTTGGTAGGTTGAGTAAAGAAGATCACCCTCACCAATACATGTGGGCATCATCTGATCCACTGATTGCTTGACTAGAACAAAAAGGAAGAGGGAAGGAGAATTTGCTCTCTGTAGGAGCTGGGAAATCCATTTTCTTCTGTGCTCAACAACAGTGTTCCTGGTTTTTGTGACTTGAGACTCTGACTAAATGACACCACTAGCTTTCCTGGGTCAGGCTTGTAGATGGAAGATCATGGGATTTCTCAGCCTCCATAATCACATGAGCCAATCCTTTATAATCTCATTCTATAAATTTATATATTGATATATCATATTGGTTCTGATTCTCTGGAACACCCCTGACTAATACAATAACCATATTAAGAGATGAGGTCTTTAAGAAGATTATTAAGTTAAAATGAGGCCATTAAGGTCAAGCCCAGTTCCAATATGACAGGTGTCCTAATAGAAGAGTATGAGAAAGACACCAGGGAGGTGCTCACACAGAGAAGACCATGTTAAGAGACCAGAGTGTTGCCATCTGCAAGCCAGGGAGAGAGACCTCAAAGAACCCAACCCTGCTAGCTCCTTGATCTTTGACTTCCAGTTTCTAAAACTGTGAAAAAATAAAGTTCTATTCTTTAAGCTACTTTGTGTTATATTTTTTTTATGACAGTCCTAGAAAATCAGTAAACCCAATGATGGAGTTAAAGTTACTTGAGGAAGCTTTTTCTTTTCCTATGCCCTATAGAACAAGACATTGGACTAAGATCACACTGTATATACTAGTTGATTAAATTCAGTTCCAGAGGCATAGTTCTCGAAGTGAGATCTCCAGACAATCAGTATCAGCATCACCTAGACACTTTTTGAGAAATGTACATTTTTGAGCCCCAGGCACTATTGAAACAAACTCTGGGGATGGGATAGAGTAATCTGTTTCAACAAGTCCTCCAGGTGATCTGATTCACATTAAATTTTGAGAACAAGTGTTTCAGATGTACTGAACTAGGGACTGGGCAGCTGACATGCATGAGTGATGCAGCCCAAGACTAAGTCAACAGCAAATTCTGGCATCTTGGCAAATTAGAGAAGGCACACATCTTCATTGGGGTCAAGGCCAGCCAATACAGCTGGTTAATATGGAATGGTCTTTATTTTTTAGAGTAAGCAAGCAGAATAGATTCATAGATGGCTATTTCATGACTTTTAATTGTTGGTAGCAAATTTTGGTAATTGTTGGCCACCCAAATAAAACATGTTTGCAGGACAATTCCATCCTATGTAAGCTCTAATTAATAATAAGGGAGGGGCTTCCCTGGTGGCGCAGTGGTTGAGAGTCCACCTGCTGATGCAGGGGACACGGGTTCGTGCCCCGGTCTGGGAAGATCCCACATGCCGCGGAGCACCTGGGCCCGTGAGCCATGGCCGCTGAGCCTGCGCGTCTGGAGCCTGTGCTCTGCAACGGGAGAGGCCACAACAGTGAGAGGCCCGCGTACCGCAAAAAAAAAAAAAAAAAAAAAAAATAATAATAATAATAATAAGGGAGTTTGGAGGAGGGCAGTATGATAAAGCTTTGATTTCTCTTTTTATGTGTATGATTTCTTGCTACTATATTCAAAGAGAAGGAAATGAAATTGAGGAAATTACCTTTTTTTTCTCTTCTTCTTGGTGATTTTTATATATGTTGGACTAGAGATTTAAATACACTCTGTGCATATAATTCCTCACTCTGAAAATGTACAGTTTTAGAATGTATACTCTTCATTATTCAGTGTTGTTATTATCCTAAGACAGCGTTTGGATTTTGGTTCATTTACAAAAAAGGCAAGCTTGTCATTAATGGCCTGTCTCAGGTGGACAGAGGTCTGTTTTCAGAGCCCTTGCTGCACTGAGCCACGCTTCCACTGCCATCTGTGACTTTGTATGTGGGGATGTGCTGACTGGGACAGTTTCTTCTTCATTGACCATCTGCCACAGGTGCTGGAAACAGTGCCTGTAGTATTCAATCTTCAGATGAAAGGTTGAATTAACTGCCATGAGTTTCTTACTAAGTTGTTATGCCCACAGTTTGAATGCCATGTTCTATGGCAGAATCTGGTTTTATGGCTGCTTTTTTTTTTTTTTTTTTTTTTTTTTTTTTTTTTCTTTTTGCGGTATGCGGGCCTCTCACTGTTGTGGCCTCTCCCGTTGCGGAGCACAGGCTCCGGACGCGCAGGCCCAGCGGCCATGGCTCACGGGCCCAGCCGCTCCGCGGCATATGGGATCCTCCCAGACCGGGGCACGAACCCGCATCCCCTGCATCGGCAGGCGGACTCTCCACCACTGCGCCACCAGGGAGGCCCTATGGCTGCTTTTATTTGCTTGTTTGAGGGAATTTTTTGCACCGTTTAAAAATGAATACAGAGAGGAAAGAAAATAAACATTTTTATTAACTTCTTGATGGTTATAAAGTAGGAACGTTTGCCAGTGCCCTAAACAGCTGGTTTCTCCCTCCACCCTCACCTCTACACTTATTCCCACCCCAGGACCATAGCCAAGACCTTAAATATGATGTTTTCTGCCAGCAACACTACCATAAATAAGGATTATTGTTGGAAGAGCATGAAATGAAGTCACTCAAGTAAAGGATAAGAAGTACAGCTTAACAACTAAAGCTATAAAAATAATTAACAGAATATCTGCATATTTAAAGGAGAAGGACTGAAATGTGACAATTTACTTAAATCAGTTAAATCATATATCTAGTCCTTCATTTTGGGAAAATGAATTTTATTTTATAATATAAGTGATTGAATATATTTAGAAATGTGATTATATTCAGAAACAATCTTAAATTAATTAAAGTAGACACAGGGAAAGGAATTATGACCTTTATAATACAGATGTAAATATTAGCTTAGAGAGGCTAAATCTCAGATCAAAATATGATAGAGGGCTTCCCTGGTGGTGCGCTGGTTGGGAGTCCGCCTGACGATGTGGGGGACATGGGTTCGTGCCCTGGTCTGGGAAGATCCCGCATGCCACGGGGTGGCTGGGCCTGTGAGCCATGGCCACTGAGCCTGCACGTCCGGAGCCTGTACTCTGCAATGGGAGAGGCCACAACAGTGAGAGGCCCACGTACAGAAAAAAAAAAAAATGTATATATATATATGATAGAGTTAGAAGGCAAACTCTATACTGTCTTAATCCAAATAAAAAATAATAATACTTATGAGTCTTTTCACCACATAATCAACTCATACATTCCTGAACACAAAAATCCCACGAGTCAGATAACTTTGGATCAGCTATAACTTTATTAATTCATTCCCTAATTCATCAATAGACTCAAGATTCTAAAGGCTATAAACACTTCTCACTTGATTAGGAGGGAAATTTTGACTCTTTGGATGGTTTATCATTTCTCCCCTCCTCCAAATTCTAATATTCTTTTTAAACTAAAGTACCTTCCCTTATTTTCTTCACAGCTCTCAGACTTGGTTGTTAAGTATTCTGTTCCATTTTCAGCAGATTTTCTATTCAATGTAAGGATGAGGTGAAGATTAACATCCTGGCCATGTAGCAGATGAGAGAGAAAACAGTTCCTCAATTTAACGGAGCCTCATACTATAACCTCTGCAAGAAGATAAAACCCTGTACTCTTAAGTTTGACAGCACGTTTTCTTTAACTTTTTATCTTATAAGAAATTGCCTCTTTCTATGGCACTTGTTGTATTTTCAGTTTCCGTTATTCTCTCTGTCCCTGTTAGTGAGATCAGCATGTGCCAACCTGAAAAAGAAGAATGAGTTCAGCTGAGTTCCCAAAAGAGCTGAAATTGGAGGAGGAATATATATATATTTAAATAACCTCACATTGTATGGTTAAATGACCTATCCCAATTCTTTTTCACATCAAACTACAAAGAATTAGATATTGTAGTCTAAGATCAGATCTGCATCTACACAGACATTCAGTGACATTTTGCAAAGATGTGCACTTCTCTAAAATGGCCCCAATGTTCTTTGAAAGAAAAAGAAAATAAAATCAGATTGTGGCATAAAACAGTTACTATAAGAGATACATGTTTTGTCACAACTTTTTTTTTTTTTTTTTTTTGCGGTACGCGGGCCTCTCACTGCTGTGGTCTCTCCCGCTGCAGAGCACAGGCTCTGGACATGCAGGCTCAGTGGCCATGGCTAACGGGCCCAGCTGCTCCATGGCATGTGAGATCCTCCTGGACCGGGGCACAAACCCGTATCCCCTGCATCGGCAGACGGACTCTCAACCACTGCACCACCAGGGAAGCCCATCACAACTTTTTTGAAAAAATTTCCATCCAGATGCAAGACAGAACTACATATCAAAATAACTAATTTTGAGGCTTTTGGGGTGGCATCCTCCTGCAACTTAATCTCAAGTAAAGCAATCTCTACCACTGCATTCAGTTCTCAAGAGGGCAGGTTCTGACTTAGGTCAAGCCTACTTTTGAAGAAAACAAGCAGTACTTTTGTATGTCTTTTGCTCATTTTCACAATAATGTGATAAGTATTTTTTGGGCTGACTCTTAAAGACAGAGATGACTACTACATGAGCTCCAAACCTAAATTCACCTAGGAAATTCTAATTGTGACTGTAATATGGATTTACTTTCATTTTCAATGGTATGAAACTAGTTCAGTTGATTTATTTGTATCCCAAGTGTAATGAAACTTGTTCAGTTATAGATACCGTGACCAAAAAAAAATACAACTTACATTATGGGTTAGGCTAACTATATTATTGATCAAAATATTCTGCCTCCAGAGAGTACAAATTGACCTTCCTTAACTCCATCTGCTTTTATAACCTGAGATTTTAAAAATGCCTGAAACTATCTTCATCAGATCTATACCAACCACTAGATCAGATTTCACTTGGAATGCATTAATCAGAAAATCTCAGCTATATTATCTACCCACAGTGTGACTGAATCAACATTACCTTTCATCAATGACTATAATTTATATCTTTATTATTTGCCTTCACACTAAATGCTGGCAAAAACACACAAGACTCCTACATTCTAAGTTGATTTAAAAAATCCTATAAGGACATGTTTGGTTACATCAGAGAAACAGTACACAGTGTAGCGTGACAAGCTCTAGGGATGTGATGATCTGGGTGGTTCCATCAGTGGACACGCTTGATCTTATTTCTAATTGTTAGTGCTTTTTAAGGCCATGGAGGCAATAGTCACATGGGAATGTGCCCCATACCCAGTATCCTCCCTACCTTCTATCCTTCTCTTTTAGGTGGATCTCGTTTAGACACTGCTCTCATTTCCAGACCCCTCCATCAAATCATCACAATGAAAATGAGGACCTAGTCTACTGTCTCCTATGTTCATTAGACTTCATACTAATAATTGGGGTACTGATGCAACTATAGGCCAAAAAGGAAAACTGGATCTTGTTTTCCATCTCCACAATAATCCAAGATGCACCAGTACTTTCCATTGTTGAGAGATAAGAATTCTGAAGAGGAACTCAGTCTCTAAAGTCAGCAGAATCACATATTATATATTCTAAACTTTTCTATCTCAGGCAACAAAATATCCTTTTTATTTCACTTTTCCAGACACAGTGGTAATTGAATAGTTCATCAATGTTTAATCCTCAGCAAAAAGAAGGATAATACTTTCATGTAGCATATATTGGGTTTTTTTTTCTGTATAAAATCTATGATCTTCAAATATAGGTTTTCAGTATTCCTTTAAGCAGTCTTTTTGAAGTTCACCAATTTATGACTATTCTGACTTCTCTCTTCTCCTTCAGTTCATGAAGTTTCATCTTTCTCAATTAAAGGTCACTGGAGAATACTCAGCAGTTCTTAGAAAAGGTTTATGGTTTACTAATGTAGAAAACAAGTGCTTAGATTTTGATGTTTTAAGAGGTTATGTGGCAAATTCAAATTTATAAAATGTGAGCCTTAGCATTTTTGTCAACACAATTCCCTGCACCCAATCTTCTTCTGGGAGAATGACCTAGGAGATGTAGGACCCTTTCCTTCCATGGGCATATCTCATACATTCTGAATTATAAAACTAAAGTGGAACACTGCCTGCTGTTTTGGCTAGTAGCTAAGTACATTCATCTCTATTTCATCCCAGTTGATTTTGATCTCACTTCCTTATATTCAAAATATTGGCCTTACTAGATGTGTTGGTTTTTTGAGGCATTAATTTGGCTAGGATACAGTACCCAGCTGTGGAAACACTAATCTGGGTTTTCCTGTGAGCATATTTTGCAGATATGAGTAAAGCACATAAGCATTAACTTTAAAAAAGGAAGATTATGCTAGATAATTCCGATAGTCCTGTTCCAACCAGTTGAAGGGCCTTAAGAGCAAATCTGGAGCTTCTCTGATTAAGAAATATTATATGTGGACAATATCTTTAGCCGATGCTCTAGAGTTCTAGTTGACCCTTCCTGAAGACCTGTCCTACAAATTTCAGACTTGACTAGCCTGACAGTCACATAACCCAATTCCTTGCAATAGAAAACTAATATAAGTGTTTATTTTTTAAATAAAAGAAGCAACATTATAATCAATAAAGTGGAATTTCTTTTCTCCACAGGGTTTAAAATATAACAGGAGAGAAAATATTAAACACGCTCTTGCTACCCATGTTTCTATTAGTTTTCTATTACTCTTTTTAACAAATTAACACAAAATTAGTGGCTAAAAACAAATTTACAGTCTTCCAGTTTTGAAAGTCAGAAGTCCAAAATAGGTCTTACTGAGCTGACAACAGGGTGTTCACATGGCTGAGTTTCCTCTGGAGTCTCTAGGAGAGAATCCATTTTCTTGCTTTTCCCAGATATTACAGGCTTCCTGATTTCCTTGGCTTGGGGCCCCTTCCTCCATCTTCAAAGCCAGCCGTGTACCGTCTTCAAATCACTCTCTGACTATGGTTTTTTGCCTCATTCTTCCTTTCAAGTGTACTTGTGATTACACTGTGTCCATCCAGATAATCCAGGATAATCTTCTCATCTCAACGTTAGTTTATTAGGAAACTTATTTCCTTCTGCTACCTTAATTCCCCTTTACCATAAAACCTAATATATTCAAAGATTCCTGTGATTAGAACACATACACCTTTGAGGGGTCATTATCCTTTCTACAGAACCATATATTGCACTTGAATCCCTATTACTAATATTGAATTCTTTCATGCTTCTATCTGTCCTGAGCCTTCTAATGCAGGATCTCCTCTTTCCATAAATGTAAACTCCTTGATCCAGAGTCTAATTTTTGTTATTATTGTTGTTGTTGTTTTCCCAACACCTATCCAAGTGGTGATTAGACTTAAATTCATACCTTGGTGAGTCTACTAATTTAATACTGACTTTGAAGTCCATCTCTTTTTTACCTTGAATCCATACTTTCCCCAAAACCTGTCTTAAAATCTTCTTTTTTCCCTTTTCTCCTCCCTTTTCAAAAACTGCTGATCATTGTTTAAACATGCTTACCCTGCCTACCTTAAAAAGCACCCCTTTGATCCAGGCCATTTTCCTTTCTTCTATAAATTTCTTATACATTATTTTTACTTATTCAGTCCATTTCTTTTGAATTTTTATTTACATTTTGACTCTGTAATCTTTCTGAAACTATTGTTGTTAAGTTTTCAGAAGACCAAAAGGAGAGAAAGCAAAAAAGGAAAAGAACAGAAAGAGCAAATTCTGAGTGATTTACCTGTCTGTTGGTTACCTAGTCTCTACAGATGTTCAGATACACATCAGCTCTATGTGTTCCCTTGAAGACTAGGAGGACATCTAGCTGAACTGTCTCAGGAGCTAGTCAAGCAATGAAACAGTAAAGAATGCTAGAAAGAATTTTGGACTAAGATTTGACTTATATTCCCTGCCTCTTCTACTTAAAGTTGAATTCTTTGGAGGATAATGTTCTTGCCTACTTCAAAGAGTTGCTTTGGGAAACTACAGGGCTAAATACTTTAAAGTATTGAATCATCTATTTACATAAATAAAATACGTGCATTTCTATTGGAAATAACAGATAATCACTATAAAATATAAATGATGATCACAGGTATAAATACTACTTTTGAATCTTCAATAAATTAAATTTTATAAGGACTCCATTGTAAAAAAAATGAAGCTGTGAGGTACTGAGGTTCTGAGGAATACAGTTTGGAAATAATCCATATATTTATTATTGTTTGAATACAAGTAATTGAAAATTTCAGAAATTTCAAATAAAATCAATCTGCTTTTCATTTTCCTATGTGGAGGAGCAGGTATTTTTTTTTCTAAGTTTGAATTTTCAAATTATAGAAAATAAGAGCTCTTTTCAGATTTGATATTTGACACAATTATCATACTCTTTTCAAGTATGACATTTATTTACTTATTCATTCCATGAAAATAAAATCCTATAAATATAACTTTATATACAGACTGAAAATAATTAAGCAAATTGTAAAGCTCTTTATGTTTGAAAGGAAATTCGACATAAATTGAAGATTGCCATTCAGGGAAATTACCTTCTTAATTGTCTGCTCCTTAATACTAGTATTCAGAAAACTAATGCTTACACTTTCTTATACAGTCTTACATTGACTATGAATATCTGAGTCTGAGTAGCTTCTGAAAATGCACTAAATGAAGACTATTGAATGACACCAGATGTCACTGGTTTTGAGGGGTCTTTCATACATGTGATTCTATATGTTTGGGCAAATGTAACATTTGCCATTTACTACAAAGTTCTAGGGATATTATAAAAGATAAATAAAATTAGAAACAACATTCTAGTTTATGTTATGGCCTTATTTTTGTAGAAGCTAAAGGCAAGAGAGTCAGTGCTTAGGAAATGGTTGATTAAGTGAAATAAACTCATTTCCTTTCAATATATGCCCCTATAGGCTTACTTTAGCTGGTTTAAATTAAAATTAAAATAGAATAGCAGAGGTAAGAAGCATGAATGGATGGCACTAAACTTTAAGTTTCATTCATAAAAATTACTTTCCAATTTTAATAGAAGATGTAGTTTCAGTTTAATTTTGAAAGTATATTTTAACCCACTCTAATCTACATATTTTAAATAATTAAAAATGGAAAGTACGACATATAGCATAATTTTATTTATTTTCTTAAAAAATGGTTTATTTATGACACTAAGAGAATGTTTAATACCCAAAAAGGGAATCTCAGAATTGTTCATTATTCAAGTAAATTGCTTTCCCATGTTTTCTGTATTTTTCCTTAATAACAAATGATCTCTAAATTAAAATTTACTACCCTTTGAAATAATGTAAAATTTAGAAAATTTTCTGGACTTTAGCTATTTAGTTTTATTTGAGTGGAAGTGTGTTAAACATTCACTAATGTAGTATTTAGTTTGCTAAATGTGTGACTATATTAAATAATAACTAGACATTTCTAGATATTGTACATACCTCAACTATTTCCCAGGGTAGATAATTGGGATGGGTTTCCATGTTTTCTGAAACTTTATTTAGTTTTTACATTACTTTTCTTCAATAATAGATAATTGTGTTTATTATTCCAATAGTATAGCAAAGACTATAGAAAATTGTTGAATTTTATAATTCATTTTACTATAATTTTTTAATTACTTTCATGAAGAGTTTAATGTGTTGAAATTTTTTTCTTAAGGACTAGGTGTTCAAAGTTATCTAAAAACATCAACACTATTTTTTTTTTAATTTTGACAAATTTAACTGCCCCCAAACTAAAATAAATTCATTTATTCAATCAATCAATACTTATTTATTTTTCATAGTATGAATATTTCTACTATGTCCTAGTTGTAGGAACAGTAATTGAAAAAGACAAAGTCCTTGCTTACATGAAGTTCTCATTTCAAAAGAGGAAATACACACAAATATATAAACAAATACATAAACAAAACTTCTGACTTTTTTCTCAGGCTACTGCACTTCTTAGACACTGCCTTTCAAGGCACAGTTGGTGTTCTTGTATTCTTGGCACATTTGAAGCTTATTCTATGCTAAGGAATTTTTCATTGATTCGTTACATAGAACCATGTACTTTACATGAAACACTCCTACAAATTCAAATATTGGGATCACAGCTTAAATGACACTTTCTCAGAGAGGTCTTCCCAGTTTTCTAACTACCCCCTCCAAGACTCTTATTTATTACTTTTTTATTTTCTTCAGGGCATGGGACACAAACATATTATGTATGTAGAACTTATAAAAATAATTTCTATACACACATATTTGATGTGTTTATAATATTTATATGCAATTGTGTTTATTTCCTTATTCATATATTTGCTTATTTCCATATATTCTTCTCAGTAGATCATAGACTTCTGGAGAGGTGGCACAATTTATCAACCTTGTTTATCATTAGGAACAATTCTTGAGTCATAACAGGACTTGAAATCCTTGCTAAATGAATGCATCAATGAATGAGGGTCACGGATAACTATTTCAATAGATGGTAGAAGTCATTGAAAGGGCTTAAATCACAGAGATAGAGGATCTGATTCACATATTAGAAAGATCATTCTGGTTTTTGCCTGAAGACACAGATGTTTTATTTCCTATGGGTATCATGCCCTTATTGTAGTTCACAAACACATTATGAGTGTCCATAAGAACATAGATTTCATGAATGCAAAGACTACAACTTTTATCTTTGAATTTTGATGCCTAATGAAAAGCCAAGTACTATTAGTACATTCAGAAATATCTGTTGAATAATAAAATGACTTGTGAGTTGTAGGCATTCAGTTAAGCACAATGAATAAGCTGATTATTAGGCTCAAGTCCTGACTTCAAATATTCAATTTCTAATTTCAAAGATTCAATTGGCTAGTAATAAAGGCATGCTTGCTAGCAAATGATTGAATACAAAGTTCTATAGAGTAAACTAAATTGGAAACTGGATACTGGTCTATTGCTTTGATATGGAAGACCAGATATTAAAATAAAACAAAAACAATGTTTTTATTAAAGTTGGTCTTGGAAAACTTTTATTATTTGTTTTGTGCTCATGTTTATTTCATCTTACAGCTTACATCTATGAGTTTATAACTTACATTAAATGTATACCATTAGATAAAATTTAGTGTATACGTGTGATGATAGTTTCTGAAACCATGTTGTTGACCACATTTTTAATATAATTTAATGAAAACTACTTTATAAAACATAAAAAGAACCTGAGTTTGTATCGAGATAAACCTGATTTCAATCCTTAATCCACTATGTATTACTAGATGATTGATTAATATTCACCACAGGACCTGATGTAGTGAATATTAGCTTTTTTTTTTCCCCAACTATGAATTAAGCTGGTCTCACTAAATTAGTGAGATCTTCTGCAAAGCCAATTGTTCTCAATGTATAGTACATATACTGAGGGTGGTAACTGTGATGCCTTTTGATGAGATGGCTAATAATAGGTGGAATAAAACATTATCTCTTCAGCACAAGGGCAGGGCAAAGGGTTGGAGCAAATAGAACAACATACATCAAGACTACTAGGACTAATAGAGCTCCTTCCTCTGGTGGCATTGGGTGGCAGGATAGATAGTTTATTGGGAAGACTGGGTCACGGGGTGAGGTCAGCTCAGCAGGAATGAGTATTCTTCCAGAATTTGCCACAATGCCAAGCAATCCAAGGCTCAAGGGTCGGAGGAGGTCATTGAGAGGATGTGCTTACCAACTGACCCATGAGCTGGACGCAGGCAATAGGGGATCCTCACAACTGCCCTGTCCTTGGAATGAATGTTCAAGTTCCACCCACCATTCCCACACTAGGAGCTGTTTCAAGGACATATCTTTGAGAGAGTCAGGTGTTGTTGAGACCATCTGAACTGAATATGGGACTGAACACACTTTGGGCCTCTATATAAACTTTTTAAAGATTCTGGCAAGCAGCTGCAGAGATCTACTCATCTTGCAGCCACGCAAGACAAGCTTAGTATGTAATTTCCCTGGCTTATTAAACCTGCCACCCATCAATCTGGAGTTGTCTGCTTCTTTCTTTGGTGTCCCCTTCCCCTGGGTGTATGGGGACCAGTTTCAGGTTTCACTCAGGAAGCTCTCAAGGTTTGCAAACCAACACTCAGTGGCTGCAGTAGGTAGAATTTTGGCCTTCATGACATTCACCCACTAGTGTTACTCCTGTGAATGTGTTACACTGCATGGCAAGAATAACTTTATAGATGAGATTAAAATAAGAAGTTTACCTTGTATTATCCAAGGGGCTCCAAAATAATAACATGAGCCCTTAAAAGTAGAAGAGGAAGGCAGAAGCACAAGTCAGATAAGCAAGGCAGAAAGAGAAGTCAGATATACAAGTATGAGAAGGCTTTAATTTATGTGACTGGCTTGAAGATAGATCTAGGGGACCATATGGAAACAATGAAAGGAAATTAATGCATCCAATATCCTGAGTAAGCCTAGAAGATTCTTTCTCAGAACCTCCAGGTAAAATCATATGTCAGCCAACAACTTGGCTACTTCCTCATAAGGCCCTAAGCAGTGTACTCAGTAGGGCCTGCTGGATTTCTGATCTGTACAACTGGAAGATAATAAACGGTTGTTATTTTAATTGACAATATTTGCGGAAGTCAGTTACGGCAACAATGGAACACTAATAAAATATCTGAGCTGAACAAGCTTCAGCCCAAGAGAGAGACCTGATGGAATCCAGGAGCCAGTGATCTTCCCCAACCTCTGGTACAATTAAGCACCTCCTGAGGCTGAAAACTTGACCCTGGGTAAGTCAGACCTGAGGCCCAGTCTTGGCTGCCTTTTTATTAAGTATCTCTGCCAGTCATTTCTCTAAGTCTTAGTTTACTCAGGACAACACCATCTATCTAACTCAGTGGGTTGTTGTAAGAATTGTTTTGATTTTACATATAAAACTCTTGCTGGAAACATAGTAAGAGATTCAGAAATAGTATTTACTTTTACCATTAATATTATTTATCAGGCATAGCACCCAAGGGTCTTTGAGAAGATTTTGTTGCATTAATCTATGGCTGTATAAAGACTTAACTCAAAATGACATGAGTTTCATTTCTCTGTGATTCCATGGATTAGGAGTTCAGATAAGGCAGAACACAATGGTTTGTGTCTCTCTACAGTAGCAGAGGCCTTGATGGGGACCACCGGAATGGCCCGTAGCAGCTAGGATGACTCAACTGATGTCTTATTTCAGAGTCTCAGTTCTTACCAGGCTCCTCAGCTGTCTTCCATGTCTCATTTCAATCTAGCTTTCTTAAGCTTCCTCACAATATAGTTGCCCCGGGAAAGTGGGATTTTCTACGTGGTGAATGACTTTCCCAAAAGATTATGCAGAAACTGCCGTCTTTCTTTTTTTTTTTTTAGATGTTGAGGGTAGGAGTTTATTAATTTACTTATTTATTTTGGCTGTGTTGGGTCTTCATTTCTGTGCAAGGGCTTTCTCTAGTTGCGGGAAGCGGGGTCCACTCTTCATCACGGTGCGTGGGCCTCCCACTATCGCGGCCCCTCTTGTTGTGGAGCACAGGCTCCAGACACGCAGGATCAGTAGTTGTGGCTCACGGACCCAGTTGCTCCACAGCATGTGGGATCCTCCCAGATGGGGGCACGAACCCGTGTCCCCTGTATCAGCAAGCGGACTCTCAACCACTGCACCACCAGGGAAGCCCAGCTTTCTTAAATTTAAACTTAAATTACTGTACCTGAAGTAACATTGTTTAAGGGTACAAACTTACAACTAGAAGACAAGTAAGTCCTGGAGATCTAATACACGCCACAGTGAATATAAACAAGATTGTGCTATAATAAACTTGGTAAGGGACTAGATCTTACTTATATCCACCACAAAAAAGAAATAATAATTATGTGATGTGATAGAGGTGCTAACTATCACTACAATGACAATCATATTACAAAATATAAATGCATCAAACTAACATGTTGTATATCTTAAAATTATACAGTATTATGAGTCAAATATATTTCAGTTACAAATAAATAAATAAACTACCAGACTTGAAATTTGCACAGTATCACTGCCTCTCATTTTACTGAACAAACCAAGTTACAAGGCCATCCCAGATTCAAGAGGAAGTAAAACAGGCTCTTTTCTTTGGGGAGAATTTCACTTATGTACAGGATGGGAAGGAACTGATGGTGGATATCTTTGATAATCTCTCCCACAGATTGCTAAATTTAATCATTTGGTCAATAACTAACAAAAAGCAAAATTCTTTATATTATCTGAAAAAACTTACTAATTCATTTGAACATCACACTGAAGCTATTTTAGAAATTATAAAAAAATACATTGTTTTTCCAAAAGGACAACAGTGATGAGTAAAGAAGATATATTTTGCATCATACAGCAGGCATCTAGAAATAATATAACAATCAGAAGGAGATATTGAGCAGATTCACTTTAAAGAATTTCTTCAAAGAAGACTTTTTGAACAAAACGTATACTGCATTTTATTTAGAAATATATTCTATATATTCTCAGTTGCCAACTTAGTTGGTAAAAATAGCACCTTTACCTCTTCCACATTTATTCAAAAATTAGTGTTATATTGAAATAATAAAATGTTTTTATTTTTTATAGAAAGTTGTGTTAATCTAAACTACATTGATTGATAATATTTTCAGTATTCTTATTGAGGAACATATTAACAGTTATCTTTGTTTTGTAAATCGAAAAATATATTTTATTTATTTTATAATGGAGTTTCTCTCTCTCTCTCTCTCTCTCTCTCTCTCTCTCTCTCTCTATATATATATATATATATATATATATATATATATTTAACTTAGAAAATTGATATATAAGTCACTCAACCAAAAAAAACAATGAAGACAAAATAAAATATGAATGTCACAAGTGATTCCTCTCCTTGTCTCCTTTCAGGAATGAACATAAAATGGGAGAAAGGGACACTTATACCTGATGTTCCCCCATCTAATCTCAAATCCACTCTGGCTTTTGTTATATGAGCATCTCACCCATCTGGGTGTGATTCTATTGTTGAAGGGTATATATTTTTAATGGAATACTGGTTCTAAAAGTACGACAATGGCTTAACTGATGCTTACCTAAAGGAAAAATATTCCAGCATAGAAAGAAAGATACATTTTAAAAAACATATTAAGAACAGTATAGCAATTTCTATGAGATACAGTCCAAGGAGATTTGAAGAGTGATTTTGACCACTCTTTATTTATTAGCCAAATTTAGAAACCAATTCTCATATAAAAGATGAGCTAAAGGAATTAGTAGGCTTAACTGCATGAATAGAAAATTTTTTAAGTGCATTTTTAAAATCACACAGAGAAATATGTGATTCTTTATTTTTGAAAAGATATAGACATAGAAAATTAAGCTATTTAAATTTATTTAATGTTAATTTTAAATAATAGATTAAATTTTATATCTGAACTCAAGGAACATTAGCCAAGTAAGAGAAAATCTGTTAAGTGTATAAAATCTGTTATAATGTGGTAAATTATAAAGATGCAGAGTAAACATCCCTAAGTGTTAAAATAAGATTTAGCAACATAGAATAGATTTACTTGTATTTAGCAAAGATCTCATAGTTGTTGCTGAAGAAATACTAAAGTACAAACAGGCCTTTATCCTGGAACTTTTGTATGTCAGTTGAATAACAGTCAATCCCACACGAGTTAAAACTCATCTGCTCAAAAGCACAAAATTTGTTGAGAATATAATAAATTTGATTATACCAAATTGAGGCAAACAATTTTTTTCAAGGAAAATATTTTACCATAGCAACCATATAATTGTGTATGTAAGTGTGTGTGTGTGTGTGTGTGTGTGTGTGTGTGTGGACATGTGTGTGTGTTTGAAGAAGGAATGTGTAAAGTGATAAAAGTAATATTTACAATTTCAACTTCTGAAATATAATCAGCCCTGGGTAATGGCAAGCACAACAACTAAATGACAGCATGTGTTTTCCAAGATGGAATCACTGTCTGTGTCTGTACCTAGGTATCTAAAGTGTCACCTATTTTAAAATTAGAACTTTAAAACTATGAATGCTTATAATTTTAACTTTGATCAGACCAAAAGTTAATATTTGTGACCATAATTTAATAATAGTGCATCAATTCCTCTCCTCAGTTTGGAAGAGCCACATCTACGAAGGCACTGACAACTTGAAGAGAGGAGTCTTCCAGTCCAAGGAGACACCGGCAAGGTATATACAGTTCAAATACATGCTTGTTGTTTGAAAAGTGCCCATTGTCCAAAGGAAGACACACTGCTACCATGGAACAGTAAAGATATTGACATTCCAAACTAACACCTATTTTTATGATCTACTCACTCAAAATAAGTGAATATTAAAATTCCACAGCACATTCAACATAAGGGATAAAATTAATTTTCTGTTTTAAAATGTTACCATTATAACAAATTTAGTGTAATATAACAGTGCTCTTTCTGTTGTATTATTTTACTCATCTCTAATACCTAGAAGTATTAAATTTACATAAATTAAAAAAATAAAAGAAAAAGTTTTGTAAATGTGACTCCTAGGATAAAGGAGACCTACACTGTAAAGTAGAATTAGTACTCTAATAAAGAGTTTCCTTAGCTTCTCCATCAAAGACAATATATCTTGTGAGATTAAGAATAAATTGATTTCTGTGATGAGGAATATCAAAATGTTAGCTTCAAAAAAAATCTGAAGAAATCCAACCAAGTTATAAAACAGGGAAATGCAAAAGGGAAGGAGACAAAGACTGGTAGGAATTTTCCAAGCTCTTGTCTGTTACACTGTTTCTTATAATGTGGAATGATTTATTATCTATCAATCTAGTCTCATTATAAAATAAAAACATTTCAAAACTATCACAGTTTAATATTGATTTCCACCACTTTCAATGACCTAGAGCCAGGATATCTGAATAAAAATCATTGATCTAACCTTCACAAATTAACAAAGTTTAATATTTCTTTTAAAATTATAAAGTATCAATTACATAACAATTAACCAATTATCTACAGAAAATGGTTAAAGAAGGCGACAGAACCAGGATTCAAACCTAGAGATATTTATATTCACAATCCTAGCTCTTAGCTCTATGCCACATAGCTTTCTTTCTCTACAATCTGATACACTGAAGCTTTGTACAGGGGAAGTATAAGCATAGCCAATGAGGTTTACCTGAGGTGTGATTATTGCTAATTGAAAACAAGTGCATTGATATAACAGTGGTACACATCAATATCCAATGCTTCACTGCCTTAAAAATGACAGTCGATCCTTCCATACAGCTATATTAAATAAAAATGAACACATGAATAGTATGACACATTAGATGCTCTCAGTCAATGAAATAACTACTAGAAATATAGAACTACAAACAGTGCTTTTCAATTTTTGTTTAAAAAGACACTCAAAATCTCATGGAAGAAGGCATCTCTATTAAAATGTGAACATCTACAATGTCAGCTTCAGACAACTTTCAAAACCTTTCCGTTTGAAAGATGAAAAGAGGACATTTTAAAATAGAATCACTGCCCAATTAACCATTTATGAAAGCAAGTGAAGTTTCAAAGAGAAGGACCCTCAAAAAAAGATATCTAGAAGATGATATCTGCATTGATGACATTTGGATTCTTACCCTCTGCATCTACAAGTGGTGGTTCTTGCCATCTCAGAGTTTTCACAGTATTTCATACTGATAGGGGTGAGGTAAATGCACATGAAACCATCAACTGAGGAAGTCTGTCACTATCCTCAGGATATAGGAAAGCTGGCAACTTGGGTATTAAGGGTTATGAAGTTTCTCCACAATGTTCAAGGGCAAAAATGCCGCATTCACTTACTTTCCTAAATAAACATTAAGTGTGGCTCTGTTCCTGCCTGAATTATTTTGTGGAAAAATTAAGTATCTGTTATTTTAAAGGTCTCTCTACTTTTCTTTAGTAATTATAAAACCCTAGATGTTTGGAATTCAGAGAAATGGAAGAGACTTTTGTTTCTGATATAGTGCTGCCATCTTTGAGATGGCCACCATGCAAGCCTTCCTGGGCCACTTAAATCAAACGGCCCCAGAGTTCATGGCACTGCTTTTCCTGCAAAATGGTTACCAATTGTATTTACTGATTTAGTGCTTGAAAACCACGTATTGATCACATGGACAAAAATAATAATAATTTTAATTTTCAGTTGCTGTATAGTTTTATGCATTTTTAAAATTATTATTTCAATTATTATTTGTTAAAAGTAAAACTAAATTTATGTTTTGGTGTAATTTTTAACAAGTAATAATTTGGTGGATTTTGAAATGCAATTATTTTTAAAAGCATTCTTGGGAAAATGCATCTCTTAATACATTTTTTTATTATAAATTCATGTACCCATAGATAAATCTTGCTTACTGTTAGAAGGTGACCATCAGATTCTATATTTCTATATTCTCATTTTTAGAGATTTAAGCTCTGAGAAATCTTATTCTTAGAAATAAGGAGATGAAAGAAGAGGCTTTTATATAAGTCACTCAATTCTTTGAATTCTTTCAAAGAACTATGACAAAAATTGCAGAGTAATTTATCATAAAAACTGATTTATAATCATGTGTCCACTGACAACTCAATTAGATATTTTTTTCAATTTTTTGAAAGAATTCAATATAAAAACATAAAAAAAATTATTTGTCAAAGGTTTTGTTACCTAGCTATTGGAGTCATCTTCTTTTTAAAATAGAGATGAATGTTTTGAATTGTCCCCTTTGTTTTGCATCCTGGAGATTTCAGTGCCCAAAGACAATGCATCAGAGTCAAGTTCAAGAAGGTTGAGAAGTACACTTCTCTTTTGAAAAATGAAACCTTGTGGTAGAAAGGTTTTTTTTGTTGTTGTTTTGTTTTTTAAGGAAAGAATGGAAAGAGGAACAACAAGAATTAGGAAACAGTTATTCTAATCTGACACCTGAAAACTGGTTAAAATTATTTGCTTGGTCAGAATGCTCTTCATAAAGTTTTCTCTTTAACCCAGGGTTTAGCAGACCTCAGATTGAAATTAGGAGCATAAATGGCAAATAAAACCGTTCAAACAACCAAGTCAGTTTTATTTTCTGTAAAGTAAAATCTCCAACTTCATTTTAAAATTCAATTTAATGTCTTTTGAATTGTCCCTATAGCAGTCATCTTAATTTAATGCATTTTGAAGTGTCCTTATACAATCATCTCAACTCTGAATTCTAATTTTAAGATAGATATGTAGATACTCACATTAAGAGATAGTTACATCAATCTCTGGGTTACATCAATTGTAGTAACTGAACTCAACACTGAAGACTTGACCAGTGGTAGAACGAGGTCCCATCTCACAGGTCACGCAGAAACAATTTCATAAAGGAAAGCCTATTGGGGAAAAGAAGTACATAAGGGAAGCATTGCAGACCAAGGGAGATGGAGTCCTTCTGAAAGGTCAAGTAATTTTTGTCTTAATACATGATTTAATTTCTCTACCTTTTCTATACTTTACAGACTATAAGGACAATCATTCTTCAGAGCAGAGGACAACCATGCAAAATCATTAAAGTGATATGCTTGGGAAATAAGTCCTTCCATCACTTGATACGGTTAGTAGGTACTGAAAAAAAAGTCCCTTCTATTCTAATACTATCCTAATACTATCTCTATAAATGCCCATTTTCTCTCTGTTATGCTCTCTCTAACTCTTTTGTTTCTCTCTCTTTCTGCCTCAGGCTAGGATGCATGTTCCAGTTCTAAGAATTAACTCAAGAATCCAGGCAGATTGAGACTTGCAAAGTAATAACGTATCCAAAACGAGATTACCTTTCTTTTTTCCAAGGTAGAAGCTATTAATTAAAAGTGTGCCACTTAAGATAGGTCTGACTGGACAAGATGAGAGTTTGAATCACTATCAGATATATGTTTGGTTGTATTTCATCCTTGAGGGACAAAAAAAAATCACGTTAAGATTAATGCATCTTTGTTAATAATATAACATGTAAATCACAAAACAAACTAATAAGTAGTAATAGCATGGGTTTAAATATACTCTGTCACCTTGGGGAAATAATGTTTTTATCATATAGGGAACCCATAAGATAGTACAAAAATGGAAAAGGACAATAAATAAGCAAAGCAGAAGCCTCTACTAATTTAGTAGCGACCACAAGTTTTCAACACAAAGGGGGCATTCTTTGGTAACATGGTTCAAAAGAATTTTTATTTAGGTAGAAAATAAAGGCTTTACATAATTAGGTGCATTTAGTTTAAGGGTTGTTGCACAGTCTCCTTAATGGCGGTGAAAATAAACAAAACCTCCCAAATGAGAACAAGTAAAAGATATTTATCAGAGTTTGATATAGCAAGAGAATAGTCACCAACACTTGCATTTCACAGAGACTACATGGCAGGCAGGGAGTGGAAAATGTTTATAGTGTAAAGAAAATAAAACTTCACATGTGACCTGATTGGAGATGTTGGCACAGGGAATCTGGGGGTGGGCTAACCAGAATGGGGCATCCTGTGTGACTGTTTAGGGCTCATAATTGGCTTTTTGTGGTTGGGCCTAAGTTGGAGCTGGAGAGCAAAGATCAGGGAAGCTGTCAGTTATCAACTAGTTCCTTACTGTTTGGGGCCAAATGCTGCAGAAGTTGTGGTTTAAACTGATGGCTGCAGAGGTTCTGTGTCAGTGTTCTGTTTTTACACGTGAGATGGCCATTGTCCATTCATATAGTCTCTGTTATAGTATAAGGGCCGAAACTACTTCAGAGTTCCAGGTAATAAGGATTTAGTAAGTTGTACAGTGCTTAATCTTTGCTTTCTGGATGTGGTGATTGGCCTAAAGAAGCGTTTTTCATTCAAGTTCAAGCTGCATGGAACATATTATTCCAACTCCGAGGAGGCTAAACTGGGAACCAGAGTCCTTCAATAATGTATTTGAACTTGAAATGAAGAGAGAGCAAGACTCAATTGGGAAAATAGGGAATGTACAACTTGAACTTGACAACAATTCCACCTCTACAGCTGTGCCAGAGACCAGTGTGAGAAATAAGGCTGAGAACCAGGGGAGGGTAGAGATGGGAAATCAATAGGAATATATAAAAATGGAAAATGTGTTTCTGAAACATAAAGTCAAGCAGTGCCCCTGCCTTTCTTGAAATTTTACACAAGAACTAGTTAGTTCTCTTGTTTGCCAAAGTGTTTCTGTGTCATCGTTTGCAGTCTAATGAATCTTGATTATGACTCGTTAAGAGTTTATGAAATTCCTGTTATGGATAAGGGCCTGTGGCCCACAGTACTGTGTTCTCTGATATTTGGCTCTTTTCTCTTTGAGGCACATGGAGACTGTACTTCTGACACCACCAATTCCTTGCACTTAGGAAGAATCATGTGACTCTGGGGCAATGACATATTAGAAGTGACATGTGTCACTTCTGAGCTTAGATATTTAAATGCTGAAGGAATTATTTCATCTCTTCTCTGTCTTCTGATACTAGATATTATGGAAGTGGCCTCATGTCACCTAAGGGACACTGGGTGATTGATCAGTAATGAAGCTGAAAGGTCACCAAGCACTGTAAGTGAAGACAGATTAGAGTTTGGACTTTATCCTGGGGACATGCAATATTCAGCAGGTTTTTGTGATTATATATTCTGTTCAAAGCAATGCGCTAGTGATAATAGAAAGTAATTACACTCTTGTAAGCAGGGAGTTGACATGGTCAAATGTGTGTTTGTGAAGGATCACCCTGGCTGCCTTGTGCAAAATAGTTTGGAGAGGAAAGTGAGTGCAAAGGAGAGACCAGTTAAAGAGCTCAGTCTTTGCATGAGACAGAAGAAGTGGGTGTACTTCCCTTAACTACGTTTTCATACAAAACAACCGAATATTCCCTGGGTTTTGATACATGGAGGAGTGAAAGAGAAAAAGAATACAGGTCCCTAAAAATCAGGAAGTTTATAATTTAAAGAATTGCTATGTGCCAGCTGCTTATAATTTATTTTCATGCTTGAGAATGCCTTCCGTAAGCACATTCTAGCAAAGCATAAAATAAATAAACTGAAATAGAATAAAACCTATTAGATGTTAGAATTGTAGCACCAGACAATCACATCACTACAAACTATGAATATACAATTTTATATATATAAGCACATTAAGTTGAAAGAAACTTTAACTGAATTTCGGTAAATTAATCAATAAAACATGTTTTCATATACAGCATTTTTTTGGCATACTGAGTGTTCTTAATCTTTAAAGCACATGAGTATAATACCTCAGGAAAGACCTGTTCTCCACACATTTCCTATATAAAGTACAGAAGAAATAATAAAGAGCCAGTGTGTCTTTCTCTGCAGTGTGATGTTGGCATATATAAATAAGCTTCTTTGTGCATAAAATAAAAGGCGTGGGACCAAAGTTTCTGATTTTTACAGTGTTTTTTTCTTTCTTAAGAAAAAAAAAATAGCCAGATCGAGGGGAAAGCCATTTAGGAGAAATAATTGTCTTCTAGCAGCCAGCTTGCAGAAACTAAAACATATAGCAATGATGTAAAAAAAGTTGTTTTGACACTTTGGTAAATGAAAGTGTAAGATACATAGGAATATATTAGAGGTGCATGCATATCTGTGGCCCGTGAAAATTGCTGATTATAAAGGAGAGGGTTAATGATCTCTAATTGTGCTGTAATCTGAGTGCAGTATAATAGTAATGAAGATAACAGATTTGTGTGTTAATATGAAAAATATTAGAGGGGTGGATGCACACTGCTTGGGATAATTAATTCTACCCTCCACTCCCTATAAACATGTCCATATATAAACTGAATTAGATTCGTAAGAGAATCCAAAGAACAACAACAAAAAAAAAATAGTCTGTGAACAAGTTTAATATTGTACGGGTGATTAAATTACTATTTTTGATGTTCTCTGTGACTATCTCATTTAGTTTCTATTGTGTTTGCTTTTTATTCTAAGGGTTTTTTTTTATGAATTGAATAATGCATAAAAATCTGCAGACCTACGCAGAAAGTTTGGATGCAGTGCCATTTAGAGTTTTATCTCACAGCAAATCCTAATAGATTTCTGGTGGTATCTGTATCTATATCTATATCTATATTTTGTTGTTGTTGTTGCTGTTTAGAGCTCTGAGTGTGTGTGTGTGTGTGTGTGTGCGTTAATCTTACTCTTTCCACTTCAAGGAAAAATATTAGACAATTGACATAGTAGATATTTTGCATCTAATGTCAACCAGCTTCTATTTAAACTAAAAGAGAAATCAAATTGCTTCTGAGAATGGTAGAAGCATGTTGTTTAAAAGCAAGCTACTAAGAAATGGATAAAGGCATTTAGAGGTGAATAATAGAACTGTAAATTAAGAAGTAGAAAATAAAACTGTTCAACTCCATTTCTAAAAGCAGATTATGCCCTTTTCCCAGTTCTAAAACCCTTCAAAGCAGCAATGATTTCATTGTTTGTCTTATTATTCACTATCAACATTACTTAGATTACTGTTCTGCAAAATTACTTTGCTTGGGCGACTTTAACAAGTACCAGAAACTTACAGCTCACCTCTATAATTATCACAGCATCCCCAGGAATCATTAAAAACCAAACCCAAATAAAGTTAAACTTGAAACATTGTTTGTGAAAGGACTTTAAATTTTATTTGCTTTTGATGCAAGGCATGGTGGTCTGTCTCTGCCTCTGTGTGTCCTCTGTACTTACCAATGTCAACAGTATGTCCAAGTTTGTGAAGAGACCAGACACTGATACCACCTGGGCAAAACAAATAATGCTTAGTTATTCAAATTTACAGAAGAAAAGAAGCACATACATGTTCATGGCAAAATGATGAATGTTTCAAGGACCTGGATACCAGTATCCTTGTTAGGGGAGCCCCCAAGGCAGATTGTAATTTCTGAGGAAAGGAGCGGTTCCTCACACCTCAGGAAGCTCCATACCCCAATCAAAGTGCATCTTTGCACTCATGGCTTGAACGATTGTTCTTTTAGTCTCGTCTAGACATATGCCAGAGACTAGCTTATCTAGGCCTGGTACACTTCATTTATCATGATTATGCAATTTGTCTAAAGGGTACAGTATAGGTCAGTGCTTTTAGGTGTAACAGTGGGTTTTATTAATCATCCTCAGCCCCTATGGGATAAGTAGTTCTCCCTGAAGTTTATATGTGTACTTAGAGCTAGAACAGAACTTTGAAACCAGAATAAGAGTCACTTAGACTGATGTCTTTGGAACTCATGAGATCAACTCGGAATGCTACATTGCACCCCTTGGAATAACTTTATACATTAGTAAGGTCATATTTTATCACCACCTGTTCCACTCCCATGCTTCTTTCTTTCATTCTGAATTTGAATAGAGGAAAATGTAGAGTTATTGTTAGTCTCTTGTAAAAGCTTGGGTAATATTAGTTGCTTTAACACATGATCCTCAAGGTTAAATAAGATTAAAGGTTAAATTTGATGTCTTGACAACATTGAAATGAAGACATTCCCAGTCAGTGGGTGGCTTTCTTCACATGGTAGTTCAGGAACTCAAGGTCTCCTTTCTTACAGCTCCAGTGAACTGCGTTGTCTTGGATCTCTCTATTTTCAAAAGACAAATGTGAAAAGAACTGGAGGATCAGGGAGAGATTTATATGATCCAGCCCTGGAAGTGGTGCATGTTAATTTGGTCTCAGTCATATGGGAATGTAGTCAAGCTATGTACCCAGGAGAAAGAATTTTAGTGAAGAGCTATGAACCTCTGCCTCAGCTTTTCAAATCCAGCTTTGTGGAATGTAGACCTAGTGGGAGACAATATAGACCTTATTCTCTATATTATATTGTGTAAAGGGTCTCACAATACAGTTTTTGTTGTCGTTATTAACATATGTGACTTTGCCTATTACAATGCCCCATATACTTGTAGGTTTCCTGGACCAATGATCTTCAAAATGGGGGTGGAATTGGGGGCGGGGGGAAGTGATTACAAACATATCCAGAAAAACTCAGACTTAAGTCTTCTAATAAGGTATGCTTACATGAATATGAAGAAGAGATGGTAAAAGGCCCTTAGGACCAACAAGACACTTTTTATAATACATCTCCCTACCTGTATTTACTATCTTTACCCATCTCTCTATATATCAAATTTATCTTATATTAGGTGTATTCATATACAAAGAAGTACTATAAAGTGTTCAGTTATCTAATAAAAATTATAGAACTTACAAAATATCTACATCTGATTAATATTTTAGTTCCTATTTAAAAATTAATATTATTTTATCAAGATTTATTAAATGAGTCAGTATTAATTCTATTTTTTCCCTTTCTATTTGCCATCTTCCCCTAGTCATTGTTTACCATGCTTACCATGTTGTGTAGTTGCTAGAGTTCACTTTCCCAATATAGACTCTACTATTTATCAGTATTCTATAGTTTCATTAAATATCATTCATGTAAATTATGAGCCTATAATTACAACTTGTTCTTTTCTGTTTGTTAAAGCTAAAGGGTGATGCACAAATAACAGAGATCTAGATGATAATTTCTCAATTCTTCCTAAGTGTTTCTTTCCTGTTTTATATGTTATACATCAGTTGTTACTAGGAGTATACTTTTGGGCACACCATAGGGAATTAATATTATAAAAACAGTGCTCTCTTGAAGTTGAGTAATGTGAGAGACTTGTACATTGCTATAAGAAAATACACTAAAATGCAGTAGCTTATATAAAATTGTTAATTTCTCTTTACTTAGGTAGTCAACTGGTAGGAAGTATACTCTTATATGGCTGTCCTCCTAAAAATATATATTTTCATCTTTGGTCCTTCAATACTTAGGATATTGGCCACAGCTGCATGGCCAAAAATTGACAATTTTTTTCTGTAAGATCTCTATTCTCTTTTACTCATGACAAAATCTACAGTTCATCTGAGGAAAAACTGACAGTACTGAGATAGGAGGCTCATTTCCAATTGAAGGAGTTTTTGATCCCACCCCTGGATTATTTTTACATTATGAATTAGCAAACCCAAACCAACGAGTTGTATAAAATATGGGCAGAGCTATATTAACCTGGAGAATTTTAGCATGTATAAAATAACATATCAGTTCCTATTATAATGTCCCAACCTGTTCTATATGTCCTAAAGTGTGTCCAGATGCATAATTTTCTCACATGTGTTTGTAAAATCTCTAGCCCTTGACTTCATCCAGCGAGAAGTTTGTAAATTAACATTTAGTTGTGTAAGAACTATATGAAATAACTGTGGATGAACAGTCTTGCTGTAGACTGTATACAGTGTAGCCTAAATATATTTGCTGCAAAGGACCTGTCATTTCTTGCATGATATAAATCTAAAATTATTTATTTATTTTGCTGTTTAATAATGTTTTAAAAATAATAGAAATAAACCCTCGGCAGTAATGAGTTTAAATTTGATTTTAATAAAAAATTACCTCAATGTTGATAAGAAGTCTGTAATTTGCAAAACCTGAAGGCTGTAGTGTTGTCACAAATTCTATGGAGATAGATGCATCAACATCTTTTAAAAAACGAAAGAAAAGAGAGAAAAAGGAATGGCATGAAGCCCAGAGAAAAGATGTTTCCAACAGCACCATGATTATATTCAGAGGACAGAGCATCTACCCTAAACAAAGGTAATATTGACTAGTTTCAGGAGACCCAGGAGGAGTGCAGTTTTCCACAGACACCCCATCATAAAGCGATTTTGTGTTCAATGTTCACTTCACAGTTTCACAAAGATCATTACCATCATCAGAATTCCAAGAATCTCTACCCTCCATGGGGGATGGTTCTTACACCTTAGATACTACTGAGAAACTTAAGAGACAGAGAAGAGAGGGAGAGTAAGATACAATTAAACTCCTTTGTTTAGAGGAGCCTAGGTTCTGACTTTGATTTTGCTGCTAAAATAGCCCTGAGGAAAATTTTCTTGAAAGAATAAAAATGATCAATTTCGGTTTCAAATTTTGTAACTCTCAGTAAATCTATTTTCTTCCCTCACTTCTGGTATTTTTCACAATCAAGGTATAAAACACATTAATGTTTTATCACAAATAATGACTGTGAGATTATGTTTGAGTTTGGGGATTGCAAAGTCATTTTATAAGAATTAGAATTATTTCAGTTGTTACACATTTTGTCTGGAAAGTCTAAGTAATATTAAAAGGCCAGTTTAATTGCTTTGGAAAAACATGTTTGATATGATATTCAGTCTTTCTGACTTCACATTTCATTCTCTGTACATCATCTTCTACAATGACTCACTTCTGTCTTTCTGAATTCCTTCCCTTAGATTCCAGAGCATCAAGACTTTGACCCTTTAAAATCTGTGGGTAGCATGTAATTACCTATATATTCATGAAAATATATTAAATGTCTAATTGAAATCTAACTTAATCTTGAAAACACATATAAGCCCTATCAGCAATAGGTTCTGAATTTGGAGGACAACAGTAAAACAAGCAAACAAACACTGACTAAGAGGTTCTTGTTAGTCCTAGAATTATGGCACAGACCAGGAATGCTGAGGGCCAAAGAAAGCTTGAGAAAAGTGACTTTTTTTTCTTTTTTTTTTTTTTTGCAGTACGCGGGCCTCTCACTGTTGTGGCCTCTCCCGTTGTGGAGCACAGGATCCGGACGCACAGGCTCAGCAGCCATGGCTCACGGGCCCAGCCGCTCCACGGCATGTGGGATCCTCCCAGACCGGGGCACGAACCCGTGTCCCCTGCATCGGCAGGCGGACTCTCAACCACTGCGCCACCAGGGAAGCTCGAGAAAAGTGATTTTTGAACTGAGTCTTGAAGACAGATGAGATTATGGTCAGGCAGTTATGAAAAACACCCTATTATGTGGAACTGCTCCCTTAACTCCTGGGTTATAAATGCTGTTTTTTACTACCTCCAACATTTCCATTCCAGCTATAATAGGTACATACTAATAGCATGCAAAATGCTGAGGAAAAGGGTCCACAATGTCTTAGAGTTGAGAATTAGGGGTGTAAGACTTGAGGGAGAGATCACTGAATCGAATTTTGTCCACTAATCTGACATTTTTTTATGGTTTAGGAGAAGTTGGATATACTTTACCACAACTATTGGTGGGTCATTTGCAAAGGTAAGCGAAGGCAATTAAATATTGTTTATGTGACAGCTCCCAAGTATGCAGGCAATATACCTGCCAGTTCTTCTCCTGTCTGGAGGAAGTGTTCAATAGGGACTTGGTTATGGGGGATGGCATAACTTATATGGGTTCTTATGACAGCGCCACCGTCTAAGTACTACTCTGTTGGCTTCCCTTTAAATTGATTTCTCTTACATCAAAATAATGTAAATATGGGGAACTACTCTCAAAGTTAGAAGGTACTTGCAACTCTCTTCTTGGATCCTGCACAGTGAGTGGAGTTCTCAGGGAGCTATGAAAGTAGCCTGTGGTACTCCTTAAGGGAGCATAGCAGACTAAATCTTACAATTTCAAGAAATATATTGTTAAATGAATAGTAAATCAGAAACTTTGCTAAAGCTATTCATAGCTCCATTAAAAGTGAGGAGGACTTTTTAAAAAATATGTATTCTAAATAATCATGCAAGGAGTTAGCGGTAGTTCTTTTTTTTTTTTTTTTTTTTTTGCAGTATGCGAGCCTCTCACTGTTGTGGGCTCTCCCATTGCGGAGCACAGGCTCCAGACGCGCAGCCTCAGTGGCCATGGCTCACGGGCCCAGCCGCTCCGTGGCATGTGGAATCTTCCCAGACTGGGGCACGAACCCGTGTCCCCTGCATTGGCAGGTGGACTCTCAACCACTGCACCACCAGGGAAGCCCAATGGTATTTAAAAAAAAAAAAATCATGGGCATTAGAACTGTTAGATCCCAAATTGAAAAAATTGTAATCTATATGGAAATATGGAAATAGATGGAACACAAATGCTGCACGCTACTTTTGTTATCATTGGTACATATCACTAAAAGAAATAAAACATCACACTAAACCATTCCCAGAATATTAAATGGGGGAGTTAATAATTGCTATTTTTTAATGTAGAGGAATATAAATGCTTAATAATTAGTCAAAATTTTAGTGATGAACTAAATGGTGAAAAATCAAGGACAGACAGAATTTATGACATATAAAATAATAAAGTGCAGAGGTTTTTTTGGTAGTGTCTTGTTTATTTCTTTTATCAGTGCATTTTAAATGAAATTATTAAAAATAAGGTTTATAACTGAGATTGTTTTCAAAACCTAATTATACCAGAAATATAATTGGTAACAGAGAAATTGAATGTATAGTGAATTCTGTGAATATATAGAGGGTGAATTCTATACTGTTTTGTTATTAATACTGAGGAAATAATGGACATTTTCTGTGATGATTTGGCTAGACAAGAAAGTGTCATCATTTTGAAAATGTATACATGTTGTTTATAGAAGCCTAGAATATAAAGACAGCAGCTTCAATATATATCTGATTGCAATGAACCATAAAATCCAGTAGTAACATTGTTAAAAAGCCTGTGGATTCAGTTCAGTTTTGCTAGATTGTGAGTCAAGTAGTAAGAGAGAGAGATTTTATTAAATACCCCTTAAGATAAAATAAAACTTTGTTACCTCATAAAACACTGTATTTAGTTTCATTCCCATTTTTATAATAAAACACGTTATGTGTTTCCTTTCACAGGTAAAATCTAATGAATCACAATGAAAAGGTATTAACTTGAGTCATGGTAAAAGTAGAAGTGCCATGGATACTATATTATCTGAATTAAAAGAATTCCAGTTTGTTTATTTTTGTGTGCCTATATATATAGTGAATTTTTAATATAACAAGAAAATGGAACCATTTATTTACACTGGATCAACAGAGGAGTTAAGCTAAGGATCTGAGATGTAATAGATAAAAAGTTTTCCAAAAGTTAGGAATTATAAAATAGTTGAATGACTTTCATCTGAAAACATTTCAAAATAACTTGTAAAGACTGAGAATGAATTTCAACTCACAATCTATTGAATAGAGTAAAGCCAATATGAAAGTTAAAGAAGAAACCTGTTTCCCCTTCTTATCATTAGATCATGAATTATTGCAAACTGAATCTTGATTATTAATTATTGATCAAAAATACTGATGATCCAGAGTTCATATTTTATCAAGTTATTTGAATGTTATGAATATCTTCACAATGAAAAGATTACTTATGTTATTTATGTGAACTTAAATATTCTTCCACATAAATAATGTATTCTCTCAGTGAAGAACAGTGGACTACTGCTTTTGGATTTGTTTATGAATTAACACTTAAGAAATTTTCATGAAACACTGTACTATGTAACAATGCAACATTATATAATTTCTGTTCTTTCTTTGCCTTTCAGTTTAACTATCATTGTGCATTTTTCTTTACTGATTATATTATTTTATCAATTAAATGACCTAGTTTATTGAAACCTAGAAGAATATTGAACAACTGTTAACTTTTCTTAACCTCTCTAGGTCATTTCACATGCATTAGCTTCTAGCCTATTTGTTTCTGCATAGTCTACATATTTAACATCTATGAGTTTCCTTCTCATAATATTTGTTCACTCATCCACATCATTAATAATGTTATTAAGTGAGGACAAACCCAACACCAGTACTCCCTTCCACCTTGAAACATCCTGCTGATGTAGAGGTTGTGTGTGATTGAATTCTTGTTAGTTCTTTAAGGATTATTAATGTGGGATTAGCCTTTCAACAATAGAAATCTTTAGTACATATTTAAGAAAAACTGGGTCAATGCACAGTAGGGAAATGGTTTTCAAAATAGTTCCTGAAAAAAGCAGGTTTGGGTCCAGAGTGGGCACACTGCAGGAGGGTTAGTTTTTTTAAATGAGGGGAAAGAATACTAGTGAAAGCTGAAGCAAGAGGGACAAAAACAAAACAAAACAAAACAAAACCCTCTGTCTTGGCAGATTTATTAAGAATCACTTCTGAGGCATTTTCCATTTTTTACGCTCTAAAATGATGATTTTCTTGAGCTTTGTTAAAATTGATAATAGTTCAGTTACCTTTCAAGTACAGGAATAGGACTCTTTCATTTGAAAGATATATTTTAATTTACAATCTATTTTCTAACAGGAAATCAATTTTCCCATCATTGAAGTCAGTATATACGGTTTGTAAGCAAATTTTTTTAGTTTATTTTTCATTCTTCTTAAATTTGGTCTATTTAAAATTGTTTAGGTATATGTTTTTCATACTAATAGTGCAATGGAAACAGGTTAAACAAGGGATTTTACTTTTTCTGCATTTAAATTAAAATGAAGACAAACGTCTGGCATTTATTTTTAGGGAATATGATAAGCTTCATAAAACACAGCCTATTTCAATAAAAATATTTTCCCCAAGCAGCAAGAATAAGCAAGGAATAATTACTCTTTAAATATAATGGAAAACAAAGGCACAAACTGTAAGAGATTACCTTATTTTTCTTTCTAGCAAGAATTTTTCTAAAAACATCCATTAGTCTAAAAAGGGTACTATGTACAAAAAATAAATTTCCCTATATTTTGTGATTAAATTGTCCTCTACTCTTTCTAGCTATTCGCTAAGCATGCAAAACTGACAAAACAGAAGAGTAATAGGACATGAATAACTCAAAACAAATCAACTACATAGCAACTAAGAAATAGTAACATCTAAGGACAGAAACCACTACTCAACTGACAGTTACAAAGGAAACTGAGGGAAACTATGTTTTAAAGAAAAGGAGTATTCATACAAATACACATGTATTCTTTATGTTTTTTATGAAAATGATCAAATTGAAGAATTTGGTTAGTAACTTATTGATAAAAATATACTATGTTTTCCATTTCACTTTGTTTCAAGGTTTCATCCAGCTATAAGCCTTATAATTAAAATCTAGTTTTCCATGCCAGTATGCCACTTTTCTGCAAAAGTGTGTGTTCCTCTTTTTAAAACAGATTTATCTGCTTGGTTTTTATAGATAAAAGTTAGAAAGTAGAAGAAACATTTTGAAGAATCAGGATTGAGAAACATGTGAGGGATTTATACATAGTATTTATATCAATGATCTAACATTCAAAATCATAAACCCAGCCTTTTTTAAATTGAAAGTTCTCTACTTACAATGTATTGTATAATGTACTGAGGTAAGTTTCATTCACTACCATAAGTTAAATTCATTACATTGCATATTGTAATTCCTACATAAAATACAGATTTGTAAAAAACAAAACAAAACGAAACAAAACAAAACAAAACCCAGCTACGAATAATAAGACAGTAGTGGATATTAAATAGAATTATAAAGATAATTACTATAAATGAAGAGAGAAAAAGCATAATAGAAGAAAAATGAGATGGGGTAAAAAGAAAATAACAAGATGATAGATTTTACTCCATTCATATCTATAAATACATTAAATTCTAATAGTATAAGCAGAGTATTTCAAAGACAGAAATTGTCATGTTGTATTAAAAGAAAGAACCAACTATATGTTATGTATAAGAAACATAATTTTAAAATGTATAGAAAAATAAAAGAATAAAATGTGGGTCTTCCCTGGTGGCGCAGTGGTTGAGAGTCCGCCTGCCGATGCAGGGGACACGGATTCGTGCCCCGGTCCGGGAAGATCCCACATGCCGCAGAGCGGCTGGGCCCGTGAGCCATGGCCGTTGAGCCTGCGTGTCTGGAGCCTGTGCTCCACAACGGGAGAGGGCACAACAGTGAGAGACCCATCTACCGCAAAAAAAAAAAAAAAAAAAAAAAAAAAAGAATGTAATAAAAGGATGAAAACATTAGTCAAAATAAAACTAGCAACCAATCACCCTGGGGCAAAACAAACTCTAAAAGGAGCTTTCTTTGACTTACAAGAAATAGTGAGCTCTATATTTACTCAGACAATTTCCTTGATGACTCTTCTTTGGAGCAGAAAGGACCTGAGAGTGGGATGACCTCCCCTTCTGGCAAGGGAAGAATTTCTCTTTGTGTCAAGATAAGAGGAGGGGAAGAGGAGGGGGAAGAGAGAGGGGGATGGTGAGATTAGTTTACTTATTACCACTAGCACAAGTGATGATACACGGACCTCCCCTGGGCATCCCCACGTCTTCCCTAACTCCCACCAGTAGCTAGTATGAGATGCTGGGAGTGTGTTGCCAGAGGAGGGACCGATTTGTGCAGGATGAATGCAGAACAGAAGAGATGGTGGGTCTGTGCAGAAGCAGAGAGAAACAGGAGGAAGTGGTTTCTAGAATTCTCATAAATCAAGGGGAGAACTTTAGGTTATCACAGCTCATGGTTCTGGGGATCCATCCACATTGAAACAAATCCCTGAGAAGGGAACAGGGAGACACCAGCCCATGTTTGGGTTATGTCAATTGTTAAATTCATGGTTATTTTGAAGCATGGTAGGCAGGTAAATTATATATAGTAAGGGATCTGACCCAGTCTAAGGGTGGAGATCAGAAAAGGCTTTAGCCGAAATGCAATGAAGGGAGTAAGAGCTGAAGCAGGGCAGGGCCATGGAGAGGTGATCAAAGCAGAGGGGGCATATGCAGATCCCAGTGCAGTGGAGGTAGGAAGAGAAAGGTCTATTCTAAGAACTCTGAACATAAAGACAAAAACATACACCTTGCCTTTCTGCCTACACACATCTCCTCCCGTTGTACAAATCAGGTTAGATGGAAGGACAGATACATCTGTCCTCAAGCTGGGGGTTATGTTAATAAAAGATGAAATAGATTTCAGAATAAGAAAAATTACCAATAGGGACAAAAGGATATATTTCATAATTATAAAGTGTTCAATTCATTGGAAATATACCTCGATTCTAAATGTGTATGCATCTAACAATAATCCATAAAATGCAATAAGAAAAACCTGTTAGACATGAAAAAAGACATAGAAAAATTCACAATTATAATAGAAAAATTCAAAACGCTTCTCTCAGTAATTGACAAAAATGTAGAACAAATATCTGTAATTAAATAAATTTGGACAATATTCTCAAATAACTTATCTAATCAAAATTTATACAGTATTCCAGCTAACAGCAGAGTACCTATTATTTTAAAGTTCACATAAAAGTTTTTCCAAGATAATTCTGATAATTCTAATTTTATGGCCCACATTCTGAGCCATAAAACAAACCTAAGATAAATAAATAAATAGAAATATTTAAAATCATACAAAGGGTATTCCTTGACCATAGTGGTATCAAAATAGAAAAAAAATAAGACAAATACTGAGAAAATATTCAAATGTTTGGAAATTAAATAAAGAACTTTTAAATACAGTAATGCATAGGTTCAAGAAGAAATCCAGCAGGACATTTGAAATTGTTGTGAATTAAATAAATGTTAAACCACAACTTGTAGAAATGCATCGGCTGAAGCTAAATCTATAATCACATAATAATTTCAAGATCAAATACTCATATTAAAAGAGTAAAAATATTGCAAATCAGTGTTCTAATTATCCACCTACAGAACCTATGAAAACAGGTTCAAATAGAAGTGAAAGCAAGGGTATGTAGCCAAAAGAATTTGAAGCAAGATCTCAAAGAGATATTTGCATATCCCCATCTTCTTATTATTGAATAAAATTGTTTCATTAGCTGATTTTTCTCATTCTTTTAGCCCAATGAAATTTTTGCTTAAAAAATTCCCAGGCTTACTCCTGCCTCAGAGGCTTTGTACTGCTACTTCCTTTTATTTAAAGATTGCACCCACATATTCATTCTGCTGACAACATTCCCAACTCCATATTCAGGGGTATCATGTTAATATCTTGAAATAGGCCATAGTGGGAGTATTGGAAATCAGCAAAGACTATACATCAATGCTTTGTTATTTGAAGCACTAGTTTACAACACCTCTGCCTAGTAACTATCACTTAGCCTTGTTTATCAAATCACTTGTGAAGATACAGAATTACATTGCTTATTACTTTTAAATCAGGGCATGTGTTTTTTAAAACCTTCTTTATTTAGATAAATCTTTGGGATAATTTTATGTGTATCCCAAGCAGGCCAAAACAATAGAGTGTAGCATTTAACAGCTAATTTTGAGGTGACAAGGATGACCTCTTGTGGAGACATATTGGAGTTCTCAGAACAATGAGATTCAAATTGGATCATAGATTAAACAATTTTTAAAACACCTCTCAAGAGGAGGTGAATTTTCCTATATTGCTTTTGGCCTTAAAATATGCATTAAGCTTTAGCTTTCTGGCTTTTGTTATTGTTTTTCATAAATGTAGCTCTAAAAATGGCAAACTCTTGATCAATATACTAGGGCGTTTGAGGTCATATTTTAATTGCTTACCCCGGTTAATTTCTTGAATCCTTAGTGTCTGAAATCTTGATGTTGTAATAAAGTCACATGTCTAATGATTTAAACAACTCAAGTTTTAAATAGAAATTTATTTTAATTTTATATTTTTTTCTATCTTATGGTGATAAAATAATTGCTGGAAAATCGTGTTCCAAAAATATCATTCAGTCCAGTTTCCTGATTGAAACTATTATAAAAGGGAAATTTTCTTAGTTGTGTCAATGTAAAAAAGTAGTCTTCCTACACACAATAATGGACATTCCATTTTCCTGAGATAGCTAATTTATACTAATGTAACCCAAGAATAAAATCTTATGTAGAATACATACCTGCAAGCAGCACATGAAATATGTGGTATGCTGATACAGACAGACACTCTTATAAGACATTGATTTACTGCTGGGAAAATGTCTATTTGGTATTTAGTTACACAGAGTTGAACATAACTGATTATTTGGTTAACTGTACAAGTTTTGGTGTCAGTAAAAGTTGAATTTCAAACCATATCTTACTAACAGCATGATTTGGGACAAGATGATAATCTTTGAGTCATGGTTTCCTCATTAAAAAATCAGAGATCACAGTAGTAATTTAGGGCATCTTTGTGAAGTTTATATTATTGAATTAAGCATTTTATAAACTTGCCAGGAAGCTCTTCAGCCCTTAAAAAATAGTACTTATGTGTGATTTTACTTTCTGAAAAAAAAAAAAAATTAAAGAAACAACTTTTGATTTTTTTTGGTATTAATTTTTTTTTTTTTCCGGTATGCGGGCCTCTCACTGTTGTGGCCTCTCCCGTTGCAGAGCACAGGCTCCGGACACGCAGGCTCAGCAGCCATGGCTCACGGGCCCAGCCGCTCCACGGCATGTGGGATCCTCCCAGACCGGGGCACGAACCCGTGTCCCCTGCATCGGCAGGCGGACTCTCAACCACTGCCCCACCAGGGAAGCCCTTTTGGTATTAATTTGATGGGAACAAATTAGCTATCATTTCATTTGAATTACAGCACATGCTAATTTAAAAGTTTCAGACCTCATAATAATTAGAATTTAATTCAGAAAGGCATTCTTAATATTAAAATTTGATGAAAAGCAATAATAATATTTATTTAAAGGAAAGGCATATGTTTTAATCCTCTGTGATAAAGGCTCATAAACTTGTAGTTGTATTTTTTTTTCACTTTCAAGGTTTCCATACAACAAAGTGTCAGAAACCAAAGCACCCACATAGCATGAATATGAATAGAAAACATCTTCCCTGAACAAGTACAAGCTTTACAATTTAATTGTGTTTACACTGATGAGTGCACACAAAGAAAAATCAATTTGTGAGAGTTTATTTCATTGGTATTGAAATTGTACCTTCCCTGATAAGGTAGGCATAAAGGTCTACTTAGTCTTCTAAGTTCATTAAATTATTATTTTGCTGTATTCTGTGGTGTTACTTAGTTTTATACGGGTTTGCTAGTTAGATATTCAAAATTGTTTATCCAAACAAAGAATGTTAACTTCCAATATTACCTAAAAAACTTCTCATTTATTATAAAGTCACAATAAAAAGGCATAAAATGAATATAAATATCCCATTTAGTTTAGGTTCTTCTGGAACCATTCTGAAAGTATTAAAAGAATAGGCTGAAAACGTGGATTTATTACATTGGTTATTTTCTCTACCAAATTAATACCATTAAATCTTGCCCAGTATGCTTTCGGAAATAAGTAAAAATATATATTTAACCTTAACTATATTGCAGGAAATCTGGAAGGAAAGAGAACATTTTCATTGTACTCAGCGAAACAAGACAAAATACTGCCTGCATGCCTCCAAATTGATCAATCAATCATCAGTCAAGAGAGGTGCCGGCCATGCATTCCCTCTTTACTGCATAAATGCTTCCACCATCACCTTGGTTGTGCCTTGAGTGTACCCCCCCGCACCTCTGGAGGAAGCTCTTCATCTTTCCCATGCCTCACATATCAGAATCCATGGTTTTTATGGTTTTAATGACTTAACATTTTGTTGACATTCTTCTTCTCTCCACATAAAGACACATGTTTTGTGAAAGAGAAATTTTACACTAGATACTTGTTAGAAACAACAAGAAAGACTTTATTCAGGTCTATTGTAATATGGGAAAGACTATTGCAATAGGAGAGAGAAGTTGAATTTGACTCTAGGTACAGCAAAGACAGCTATGGATGTACAGCCAAAGTGCAGAACAGAGTGAGGGGCTCAGTGGAAGAAAATTAATTAGATATCAAGGGTAGAGACATTCTTGTTAAAATGGATTTTTGCTAAAGTCAGGCCAAGGTCAGATATCAAGGGTGAGGGAATTCTAGATAAATTGGCTTACCAAGACTCATTGCTAAAACTGGACTTGAAAAGAAGGCCCAGAGGGACCTGTCTAAACTTTGGTCAAGGAGGGAGTCTTTCTCCAATTCAGGGTTTTCTGGTCTAAGTGGCTACAGTGCTGGAGCCCTTATTAAGACACATGCATTCTAGAAGACTTTTCATAAACCCTACTAAGATTCATGAGCCTTCTAGGCTCCAAATTAATATCATCCAAATTAAAATTGTATTACTTGCTTCTCTTAACACAAATGAGACTTAACTTTTTGTACTTTTATCACAAAGAGGAAATAAAATGTCTAGTGCAACTCTTCCCATGATAACTAAAATATTAAAATATGTTGTAAACACTCTAGTGGCAGTATTTGGTTTTTAAACTATGCTTATGATTTCTAAAAATTGAATATATTTTAATATATTACATTAATATATAATGTATATTAATTACATTATATAGTATATTAATTACATTATATAGGTATATAAACATATGCACATATATAAACATTATATATATATATATATATATATGCTTTATTAAGTGAGCTCTATATCCTGAGTTTTATTATTTCAATTAAAAAAAAATTGGTGACCACATTGTATCAGTACATTCCTCATTATGTTGTAATGACCAATTTGAAATATTCAAATGAAATGTATTGATGCCTTTTCTCTTTATCTGATATTTTAAAATGAGGACTAAATAATTATATATTTAAATATTACAATTACCCTGGATGTGACAAGACACAGAAGTGATAATTCAGCTTGCTTCAGTGTTCTATTGGTGACTTAAATAACTTCAGTAATATGGCTTTTGCTACATAATTTTTGTAAATGTTGAAAACTCTTGGAAGTTTTTAGATTAAAAAAGGTACAATGTTTCTTTAATTTACACAGTAATTGCATTCTTGAAAATTTTACTTTATATCAAAATTTTACTTTATATCAAAATCTCAAAGTGTTAACATGTAAAATATTTAGTATCTTGACTAGATAATTGGAGATTGTCACCCATGTGGCTATTCACTGTAACATTTGATGGGGAGCACTTTTTGCAATGTAGGCTTACAGGACATCGGCATTGCTTGCTGCCACGTGTGAAATGACATTAGTACCTTCCAGTCATTTTGACAATGAAACACCCAGATATTTCTAAACAGAGAAAGTTGGTACCATCATTCTTGAGGACCTATACCTCAGGAAGGCATATAAAGATTTCAATAAGATGTTAGACAACTACAAAAAAACATAAAAATAAATTAAATTATTCTGTGTATACTCAGATCCAAATATAAACTATATTATAGCTGCAGATATTTAGTATGTTATTTAAACCTTCAGTTGATATTTTCATTTTCTATCTAGGTGTTTTATCTACTGCCAGGCTCTTTTCTGGCTCTTTTCATAATAACTCATGAAAAAACTTTTGTTAGGCTCTTACTCAATGATTTTCTCTATTAATGTGTGATAGTTAAAATAAGAAAGGAGGTATGAGGGAAAATAGAATAGTTGTACATATATTTTATGGTAGGTATGGTAGTAAGCTCTAGTTCATATAAATTTTCTCATTAAACCTATAGTAAAATCTTATGTTTGGATTTTTTGTGAAAAATGTGAGGTCGATAGGGGTTAACTAACTCTTTCAAGAGCTTTCAGTTGTAAGAAAAATAATGTGAATTTTCATACATTTTGACATGAAACTTTTAACTTACGTTTTGCCACACACCTGAATATATTTCAGTAGATATAAATAAGTATATTTAAATCACTATTTTGATCTTAAAATAAAAATTACTTATACGTAAAATATAATTGTACACAAGCTATTAGTTTCTTCTTTTTGAAGATTAGTTTCATTTTTAAAGGTAACACGGCACATTTTATAAATCCTCCCACAATTAGTACTCAAATTTTAAATTAAAACATTTTAATGAATTAACAACAGTAATAAAAATATCCTGCCATTTACCAAGACCATAATTAATTTATAATTCATATACCTAAATAATGTGTTTTATGGAAATTAATTCTAATATAGTGTGAATATTTATATAAGTAGACATAATATAGGCTTATGTGCAATTTCTAATTACTATCTTTACTAACTTTCATTTTGATTGCTTTCAAAAATTATATAAAATCAAATTATGTATAGTAACATTCAATTATTAAAACTCCACAGAAACTGTCTTGATAGTTCATTTATTTTGGTCAGAAGTTTACCATAAAATCTACATACAACCAGTCACCCTCCAATGCAATATATATGCTCCTAAAAATAATTCTGCCTTGCAAAATTGTGCAATAAAAAACACAGAACTCATGGGAAGAATGACACACACAGAAACTTGGTCAGTGACACTGAAAAAAAATAAGGCCATAAAAAATATGATAGTACAGTTTTACACATAGTAAAAGGTTCATGCATAAATATTACATTGAGTATGGCAATTTACCTTCAAACTTATTTGAAATTTGCCTGTGGAAGTAGATATTGGAAGGGTTATAGCCTATGAGTTATTATGAAGTAGTAAAAGGAGGGTTCTCTGTAATTGGAAGGAAAACTGTAAGACCTGAGGTGGATAAACATGGCTCACAACAAGTACATAGTTAACTGAGGTAGGTGGTAGATACCTGAGGTGTGTCCATGTTTACATTTTGTATGTTTCTAAGTACACAGTTCATCTGGGTGCATTTTCCTACATTGAACTAGCATTTCGTTAGATCAAAATCTCACATAAGGACCCATTTTCACATTATGTCTTAACTGTTCCCAAATATATCCACCCTGTTGGAACAAATTCATATTTTCAAAGCAGGTATTGTAATAGAGCTACTGTAGTTAAAACTATTTTTATTTTGTTTCAGTAACTAAAATTTTCATTTCATATTATTTAACTTTTAAATATTTTTAGTCTACCAATAATTTTTAAGGAAAGAAATATTTTCAAATTGATTTGTTGGTGCAAACATTTCAGAGACTAAATCAATGCATCTTATTTCAATAATTAACAATAGAGTGTGTCTTTCTTAAAAACAGAGTGGGTAGAAATACATGCTCGGCTTCCCGAGGCACCACTTTCCCCTTCGCGAGTAGATCTTGGGTACAGAATGTCACCATCCTTTTCTTGATTTCATCAAACAAACCTTCTGACAGGTCTCCCATCCTCTAGCTTTCTCCGGGATTCAGTCCATCTTCTCCAGGATGACACTGTTGTGTGGTTGACAGGATCTTGGTGCTCTGGCCAGGTGTCGTGCCTGAACCTCCGAGGTGAGAGAGACGAGTTCAGGACACTGGTCCACCAGAGACCTCCCAGCCCCTTGTAATAACAATTGGAGAGAGCTCTCCCAGAGATCTCCAGCTCAATGCTAAAACCCAGCTCCACTCAGCAACCAGCAGGCTACAGTGCTGGACACCCCATGCCAAACAACTAGCACGACAGGAACACAACCCTGATCATTAGCAGAGTGGCTGCCTAAAATCATGATAAGGTAAAAGACACTCCAAGACACACCATCAGACACAGCCCTGCCCACTAGAAAGACAAGATCCAACCTAATCCACCAGAACACAGCAAGCAGTCCCCTCCACCAGGAAACCTACACAACCCACTGAACCAACCTTACACACTGGGAGCGAACACCAAAAACAATGGGAAATATGAACCTGCAGCTTGTGAACAGGAGACCCCAAACACAATAATTTAAGCAAAATAAGAAGACAGACAAATACACAGCACATGAAGGAGCAAGATAAAAACCCACCAGACCAAACAAATGAAGAGGGAACAGACAGGCTTCTCGGAAAAGGATTCAGAGTAATGATAATAAATATGATCCAAAGGCTTCAAAATAGAATGGAGAAAATATAAGAAACATTTAATAAAGACTTAGAAGAACTAAAGAGCAAACAAACAGTGATGAACAACACAATAAATGAAATTAAAATTTCTCTAGAAGGAATCAATAGCAGAATAACTGAGGCAGAAGAACGGATAAGTGACCTGGAAGTTAAAATAGTGGAAATAACTACCTCAGAGCACAATAAAGAAAAAAAGAATGAAAAGAATTAAGGAAAGTTTCAGAGACCTCTGGAACAACATTAAAGACACCAACATTCAAATTATAGAGGTCCCAGAAGAAGAAGAGAAAAAGAAAGGGACCGAGAAAATATTTGAAGAGATTATAGTTGAAAACTTCCCTAATATGGGAAAGGAAAGAGTCAATTAAGTCCAGGAAATGCAGAGAGTCCCATAGAGGATTAATCCAAGGAGAAACACACCAAGACACATATTAATAAAACTATCAAAAGTTAAATACAAAGAAAAAATATTAAAAGCAGCAAGGGAAAAACAACAAATAATATACAAGTGAATCCCCATAAGGTTAACAGCTGATTTTTCAGCAGAAACTCTGAAAGACAGAAGGGTGTGGCAGAACATATTTAAAGTTCTGATAAGGAAAAACCTACAATAAAGATTTCTCTAACCAGCAAGAATCTTATTCAGATTTGACAGAGAAATTAAAACCTTTACAGACAAGCAAAATCTGAGAGAATTCAGCACCACCAAACCAGCTTTACAACAAATGTTAAAGGAACTTCTCTAAGCAGGAAAAACAAGAGAATGAAAAGACCTACAATAACAAACCCAAAACAATTAAGAAAATGTTAATAGGAACATACATACTGATAATTACCTAAGAAGTATGTGGATTAAATGCTCCAACCAAAAGACATAGACTGGCTGAATGAATACAAAAACAAGACCCATAAATATTCTGTCTACAAGAGACCCACTTCTGACCTAGGGACAGGTACAGACTGAAAGTAAGGGGATGGAAAAAGATATTCCATGCAAATGAAAATCAAAAGAAAGCTGAGTAGCCGTTCAGATATCAGACAGAATAGGCTTTAAAATAAAGACTATTATAAGAGACAAAGAAGGACACTACATAACCATCAAGGCATCAATAAAGAAGAAGATATAAAAATTGTAAATATTTATGCACCCAAAATAGGAACTCCTCAATACATAAGGCAAATGCTAACAACCATAAAAGGGGAACTTGACAGTAACACAATCATAGTAGGTGTCTTTAACACCCCACGTTCACCAATGGACACGTCATCCAAAATGAGAATAAATAAGGAAACACAAGCTTTAATTGACACATTAAACAAGATGGACTTAAATGATATTTATAGGACATCCCTACCAAAAATAACAGGATACACTTTCTTAAGTGCTCACGGAACATTCTCCAGGATATATCATATCATGGGTTACAGATCAAGTACTGGCAAATTTAAGAAAAATGAAATCCTATCAAGTGTCATTTGCAGGCACAACACTATGAGACTAGATACCAATTACAGGAAAAAAAAACTTTAAAAAATACAAACACATGGAGGCTAAACAATACGCTACTAAATAACCCAGAGATCACCGAAGAAATCAAATAGGAAATCAAAAAATACCTAGAAACAAATGACAGTGAAAACACGATGACCCAAAACCTACGGGATGCAGCAAAAGCAGTTCTAAGAGGGAAGTTTAAAGCAGTACATTCCTACCTCAAGAAACAAGAAAAATCTCAAATAAACAATCTAACCTTACAACTAAAGCAATTAGAGAAAGAATAACAATAAAACCCCAAAGTTATCAGAAGGAAAGAAATCATAAAGATCAGATTAGAAATAAATGAAAAAGAAATCAGGGAAACAATAACAAAGATCAATAAAACTAAAAGTAGTTTCTTTGAGAAGATAAACAAAATTGATAAACTGTGATCCATACTCATCAGGAAAAAAAGGGAAAAGACTCAAATCAATAGAATTAGAAATAAAGGAAAAGTAACAACTGACGCTGCAGAAATACAAAGGATCAAGAGACATTACTACAAGCAAATATATACCAATAAAGTGGACAACTGGAAAAAATGGACAAACTCGTAGAAAAGCACAACTTTATGAGACTGAACCAGGAAGAAATAGAAAATATAAACAGACCAATCAGAAGGATGGAAATTGAAACTGTGATTAAAATCTTTCAACATGGGCCTCCCTGGTGGCGCAGTGGTTGAGAGTCCGCCTGCCGATGCAGGGGATACGGGTTCGTGCCCCGGTCTGGGAGGATCCCATGTGCCGCGGAGCGGCTGGGCCCGTGAGCCATGGCCGCTGGGCCTGCGCGTCCGGAGCCTGTGCTCCGCAACGGGAGAGGCCACAACAGTGAGAGGCCCGCATACCGCAAAAAAAAAAAAAAAAAAAAAAAAAAAAATCTTTCAACAAACAAAAGTCCAGGACTAGATGGCTTCACAGGCAAATTCTATCAAACATTTAGAGAAGAGCTAACACCTATCCTTTTCAAACTCTTCCAAAATATAGCAGAGGGAGTAACACTCCCCAACACATTCTTTGAGACCACCTTCACCCTGATACCAAAACCAGACAAAGGTGTCACAAAAAAGAGAAAAGTACAGGCCAATATCACTAATGAACATAGATGCAAAAACACTCAACAAAATACTAGCAAACAGAATCCAACAGTGCATTAAAAGGATCATACACCATGATCAAGTGGGGTTTATCTCAGGAATAAAAGGATTCTTCAATATATGCAAATCAATCAATGTGATGCACCATAATAACAAATTGAGGGATAAAACTATATGATAATCTAAATAGATGCAGAAAAAGCTTTTGACAAAATTTAACACCCATTTATGATAAAAACCATCTAGAAAGTAAGCATAGAGGGAACTTACCTCAACATAATAAAGACCATATATGACAAACCCACAGACAACATTGTTCTCCATGGTGAAAAACTGAAACCATTTCCACTAAAATCAGGAACAAGACAAGGTTGCCCACTCTCACCACTATTATTCAACATAGTTTTGGAAGTTTTAGCCAGAGCAATCAGAGAAGAAAAAGAAATAAAAGAATCCAAACTGGTAAAAAAGAATTAAAACACTCACCATTTGCAGATGACATGTTACTAAACATAGAAAATCCTAAAGAGGCTACCAGAAAGCTACTAGAGCTAATCAATGAATTTGATTAAGTAGCAGCATACAAAATGAATGTACAGAAATCTCTTGTATTCCTATACACTAATGATGAAAAATCTGAAAGTGAAAATAAGAAAACAGTCCCATTTACCACTGCAACAAAACGAATAAAATATCTAGGAATAAACTTACCTATGGAGACAAAAGACCTGTATGCAGAAAATTATAAGACACTGATGAAGGAAATTAAAGATGTTACAAACAGATGGAGAGATATACCATGTTCTTGTATTGGAAGAATCAACATTGTGAAAATGACTATACTACCCAAAGCAATCTACAGATTCAATGCAATCCCTATCAAACTACCAATAGCATTTTGCACAGAACTAGAACAAAAACATTTCATAATTTGTATGGAAACACAAAAGACCCCAAAGAGCTAAAGAATTCGTGAGAAAGAAAAACGGAACTGGAAGTATCAGGCTCCCTAACTTCAGAGTATACTCCAATCTTAATCAAGACAATATGGTATTGGCACAAAACAGAAATACAGATCAATGGAACAGGACAGAAAGCCCAGAGATAAACCCATGCACATATGGTCACTTTATTTTTGATAAAGGAGGCAAGAATATACAATGGAGAAAAGGCAGGCTCTTCAACAAGTGGTGCTGGGAAAACTGGACAGTTACATGTAAAAGAATGAAATTAGAACATTCCCTAACACCATACACAAAAATAAACTCAAAATGGATTAAACACCTAAATGTAAGGCCAGACACTATAAAACTCTTAAAGGAAAACATAGGCAGAACACTATGACATAAATCACAACGAGATCCTTTCTGACCCACCTCCTAGAAAAAGGGAAATAAATAAATAAATAACTAAATGGGAACTAATGAAACTTAAAAGATTTTGCACAACAAAGGAAACCATAAATGAAAAGGCAGCCCTCAGAACGGGAAAAAAAATATTTGCAAATGAAGCAACTGACAAAGGATTAATCTCCCAAATATAGAATCAGCTCATACATCTCAATATCAAAAAAACAAACAACCCAATCCAATAGTGGGCAGAAGGCCTATATAGACATTTCTCCAAAGAAGATATACAGATTGCCAACAAACACATGAAAGGATGTTCAACATCACTAATCACTAGAGAAATGCAAATGAAAACTACAACGAGGTATCACCTTACACTGAGAGGTGTGAGAATGGCCACCGAGTATGGCCATCATGAAAAAATCTACAAACAATAAATGCTGGAGAGGGTGTGGAGAAAAGAACCCTCTTGCACTGATGGGAATGTAAATTGATACAGCTACTACAGAGAACAGTATGGAGGTTCCTTAGAAAACTAAAAATAGAACTACCATATGACACAGCAGTCCCTTTACTGGACATATACCCTGAGAAAACCATAATTCAAAAAGAGTCATGTACCACAATATTCATTGCAACACTATTTACAATAGCCAGGACATAGAAACCACCTAAGTGTCCATCAACAGATGAATGGATAAAGAAGATGTGGCACAGATATACAATGGAATATTAGCCATAAAAGGAAATGTAATTGAGGTGTTTGTAGTGATGTGGATGGATCTAGAGTCAGTCTTACAGAGTGAATTATGTCAGAAAGAGTAAAACAAATACGGTATGCTAACACATATATATGGAATCTAAAAAAATGGTTCTGAAGAGCCTAGGGGCAGGACAGGAATAAAAACACAAATGTAGAGAAACGACTTGAGGACACGGTGGTGGGGAAGGGTGAGCTGGGACGAAGTGAGAGAGTGGCATTGACATATACACACTACCAAATGTAAAATAGATAGCTAGTGGGAAATAGCTGCATAGCACTGGGAGATCAGCTTGGTGCTTTGTGATCAACTAGAGGGGTGGGATAGGGAGGGTTGGAGGGAGACGTAAGAGGGAGTAGATATGGGGATACATGTCTACTTTGTGGTACAGCAGAAACTAACACACCATTGCAAAGCAATTAAACTCCAATAAAGATGTTAAAAAAAACAGTAAATATTTCAAATACATTTATAATTTCTAATATTGTAGAAATAAATACAGGAGAGCTAGAAATGTTTTGCTCTTCTCAAGTTAAAAAATATACAGATATTTTTATTTATTCACCACTTCATTTCTAAATTATTTTCAAGAAACTATTTTATAAGAAATTTCAGGGAATATATGCTGGAATTTTTCTTTTTTTTTCCTTGTCAATGGACATTAACCAAATGTATTAATGCTGTGTTGCTTATAATTAATTTAGTGACTAAATGAGTAGGCCATTCAACAGATTTAATGAGATAGAAATACAAGTTGTTTTAGTCTATAAAATCATATCTAAAATTTTATTATAAAAGCTGAGTCATCTAAAAAACTCTGTCTAATGATAGTTGCAACAATTAAGAAAAGTAACATTCCTTTCAGTTAGCGAGTCCATATGTTCATTTTTTTTATATTGAACCAGGCACTGAAGTCTTTGCAGTAGGTAGTTAATGAACCTTTAGTCAGTTAGTACCTAAGGAAAAAAAAATCTCATTATTGTAAGAGATATAAAAGGGATACTTGAGATTAAGTTCTGGATAAAAGTAATATATTGTTTCCATGATCAAACTTTCTTCCTCTTTTGAATTGTATGGCACTTTGCAACTTCTAGTAGACCCAAGTTGAAGTAACTTCTTAGCTCACAACAATTATATTCCCAGTATCAACAATGGCCACTGATCCATTATTCTCAGACTCCCCTGATGCCATACCACCTGCTCCTACAGGGCCCAGGCTGAGCCAACCTTTGTAGCCTGCCCAGGGCAGTTTAGTCAGATTCATTCTTTATAGATTTAATTGTGAGGCTAAGGAATAAAAAGAATGCCCTCACCGCCTCCCACACTTTGGTTACAGATGAGTTTTCCTGCTTTTAGTGGAGAAAAAATAAACACATCTACAAAAGGAGAGAATGACGTTGCACCCATATGGAAGCAGAACTGAAAAAGAGAGCGTTGGTCATAGTAGAACCCTGTTCCCGATCACAGTCCCTAGGACTCTTGAGCTGCCCTGCCTCTGAGAAAGTTTACATTGGGCCCCTGATATCTCCAGTATCTTCCAAAAGAGTCTTCTTTTAGCTTAAAGGTAGAGTTTATTTAGAAGAGTTTATAAGTGAAAGAGACCTGACTATAGATGCTGTTCTATCAAACCTTTTTTTATTTTAATTTTAATACAGATGGCGTAATTACATAGTAGGTCTAGTGATTTTAGAAGTGTAGTGAATAAGCATCAGATTATCACATAAAGTCAAAGCATCATCCTACAGGTTACTTATAAATTGTGAAAGAAAATTGTACGTTTATAATTTTTAACCACAAATGTAATCCAACATCAATGATGATGCTTTGGTAATTCCCTGGCAGTCCAGTGGTTAGGACTCAGGGCTTTCACTGCCCTGGGACTGGTTAGATCGCTGGTCAGGGAACTAAGATACTGCAAGCCACATGACATGGCAAAAAAAAAAAATGTGATGCTTCATTTCCAATGAAGTTAATATTTAGATATCTAAATGGCTGTGTCCTGAGCACTTTTAACAATACAATTGATTTGGCATTCACTTTCTATGCTGCATAATTAGAAAAATCTATCCAGATCAAAGTGATGTTTAGAAAATGAAATATACTAAGAATCATCTTGATAGCTTAGGTCTAAAGTAAAAAAATCAATATAATGATGTCCACAAAATGTCCTTGCCCCTGAAACGTGAGCAAAATATGTTTGTGTATAGATGCGTCTGAGCAAAATGACAGAAAAAGAAAACTTTACAAAATGGACTACAGACTGTGCATCTGGAGAAAATATTATTTGCAGAAGACATTAAAACTGAAAAGGGATAAAAATATTGTTTCCCAAAAAGAGCAAGTTACCTATTCTTCCCTGTACTGAAACTCATAAAAATGTTCCTTATATTACTATAAAAATTCACACTGGAAGTGAAATATATTTATTTTAATATATAAACTAGCTTTAATACATAATACTCTAAGACAAAACTGGAAATTTCCATCTTCATGAAATTATATATTAAGTAATTTATGAAAGTCCTCTTTTACAAGAAAAATGATAAAAGCAGGAATCTCAAGTTGTAATTTAAAATGAAAGTTTTAGAAGAGTACATATCAGGGGAATATTGTAATTCAATGCATACTCTATCAAAAGTAAGCACTAATTCATTAAATATTTGTATTCATTCATTAGTAAATATTCAATGAATACCTCTCTCCTACCAGGCACTGTGCTGACATCAGACATACAATTGAGGGAAGAAATAAATAACAATATCTAAGTGAACTTAGAGAAAAAATAAAAAGACATAAATCACAATATTTCTAGTTGTAAAAAAATGGTTCACAGAAAACAGAACCAAAAAAAAAAAAGCTGGCCACAGAAAATAAACAGAGAAGACCCACTTAGAAAGAATAGAATAGAGAAGGCTTCTCTGAGGCAGTGCCATTTGAACAGAAATCTGAATTATGAGAAGGACTTAGTAAAGAGAACATGAAGAAAAGACTTTGATGAGCATGTGCAAGTAAGAGCATCTGCACAATTCTTGAAATTTGATAAAACTTGAAATATTTGAAAATTAAGAGCAGTTTTGCCTCACCATAATGAGCTAGTAATTCAAGAAAATTAAAACATACAAATAGATCAAATTATGCATAGCCTTGTAGACTGAGATGGAGAGTTTGATTGTACTCGAAGTGACATAGGGATCTATTGAATAACTGAAAAATAGAAATGCCATGACCAAATTTCCACTGCAGTTGGATCTGCTAGAAGGAAAATGAATAAGGATTGGGAAAGGTAGAAGCAGAGAGAATATTTCTGGAGTTGATTTTCCTGACAACAGTTACTAACTTTCCCCAAGTTTTCTCATTTCAGTAAGGATGGTGTCATTCCCAATCACCAGAGCCAGGAATCCTAGAATCATCATTTTCTCCCTCTTGTGAATTAAGCTGATGGTAACAGAGATAGAGAAAAGTAGGCATGTTTTATAGTATGTAGGAGATTAAATCAATAGACTTGAAATGGATAACACATCGGCCCACAGGAAAGTGAAGAATCAAAAATGGACTCTAAATATCTGGCTTGAGTAAGTGAGCAAGTAATGACATCATCCCTGGGACAGGGTAGATTATTACTAATGCAAGCTTTAAAATATAATAGCCACACAAAACTGAGAATAACTAGAATATATTTTAAAAACATAACAATGACATCTGGTTAATAGGCAGCTTGCTCTTTGAAATATTTGTTAGTAAAGAGAATCTCTAGATATTTAGTATGTGTGCTCTTCAGTAGACCATATGATATTCACCTCAAATATGCCCATTTGGATTCAGAGTGTGCCTGGAAAAAGAATGAAGAGAAAAGAAAGGCAAGGCAGGACAAAGAAAGAAAGAAAAAAAATAGAAAACAATGTTTAAAAATGAAAGGAAAGACAAAATAAGACATAATAAGGAAAAAATTGGAAGCAAAAGAGAAATAGAAACAGCAATAACAGTACATGTGATCATTTTAAAGTAATTTTAAATCTAAAAAATTATTTATCCTTGACTTGATTCTTTCAATCAAGGAAACTCTGGCAGTCTATTAGTGTGAAAATTATTGCTAAGTTATAAAATAAAAAAGCTATGGGACTACAATGTACAGCATAGGGAATATAGTCAATAATATTGTAATAACTTTGTATGGTGACAGATGGTAACTAGACTTATCATGGTCATAATGTATAAAATTATTGAATCATTACATTATACTCTCAAAACTAATATAATATTGCAAATCAATAATAATTCCATAATAAAGAATATACAAAATAAAATATTCTAAATTATAAAAAATAATTGCTAAGGTTTAAAATGAATTTTAAATACACTGCAATTTTGAAAGGGCCAAACTGCTGAAGAGATATTCAGACTTGGCCAATGGTTTTTCTTTTTCATTTTTCCCTGACATCCTGTGACTGTACTATTTCTTTAAAAAGAACTAACTGCTTTTTCTGCCAATGGCATGTCAAGAAGAGCTATGAACTTCTAGGCACAATAATTATTATACCAGTGTTGCATTACCTTAATTCATATTTTTCCCAACTACTCAGGGGTGTTAAAGATTCCTATGTGCTGTGTTACAGAGTCACATTAGATTTGTCTGGTATTATATATGTATTTATTCACGCATGGACTGAATTTCCAAATAGAATGGATTTGTGCAGAGTTTTAGCCTTTTGATCTTCAACACCTAAAAGTAATCAATACCTATTTGTTGGATGTATTATATACTATATAAATACTATGATAAAATATTATAAAAGAACTTTTAAAAGTTAAAAAAATGTAGAGGTGTCACAATGGAAACAAAATTTCACTTCCTTTTTTTTTTCTATGATTTTAAGTGGGTCTCACAAGTCAAAGGTGATATAATGCATGATAGCTTACAAGGATATGTAAATCTCAATTATGGAGTTACATGGGAAAATCATCTATACTTATAGGTATAATAGTTAACTATAATACCTAATAGGTATAATAGGTTAATTCACTTAATTCTAGATGTTTGCTAAAAAGAGGCTGTCAGAAGTGGTATAGGATAGTAAACCCCACAATCTAGTAAGAAAAGACTGTCTTTGGGGGAAACATTTTCATTGGCCTAAATTTTGTAATGATTCAAATTTATATTTCCCCAGATGAGCTTTTCCATTAGAACTTGTTTGTAAGACAAGAATTTGCATTTTCTCCTATGGGTTTTCCAGCAAGTATTTAAAATCCTTTAGCTATGTTACAGCAAGCATTATAATAAATAATAATTTCACCCCTTAAGTTGATATACAACAAAACTTACGATAACATTTTCAAGTTATCCTGAAGGAAATATAAATATTACCTTTGCATTTATGTGTTATCCCAAAGGTACATATGATGACTTTGATATTTTACATATATTGATTGTAAAGATTTGCTGAATGCTTGAAAACTATAGAGAAGAACAGCAACTTATATATTTTAGCTGTTGAAGTTAAGATTCTTTCTCTGCAGCCTTTGCTATCCATCACATTCTCTTACTTTTACATTAGTACGTACTCTGAGCAGAAGAGACACCAGTGATGAGCCTTTAGTAATGTATATATAATTGACTATCACAAAATAATTGGATAGTCTGCTATTTTTTTCATAAGTAGCAAAAGGTGGAATGTTTATATGACTGCCCATGATTTTTATACGTTATATATGTCTAACACTATGCCTGCATTTTGCAAATTAAGTCCATAGATATAAAACATTTGTATAAATTATAGTCAAGTTGTCTGAAATAAAAATACAAGTATTTTGCACTTTAAGGCATATAATTCTAAAGATATATATCTCCATCATTTCAAATTTTGAGCAAACTGCAACAAGGAGATATTCCAATATGAATAAGAAATATTTAACATAAAGGTAATTAGAAATAAATAATGTATCACAGTATTACAAACCAAAGAGTCTACCTTTTTTATAACTTGTCAAAATGATTGAATTTTGAAAAGTCTCAGAAAAGTTGAGAGATTGATGCCTTTCTAGACAATACAGTGCTATGGAAATTTAGAAATTTAGGACTGAAATATACTTTAAACATAGTTTCATTTTTACAAGGCACATATTACAAGGCACAGAAAACTTCAGTGATTCTCAAATGGCAAGCAGCTAGAGTGTTGTCACTAAAAAGTACTTCATGGATTCCTGAAAAGATGTTTGTATACACATTGCTGAAATTTTAACCAGATACATTTGTTCACTTGTACAGTTATTTATGAACATAACTATTTTTAAATATCTCCTAATCTCTTAAAATTGAGAGTTCTAGCTTAAATTTCCATTCATGCACTCTTTATATTTCCATATTCTCTAAATTCATTTTTTTCTTAATAAGTTTGATCTATAATATTAGACTTTATATAGCACATACTGTACTGCTTTATCTTGGCCAAGAGTCAAAGTCAGACATTCAGGCATCCCCAAAGTTAAGGATAGAATATCTTTACTCCAGTTTTTTTTTTTTAACTTCTACACAGTATACAAGTATGATATGATATATCACACAAAATGAACACATGTGGAACGTATCATAGTGAGAAAATATAATAAATGAAAACAATACCAAAAGATTATACAGCAGTGACTAAAAAAAGATAAAATAAGCAGAGGACATATACAGAAAATAGGCATTCAAAGACAGTCAAATGAGACAGCAAGATACAAAGTATAAAGGAGATGTAAATAGTGATGAAATGGAACAAGATGGTTTCATATGTATTTAAACAGATGTCCATTTGGAGATTTTAAGAAAATGAAGAGAGAGAAGCATATAATGGTTAAGAAGTTTCCAGAAGAAAAAAATACCCAAATTAATAGATTTAAAAGAAATATCTAAATGGTAAAATGAATCCATTCCTAGACTCATGAATAAACTATAGAACAACCCAAAAAAGAGAATACACAAATTAATGAACTTTAACCTGATGTATCAACAGAAAAATGAAAGTCTGGAAATTGTGGAATATCTTGAAAGGGTCAAGAAATATCTGCTAACCTAAAATTTATGTCAAGTAAATAAATATACTTCTAAAAATTAGGCCAAAGTAAAGACATTTTCAGTCAGTCCAAAAATTGAGGTTTTATTCAAAAAGTAACATTTAAAGGATGGAAGATGGAGGACCTTCAACGTGGTGGAGGAGTAAGACGTGGAGATCACTTTCCTCCCCACAAATACATAAAAAATATATCTATATGTGGAACAACTATTACAGAACACCTACTGAATGTTAGCAGAAAAACTCAGACTCCCCAAAAGGCAAGAAACTCCCCACTCACCTGGGTAAGGCAAAAGAAAAAAGAAAAAACAGACAAAAGAATAGGGACGGGACCTGCACCACTGGGAGAGAGCTATGAAGGAGGGAAAGTTTCCACACACTACGAAGACACTTCACTGGCAGAGACAGGGGGTGGGCAGGGGAGGAAGCTTCAGAGCAACAGAGGAGAGAGTGGAAACAGGGGTGAAGAGGGCAAAATGGAGACATTCCCGCACAAAGGATCAATGTGGACCAGCACTCACAAGCCTGAGAGACTTGTCTGGTGAGGGCTGGGAGCTGAGACTCAGGCTTCAGAAGTCATTCCCCACGGAGAGGACTGGGTTTGGCTGTGTGAACACAGTCTGAAGGGGGCTAGTGCACCACAACTAGCTGGGAGAGAGTCCAGGAAAATGTCTGGACCTGACTAAGAGTCAGGGTTGTTTCAGTGTGCGTGAGGAGAGGGGATTCAGAGCATCACCTAAACGAGCTCCAGAGACGAGCAAGCTGCGGCTATCAGCATGGACACCAGAGGCAAGCAAGAAATGCTAAGGCTGCTGCTGCTGCCACCAAGAAGCCTGTGTGCGAGCACAGGTCACTATCCACACCTCCCCTCCTGGGAGTCTGTGCAGCCCATCACCTCTAGGGTTCCATGATCCAGGGACAACTTCCCTAGAAGAACACATGGCATGCCTCAGGCTGTTGCAGTGTCATGCCAGCCTCTGCCAATATAGGCCCACCCCTCATCCATACCCCTCCTTCCCCCTCACCTGAGTGAGCCAGAGCCCCCTAATCAGCTGCTCCTTTAACCCCCTCCTGTCTGGGGGGAAGAACAGATGCCAGAGGGTGACCTACACGAAGATGAGGGGACAAATCCAAAGCTGAACCCTGGAGCTGTGCGAACAAAGAAGAGAAAGGGAAATTTCTCCCAGCAGCCTCAGGAGCAGTGGATTAAATCCCCACAGTCAACTTGATGTACCCTGCATCTGTGGAATACCTGAATAGACAATGAATCATCCTAAAATTGAGGCGGTGGACATTGGGAGCAGCTGTAGACTTGGAGTTTGTTGTATAAAATGTTTCTGATTTTTATAGGTAACTTAGTATAGTTTTTAGCACTTGTTATCATTGGTGGATTTTTTTATTGGTTTGGTTGCTCTTTTCTTTTTTTATTACACTTCTAAAAATTTACTTTAATAACATTTCTTAAACTATTTTAATAACTTTATTTTATTTTATGTATTATTATTTTTTTCTTTTTTTCCCCACTTTTCTTCTGAGCTGTGTCACTAACAGGGTCTTGGTGCTCCAGCTGGTTGTCAGGACTGAGCTTCTGAGGTGGAAGAGCTGAGTAAAGAATATAGGACCACCAGAGACATTCCAGCCCCATGTAACAACAACCGGTGAGGGCTGACTGAGATGTCTCTGTCTCAACGCTAAGTCCCAGCTATACTCAACGACCAGCAAGCTCCAGAGCCAAATAACTAGCAAGACAGAAACAAACCCAACTCATTAACAGAGAGGTTGCCTAAAATCATAGTAAGTTCACAGACACCCCAAAACAGACCACTGGACATGGTCCTACCCACCAGAAATACAGTTCCAGCCTCATCCACCAGAAGACAGGCAACAGTTCCCTCCACCAGGAGGCCAACACGAGCCAAAGAACCAACATTACCCACTAAGGGCAGACACCAAAAACAACGGGAATTACGAACATGCAGACTGTGAAAAGGAGACCCCAAACACAGTAACTTAAGCAAAATGAGAAGACAGAGAAATACACAGCAGATGAAGAAGCAAAGTAAAAAAAAACACCAGACCAAACAAATGAAGAGGAAATAGTCAGTCTACTTGAAAAAGAATTCAGAGTAATGATAGTAAAGATGATCTAAAATCTTGGAAATAGAATGGAGAAAATACAAGCAATGTTTAACAAGGACCTAGAAGAATTAAAGAGCAAACAAACAATGATAATCAACACAACAAATGAAGATAAAAATTCTCTAGAAGGAATCAATAGCAGAATAACTGAGGCAGAAGAATGGATAAGTGCCCTGGAAGATAAAATAGTGGAAATAAATCCCACAGAGCAGAATAAAGAAAAAAAAGAATAAAAAGAATAGAGAACAGTCCCACAGACCTCTGGGACATTATTAAATGCATCAACATTCGAATTATTGGGCTCCCAGAAGAAGAAGAGAAAAAGAAAGGGACTGAGAAAATATTTGAAGTGATTATAATTCAAAACTTCCCTAATATGGGAAAGGAAATAGTCAATCAAGTCCAGGAAGCACAGAGTGTCCCATACATGATAAATGCAAGGAGAAACATGACAAGACACATGTTAATCAAACTATCAAAAATTAAATACAAAGAAAAAATATTAAAAACGGCAAGGGAAAAACAACAAATAACATACACGGGAATTGCCATAAGGTTAACAGCTGATCTTTCAGCAGAAACTTTGCAAGTCAGAAGGGAGTGGCAGGACATATTTAAAGTGATGAAAGGGAAAAACCTACAACCAAGATTACTCCACCCAGCAAGGATTTCATTCATATTTGATGGAGAAATTCAAACCTTTACAGACAAGCAAAAGCTAAGAGAAATCAGCACCACCCAATTAGCTTTACAAAAAATGTCTCTTTGACCCACCTCTCAGAGAAATGGAAATAAAAACAAAAATAAACAAATGGGACCTAATGAAACTTAAAAGCTTTTGCACAACCAAGGAAACCATAAACAAAATGAAAAGACAACCCTCAGAATGGGAGAAAATATTTGCAAATGAAGCAACTAACAAAGGATTAATCTCCAAAATTAACAAGCAGCTCATGCAGCTCAAAATCCAAAAAGAAACAACCCAATCCAAAAATGGGCAGAAGATCTAAACAGACATTTCTCCATAGAAGATATAAAGATTGTCAACAAACACATGAAAAGATGCTCAACATCACTAATCATTAGAGAAATGCAAATGAAAACTACAATGAGGTACCACCCCACAACAGTCTGAATGGCCATCATCAAAAAAATGTACAAAGAATAAATGCTACAGAGGGTGTAGAGAAAAGGGAATCCTTTTGCACTGTTGATGGGAATGTAAATTGATACAGCCACTATGGAGAACAGTATGGAGGTTCCTTAAAAAACTAAAAATAGAACTACCATATGACACAGCAATTCCACTCCTGAGCATATACCCTGAGAAAACCATAATTCAAAAAGTGTCATGTACCATACTGCTCATTGCAGCACTATTTACAATAACGAGGACATGGAAGCAACCTAAGTGTCCATCAACAGATGAATGGATAAAGAAGATGTGGCACATATATACAATGGAATATTATTCAGCCCTAAAAAGAAACACAATTTACTTATTTGTAGTGAGGTAGATGGACCTAGAATCTGTCATACAGAGTGAAGTAAGTCAGAAAGAAAAACAAATACCATATGCTAACACATATATATGGAATCTAAAAAAAAAAAAGTTTCTGGTGAACCTAGGGGCAGGACAGGAATAAAGACACATATGTAGAGAATGGACTTGAGGACACAGAGACAAGGAAGGGTAAGCTGGGACAAAGTGATAGAGTAGAATTGACATTTATACACTACCAAATGTAAAATAGATAAGTAGTGGGAAGCAGCTACATAGCACAGTGAGATCAGCTTGGTGCTTTGTGACCACCTAGAGGGGTGGGATAGGGAGGGTAGAAGGGAGATGCAAAAAGGAGATGTGGTGGTATATGTATACATAAAGCTGATTCTCTTTGTTATACAGCTGAAACTAACACAACATTGTAAAACAATTATATTCCAATAAAGATGTTTAAAAAAATTAAAAAGAATGTTATGACAGTACATCTTGTCATACTGACTGCTACCTTTCCTTGTAATAGTCATCTGCCAAACCCTGGTATTGTTACTGAATGTCTTAGAAACTAGATTATAGTCACCTTTTTCAATGCTACCCCAGTTGTAATTCTTGGTGATTTTTTTTTTTTCAGTATGCAGGTCTCTCACTGTTGTGGCCTCTCCTGCTGCGTAGCACAGGCTCTGGATGCGCAGGCCCAAAGACCATGGCTCCCGGACCCAGCCGCTCTGTGGCACATGGGATCTTCCCGGACCAGGGCACGAACCCGCATCCCCTGCATTGGCAGGCGGACTCTCAACCACTGCACCACCAGGGAAGCCCTCTTGGTGATTTTTATAACTCATTTAGATGATTTCTCCAGCATATTGGCATCTAAGTTTCTAGACTTTGTGTACTGTAATGGTCTCAATTTCCTGCCAATTATCGTTTCACAATAGACTCTACTGTTATCAATAAATGTATCTATTTTTCCATTTTTTATTGTACAACTCACAAAAAAAATAGATAAAGGATGAAAGATAATTAACTGGATAGAAATTTCAAATATTAGAAAATATATCATGAGAAAATACATAATACAAGCAATAATTTTATTTGACAATCATAACAAAAACACAAACAGAAATATCTAATTGTCAGGGTAAGAAAAACAACATAAATATAAATAATAAATTAGTAATACTCATTCATTTCATAATTTGATGATTTAATTTTTGAATGCCATCTCTTTACAAGATACTGCCTAGATGTTGGAAGCCAAAACTGAACCATAGATGAGGACCCTGTCCCCTGATTTTACATTCAGAAGGTATAGAAAACTAAAATTAAAGAAAGAAATTTATATTATGCTCAGTAAGAACTTATTTATATATAATTTTGCTAATCTTATAATGTTAAAGACGTCTATGCTATAAATATGTATATATAAATGTATATATTTTCATGGAAAATATAAAAGAAGACAAAAAATGTATGAATAGTTTGAAGAGAATTTTAATGGGCATTCTGTAGTATACAAAAGCAGAGTCAACTTGTGTCTTCAGGTGATCCTTAATAACTTTGATATGAGTTAATTTTTCTTAAATATGAGTTAATATTTGTTAAAACATATGCCATGGATATTTTTAATTAAAAAATAATTTATCAGATAAGAAAGTGGGTCTCAAGAGTCAAAAAGTTAATGTTGTGTTTTCATTAGTGAACTTAAAGACACTAGACCAAAATATATTAGTTTTTATATACAAATCGTTATTCAAATGGTTTGTTTATCTACTTCATAGAATATTAGAAAGACATGTAGATTGATAATTTGATGATTCTATCCATCCAGTAAGTTAAATAAATTAGTGATCTCACCAAAAAATGTTTCTGAGAACCTATCCTTGTGCAGAAAGATGATGACTAGCATTTGACATTGACATCATGTAACTTTAATGTAAATCTATATATAGGACTTCTGTAAATTTGCATAAGAGAATTGAATTACTTGTACACTTCCACTTAACAGCAAGAAAAAGAGTTGAATCTCTAGATAACAGCATTCTGAGTCATTATTGAGTCTACCAGATTCATACTTGGCAAGTGTTGGTGATGCTCTATGAGGGACATATCCACTTCATAACTCCCCTGCTTTAAGTAGTTTTTTGAACTATTTAGGATTTTGTATTAGTTGACCCAATTGCTAGGCAGATCTCCTCTTAAGTAAACTCTTATTTGTATAGCATTCAACTTTCTATTTTGATATTTTAAGGAGACCACCAAATTTGGATATTTCAGAAATGTCATGACCATTTGACAAATAGACATTGAAGTTGTGTGCCCTCAAATTCTCTGAAACTCTAAACTAAATGATTGGATCTATACCAGTGTTTTTGATAAGACTGCAAGATGAAGGAAACAGTGGAACTTGCCCTAATGTAAAGAAAATATCACTATTTCCCCTTTGACACTTTGGATGATGGGAGAGGTGTATCACCATTTAACTAAGGAGAAATCCCTTCAAGAACCACTCTAAAGTGTTTTAAGAGATAGAGTTGCTGAAGGAAAAAGATTGAAAACAATTCACTTAGGTGTTCAGAAAGTGGAAAGACTGAAAGAGTAATCTGTCATTCTGTGGGGAGACAAGTTGCCAGAAAATTGGATAAATTGGAAATCACTGGAAGGCAGCTATTTCATCCTTAGGTGCATTAGATATCTTGGGAAAATGTTATTAAATGGTAAACAATTGCTACTCAAAAATTTCTAGCTGTTTGGAATACAGAGTTACAGAAAGTAAAAAGATTCCATTTTTATTCTAATAATAGATCATTCTAAACCTAAAAATGTGGTCTTTATACAATATATTAATTTTTATTTTTACTAGAGTGATATTTTAAATAATATGGGATTTGCCTGTGCTTACTAAAGTAATCAAAAACTTATTTTCTCCTCTTCATTGTTAATTTAATACAGTAGAAATTAAGAATATTGGGCCCTATTCCAGCTGTACTAAATCTGCATTTTAATAAGATCAGATCTATGAATTTTTTAAATGCTAAATTCCTTGCTTTATTTATTATTTTTACTTATTTGCACTGTGAATGAAAAATTACCTATGGAAATGCTTAAAATAAACCAAAATATTGCAGCTCTATTTTATTTTGAAAATAGTTAAAAAAAAAAGAAGCACCTGTTGTAAACACAAAAGAATATATTAAGATATTGCTTGGAAGCCAAAAACCAGAAAAGCTCTGTCATATCTATCAGTAAATGCAATCCATCTAATTTTCCTTTAAGAGGTGGAAATCAAAATTTAACAAGGAACAGATTATTCTTAAACTCTATGATGTACACTGCTGAAAAATCAAAGGTTAGTTGAAGATACACTGGGATATATTTTAGAGAAAAGAAAATGAAAAAGAAGCAGAGCTGATAATGTGTGAAGCAGAGCTCATACGTGTTAAGCATGCATCAATGTATAGATAAAAGCCTGAGAGGATGCTGTGATGAATTGTTTAATTATTACTGACATATTAATGATAAAATATTAAATATATAAATTAGGAAATTTATAATAAAGAAGAGAAACTGGCAGGCAAGAATTGAAACAAAATGCAAAACTTTCAATAGCAGAATCCTAAGTTGCTCATGCTTTTCTAGTGACCTATTTAGCTGTGATGTTCAGGAAAGTGTGTCTGGATTTTAGTTATGGATAAACACAGATATTGAATCAGATCCCACAGTGACCAGTTGAGTGGAAGTAGGCCATAGACCAGGTAGTCCATTCTCTGGCTGATAAAATTCTAGTCCCATTGGAAATATGTCCACCATTAAAAGTAATACAAATATTATCTTAAGCAAAAAGTAAACTCACCATGTGAAACTAAATAAATGTCATTCACCAAATTAATAAAATAAAAGAACAAAAATTAATATGATCATGTACCTATAAGAGGAAAAATATTTGACTAAATTCATCTTTATAAGAATTCTCAGCAAAGTAGGAAGAGAAAATAACTTAATCTGGTAAAAGGCATCTGTAAAAACTTACAATTAACATTGTAGACCATGAAATGTTAAATACTCCTTAAGGTCAAGGATAAGGCAAAAATTATTTCTCATTACTCTATTATTCTACTTCTCATTATTTCTATTCAGCATTGTAATGGAGGTACTATCCAGTGATAGGCCAGTGGGGAATAATTCATGTGGCATGCACCATCAGAAGTAGGACTTGATTAATTTTGACCAATAACCAGAAATAACAGAAACAACACAACATGAAGTCAAGGAAAAGAGAAATAGGAATGCTGTAACGGTATATTCTATTTCTTGTTTTCTAGGGACAAAATTAAAGGTATTCTTGTGCTTAGATGTCAGTGGTCAATGAAATCTACTCTTGAACAATATACCTTAATTGGTTCAGACTGGTGATTCCATTTGGTCATCTGGGTGGAACAAGCTACACAATAAAGTATAATTTTAAGATAATCTCACTCAAATGTAAGTAAATTTATGTGTCAAAGATTTATCAATTCATTAGTGAGTGAAACAGTAAGATGGTGGTATGGTTTGAATTGTGTCACCCCAAAATTCATACACTGAAGTCCTAACATTCAGTTGTCATGAATTTGACAGTTTTTGGAAATAGAGTCTTTGCAGATCTAATCAGAATAAGATGATATCATAGAATGGGACCTAATACAACATGACTGTTGTTTTTACAAAAGGAGAAAAGACGCAGATATACAGAGGAGAAAGCCACATGAAGATGCAGACAAACAAGGAGATGGCCATGTGAAAACAGAAACAGAGAGATTAGAGGGATGCATTTACCAACCAAGGATCACCAAGGCTTGCTGGCAACACCAACCAAGAGAACAAGACATGGAAATGATTTCCCTCAGAGCCTTCAAAGAGAACACTGTCCTGAGAATACCTTGTCTCAGACTTCTGTTTATTTATTCCTCTAAGTCCATTTCAGTCAACTTATCTAAACTACAGAAAAATAAGCCTGAGAAAACACTATTTTGTAAAAACATAAAAGGTAAAATTTTACTTAAGGGGAACCAATACATTTATGATTTTGAGTCTTTTTTGAGAATATGATATTTCTTTCCATATATTCAAGTCTAAATTTGCTATTCAGGAGACTTTTTCAACTTTCTTCATTATATTATATTGACATAATATTTATATATAATATTTTAATATTATATTATATAAAATATCAGATATGAGTGTGTGTACGCCATTGCTATTTAATTTTCTTTGGATATGAAATATTGTTCCTTAGGTTCAATCAAATATGAGATTATTCAATTATATATTAGTCAAAAGCACAACATTTTTGTAATTCTGAGAAATATACTTACTTTAGAATGTGTTATTACCTCACTTCAAATGAAGAAATCAAAATTTCTGGCAGACAAGTGCACTCCAGTCTAAATTAAAAACATGCAATGGTGAGCTTAACAGAAGGCAAATTGCTCATATATGGAATCAACATGGAACTGTATCAATATTTGTAAAAAAAAAAAAGTTATATATTGCCTTTAATTCCCTGGGGAGAAGTACAAAATTCAAGCAACACTTTCTTTTTTATTTTCCGATTTGTAACTAAGAACCTTTAGCAATTCATTTTTCTTTTTCTCCTTCTAAGCAGTCTTACCTGAAGCTTTGGAGAACCCTGTAAAGAATATGTAATAATGGTCATTTTGCTTACTTCCATACCAACAAATGAAATTTATACTTTTATGCCCTGAAGAATTGATTCTTTTCTGCAAATGACATATGGTGGTGAATCCTTTTTGAAAATAAATACTCCTGCTTTCTTGCTGAACAGCTTTTTCATTTAAATTCATGACAACATATCAAAAACTTTGCCATAAAAATACAGAACAATCAATTGAAGTAATATAGGACTTGAGAAATAAAGGATTTAAGCAATTTAAAACTTCTTCCATTCATTTTAAATTGAAATTTTAGAGAAGGTATCTTGGAATATGCTGACAGAGTATGCACACACATGCACACACACACACACATCCAGCTTAAGAAAATTATCTCAGCTACAATAATTTCATTAAAGATCAGAAATTAAAGTTTCTTTTCGACTTTCAGCTGAAGCTCATAACAAATAAAGGTAATATGATCTTTGCTGGATATTATTAATCAACCATACACAGAAACCTAAGACTATCTGTATTTACATAGGTTAACTGTCAGAAATGAAACCTGAGGCCATCTGTGTCAATATGATTTAAAAATTTATTTCAGAATATTATTTTTCAGGCAGATAAGGCTGTAAATACATAAATAACATCACTGTTTGCTTCGGGAAATTCCTGCAAACAAATTTGTGTGAGCAAACAACTCTCCTCTCAGACAATAGATCACTCACCTGGGCCGAGTGCTGTTTATTAAACAGCAGTTCATTTATGAAGACTTATTTCAAGGCTCTCTACTCACTGTCCCTCCATCCTAAATGCTTATGTCATGAACTTCATCTCTCCTAATTTGTTACTGGCCTTGAAAGGCCCACCTTAACCACTTGAGCCCAGATTTCAATAGCTATAAATATCATCTCATTATCTACTCATCTAAAAACACCTTGTCAAAGAGCTATTCTCCATTATAGCCATACTTCTATTTCACTTAGCTTTGCTTAGTCAACATGTGTTAGTTTGTCTGTTGGGGAGACAATAGGCAATGTCTGGAGGTTCCACAAGAACCAGCCAGGATACCCTTCCCATTATGGTTCAAGATCTTGGAGTTTCCCTGAGGCTCCTTGAACCATTCACTTGGGGGCTTCCCTGGTCACAGTAATGAAATGCATTTTGTGTTGAATCTGAAATCTAAATTATTTTCATTAGATTCTCAGATTCTCTATTTACTTTGATTTCTAGAAATGAGGAATGCTTTTTAGGAATACTTTGATCATTTGATCATATTTTATGCATTATAAAATCCTGCCATAGTACTTGCTAACTTTCTGTATTTTATTATCATATTTTTATGATCTTATAAAATGAAGTTCATAGAACAAAGGACAAGCTTAAGTCTAATAAATTTGTTTTGCCATTTGACTCTAGGACTAATGAGTTCAGAAGATCTCAGAGATCAGCATACTTATAGAACACATTTTGCTTTGGGTCACTTATCAGAATTTTATGAAAGCTTATCTTAGTCTTGTCATGTTTTACCTGTGAGAGCCTATTCCTGAAAGAGATCTTAACTCCAAATGTTCTGCTTGCTTGGGATTTCAGATTTATTGGCCCTCAGTTAAAGAGATACAAAAAATGCAACCTACAAGGGATTAAATTCCAAAATTTATAAACAGTTCATGTAGTTCAATATTAAAAAAAAAAACCTGTCAAAAAATAGGCAGACGATCTAAATAGACATTTCTCCAAAGAAGACATACAGGTGGCCAAGAGGTACATGGAAAGATGCTCAACATCACTAATTATTAGAGAAATGCAAATCAAAACTACAGTGAGGTACCATCTCACATATGTCAGAATGGCCATCATCAGAAAATCTACAAAGAATAAATGCTGGAGAGGATGTGGAGAAAAGGGAACCCACTTGCACTGTTGGTGGGAATGTAAATTGGTACAGCCACTATGGAGAGCAGTACGGACATTCCTTAGGAAATTAAAAATAGAGCTACCTTATGATCCAGTAACCCCACTTCTGGGTATCTGGAGAAAAACATGGTTTGAAAGGATACATGCACCCCAATGTTCATTGCAGAGCTGTTTACAATAGCCAAGACATGGAAGCAATATAAATGTCTATCGATGGATGAATGGATAAAGAAGATGCGGTACATATATGCAATGGAATATTTCTTAACCATAAAAAGAATGAAATAATGCCTTTTGCAGCAACATGGTTGGACCTGGAGATTATCATACTAAGTGAAGTAAGTTAGACAGAGAAAGACAAATATCACATGATATCGCTTATATGGGGAATCTAAAAAAAAATGATACAAATGAACTTATTTACAAAACAGAAATAGACTCACAGGCTTAGAGAACAAACTTTGGTTACCAGGGGGAAGGGTGGGGAAGAAGGACAGACTGGGAGTTTGGGACTGACAAGTGCACACTGCTATATTTAAAATAGATAACCAAAGACCAACTGTATAGCACAGGGAACTCTGCTCAATATTCTGTAATAACTTAAATGGGAAAAGAATTTGGAAAAGAATATAAAAATAAATAAATAAAGAGATCCAAATACCATGCTAGGGTCCCATGACAAATTTCAAAAGCAAATTCTTCACTTACTCATCACCAAACTCTTAATAGGTTCAACTTAATTTAGATTCACAACTTATATAGGCAGACTCCTGCTTTTTACATAGTTCACACAATAATTCTGTTTTGTATGCTTATTAAAGAACACATGTCACCGAGCATCATTTAAAGTTACAGTCATCTCTTTGGAGACCTTTTTATAGGATAAATATGTTTAACAAGTTACTTAGAATGATAATGGATAAATTCCTGAAAATGTTTATTGTTATGTAAAAAGTTCCAAAGGAAATTCAGATTCCAAAAGTGTTATTTTATTTTTTTTGTTTTTATTTACTTTAATTAATTAATTTTTGGCTGCGTTGGATTTTCGTTGCTGTGTGCGGGTTTCTCATTTCAGTGGCTTCTCTTGTTGCAGAGCACAGGCTCTAGGTGCACGGGCTTCAGTAGTTATGGCACGTGGGTCAGTATTTTTTGTTCACAGGCTCTAGAGCACAGGCTCAGTAGCTTTGGTGCATGGACTTAGTTGCTCCATGACATGTGGGATCTTCCCAGACCAAGGATTGAGCACATGTCCCCTGCATTGTCAGGCAGATTCCTAACCACTGCATCACCAGAAAATTCTCCAAAGTGTTCTTTTAAAATAATTTTTAAAAGAAATATACCGTCAAGGCAAAATAAAAATTTGAAGCTAGATAGTTTTTATTACCCCTTGTCTGCAAATCTTGACTCAAAACTAAAAGTCTTTATCTCACAATTTTTGTCTCCCTCTATATTCTCTGTTTGTAGCATTATTTCTCCCTCCTTCCCACCTTAAATATCCAAAAGCTCAATTATATTCTAAAATTAAACTTTATATATTATAGAGAAAGTACATGTGGTTACATTTTATCCCTGGTATTCATCTGAGTTAAGATCCAATTTCAAATATTCTCCAAAGTCTAGACAAAGGGTGAGAATAGTTCTAATAACATATATTCCACAGCTCCCAGATTTAGATCAGCTGGTTTATATGATATAAGGAATCTCAGCTGCAAAAAAAAAAAGGTAGAAGATGACATGATATCTCAAATTGCATGAGATCTCAGAAAAATTTAGAAACCTGTAGACATCATGCCTACCCCTAAGATTTTCTCATCTAAAAATATAGAATAGGCACTACTCCAGTCTTAAAAATATTGAAAGGGTAAGTTCATTGGAAATATCTTTGATAGACCCTGTAACACTTCTATACAGCATTCAGGAGTAGATCTTTATACAAATGTGATTGCAGCCCTTTCTGCATGTTTTGCAAATAACATTAAGTAAGCAATATAAGTATTCCATAGGAAATTAAAATCTGTAATGGAAAATTAGCCATATTGCCAGATCTCTTGTTTTGTAATATTTTAAACACTGGTTGAAGATATAAAAAACAGAATGAGAAAAAAAACAATAGACTGGTAGCTTTACAAAAGTAGGTGATCGATGAGAGCCTTACATGTGAGAACTGAACATGGAGTTTACAATTTTGCCCATAAAGTCACAAAGAACAAATTTCCTGAACATTAAATGGTAACTGCAAACTTTGAATTGATAGGATGCTAAAATATCAAACTTAAACCCGCCTACTCTCACAGAGACTCTCCCTTGGAATCAACTAATTACTCAGGTGGTTGATGTCTCCAGTAACCTCCAATCATCCTGTGTCTGATATCATGACTTGTATCCTCAAATCTTTCAGTAAGACTTTTTACCTCCTTTGTAAAATTGCATCCACTAATTCATTTTTTGTGAAAGATGTGTTTTGCAAATGGAATTTCTAGACTGAATGCTCTTTTTCAAATTCCTGAGTTCCCATTCTGCCTCCTCCATTCATAAGGAAGTCTTAGCTAATATGAGCATTGACTAAATCAAACCTAAATTACAGATATCCACAAGGAATCAGACCCTTGTAAGCCTCAAATTCAACTGGGTTGGCTAAAGCCATCAAGCTTGCACAGAACCTTTGAAAACCAAAAGCTAAAGTTTTAAAATCAACAGCTGAAAAGCTAATAGCAAAAATGTTAAACACACCTTATACCAGTCTGTGTCTGGTTAATAACTCCAATGGGTGAGGGCAGAGATTTGTTTAGGATCTCAAGACCAAACAGAAAAGTCAATTCCCATGATCTGTGACACTGAATATTAATAATATGGTGTTTTCTTTGCCACCTGAGGGTGCATATTTAAAAGAGTAGATCCAGAGTCTGCTTTCTTTAGTGTACTATTGGATAAAGATAGTACAGCACTAGCATGATAATCATGTTTTGCTTTTGAGAACTTTGTATTTAGTGATGACTAAATACTTTACTATCATATTTGAATTAATTGACAAATTATCAATTAAAATAAAACATTTAATAATACCTATGTATCAACATCTTGCTTATTAAAACATTATTTCACAATGAAGTTTTACACATTCATCAATTCAGTCACTTAATATGGCAGAGACAGATTCACAGATTCATATGCTCACAAACATTTGGGTTCTGTTTTGTTAGACACATAAACTACAGTTCTTAGCTGTATTTGCATTGTATTAGGTCATGGAATTAATTTAAGAATAGTGAAAAATGAGTATAATGTATATCCAGACTTAGCCTCAAGATCCTGCACATGCACTCTCTCATCTACTTTTTACATTTTGGCCGACTAGGATGGCCAATTTTAAAGTAGTCTGGGAAACAAGATGCTGTAGATTAAAAAAAACAAAAAACAAAAAAACTGAGTAACCTGGTCCTTGAATGAGGACAAGGGGGAGGATGATTTATTTGAAAAACATATCATGTGAATGAGAAACGAATTTCGGTTTGTTTAAAGTATTATATGCTGTTGGGTCTCGTTGACAAAGCAGCTAGCATTAATCCAAATAATACAGATATAAGTTGCTTGAATTGTCTTTGCCATAACAAACCTTAAAGTATTTGCACTAAATTAGCATTACATTGGCAGCTAAATCAACTTCAGAGGATTGGAAGATGAAGACCTAATGTATTCACTGAAAAAAGTATTGTTGAAACTGTCATTTAAAATCAATCGAGTTCAACTAAATGCCCCTAGGTCATTGTGTTTGGGAAAAGCCAGAAAGTTAATGTGCACTTGTTCACACTTTTTGTGTTCCACAATGAATTATAAGAAAGAGGTGAACTCAGGCAAGAAAGAGATGGTTTTTAGAACAGAAAGAAAAGGAATAGAGTTGAGTTTCTAAACCTTAGCACTACTGACATTTTATGCCAGACATTTTTTGTTCTTGTTGTTGTGGAGAGCTATCTTTTGCACTGTAGGGTGTTTACCATTATCTCTGGCCTCTACCACTATAGATATGGAGTACCCCTACCCAACTATCATAACCAAAAATGTCTCCAGACATTAAGTGTCCTATGGGGGGAGAAATACCATCCTTGATTAGAAATTACTGATATAGAGAAACTCTGTAATTGTTGGGACCCTAGGTCAGAAAGCTGCATCTTTCCAGATTAGGTTGAAAAATTATCTTTCAGAATTTAAAACCTGATGTATTCTTAGTTAAGAATACAGCCCTGAAGCAAATACTGGTTAGGAATGTTATGTTTCCTCCCAAGCCTATATTTGATAAATAGCCTGAATGTTACCTTAAAGATGAGGAAGCATATGTGTGCTGGGGAAAATGTAAAACAAGGAAATGGTGTAGACTTTTTTCCTATCTCCAGTTTTTTAATAAATTTTCTATATTTATTTAATAATTTTTAATATCATTTAAGTGATGATTAGTGTAATAGTTGAATTATTTCATGTTCACTCAGAGTCACCACTCAATCAATTTGAAATTAACTCATCTATTCAAAAAAATGTTTCTCTGCTTAAGACAGTACAGTAGGAAGAACAATAATCTCCTAAAATGCTCATTTCCTAATCCCCAGAAACTGTGACTATGTCATCTGACAGGGAAAAAGAGATTTTGCAGCTGTTATTATGTTAAGAACATTGAGATGGGAGGTTATTTTGGATTTCCCTTACAGTCTCAATCTAATCACGGAGATTAGAAATGGAAAATCTCTTTTGGTGAAAATAACAGAGAAATGCAACTATGGAAGAACAGACATTACTAGCTTTGAAGAATGGATGAAACGGACCACAAGTCAATGAATGAAAGTAACCTCTAGAAGCTGGAAAATAGAAGGAAATGGGTTATCTCCTGGAGTTTCCAGAAAGGAACATAGAACTACCCACCTAGTAAGACCCATATCAAACATCTGACCTACAGAACTGTAAGATAAAATATTTGTGTTCTTTTAAGCTACTATGCTTGTAGTAATTTGTTACAGCAGCAATAGGAAAATATGTAATACATAGAGTGCTTCAATAATGGAGAAAAAATTATGTGAGAGAATATAATTTCTTTCCTTCACAGTATTTGAAATATAACAAGAGAACAAATTATTGATATAAAGCTTTAATCTTAGCTGGAGCTATGGAAAGAAAATAGAAATTTTAGAAATACAAAATAAGAACTTAACTTATTTTTCTTATGCAGTAATCCTCCCTTATCCATGGATTCACTTTCTGCAGTTTTGGTTACCCATGGCCAACCATGGTCCAAAAATATTAAATGGAAAATTCCAGAAATAAACAATTCATAAATTTTAAATTGCACATTATTCTGAGTAATGTGATGAAATCCTGTGCTATCCTGATCTGTCCCACCCAGGAGGTGAATCATCCCTTTGTCTGGCTTCTCCTGCCAGATAGTCAATTAGTAGCCAGGTCTGTATCTCTGTATTACAGTGCTTGTGTTCAAGTAATTCTTATTTTACTTAATAATGGCCCCAAAGTGAAAAAGTACTGGTGTTAGCAATTCAGTTATTCTCTTACTGTCCCCAGTTTATAAACTAAATCTTATCATGGATATGTATGTACAGGAAAAAACATAACATATACAGGTTCAGTACCACCTGGGGTTTCAGGCTTCCTTCCACTGGGGGTTGAGAACATATATCCCCCGTGGATAAGGGGGAAACTATATGGAGGTAAGTGTTGATTATTGAGCACTATTTTAGTTGCAGATAGCAAATGTGTGTAGTTACAGTAAGACAAACATGGAAGTTTGATGTAAAGGAAGTGAAATATCAAAAGGAAATGGAAGTCATCAAGGTTTTAGGCATTAACTATAAATTGCAGAAACTTTAATAGATTAAATGCAGTCTGACTCTTAGAAAATGTGTGCCTGATTTTTAAAATCACAAACATCCTGTAATCTATGAACTGTTCATTTTGATTAGAGTGCTGGGGAAAAATACAACTTAAAAGATTTAGTCAAATACTATCTAATAATAGAAATGAATTTCAATGCTGCCATGCTTTTCTGACATCCTCTTATACTGTCATGGATGAAATTTAATTGTCCTTCAGTGCCATGGAACAGACCCTGGGATTAAGCTGATGTTGCAAAATGAATAAATAATGATGAGACTTGGAAAAAGAAAATCATTACTTAGTAAAGAAGGTTAGTCTTATTTTACACTTTCTTGAGAGCTGAACTAATATGAGAAACATTTGTCTTGCTCTTTCCCAGATTTGCATATGTTTGATTGTGTCAGCTGAGATGTTCAAGTGATTTTCTCTCTGAAGGGTCAAAGCCATTCACCCCCAAATCAGTTTTTATGCCTATGTTTCACAGTGGCAAGGACTCTCAACTCTAAGTGTGAGGAATGTCTGTGTTGCTTGATTTGCTGTTTGATTACTGTTTGTGAGTGTCTTTTACCCAAGATGTCATGTAACTTTCCAAACAGATTATTTTTCAAAACAATTACTTTCCCAAATTTTGCAGAGAGGGATGCCCATTTACTGAAATGTGAACTTAAATTTCTGGAAAAGAAAAATCAAATACTCACAATAATCTGTAAAGTAGCTATAAATTTTTATTTTTCAGAGGAAGCATCTCTCAAAATGGCTAGTTTTGATGTATACTAGAAACAATATTTTATTCCTTCTATTGCCATGAGCAGAATATAACAGATTGTGTGTGTGTGTCTGTGTGTGTGTGCGTGTGTGTAAAACCAGGATATAATATTACATTGAAGAAAAAAATGCTCAGTTGACCAAATAAATGCTAGTAGCTAAACCAGAATTTCTTTTTATTATTGACATTCTTTTCTCAATTGGATAATTAAGGCATAAAATGATTGTTACCTGCTCCCCCCCCCACACACAAACACACACAAAAAACACAAGTACACACTCCACAAAGGAGCCTTTGTGCTTTTGTAAATAGAAATGCTCACCAAAAAGTTATTTGTTTCCAGGATACTGATTATGTCAGCTGGTTCCCTATTTAGCATAATATAACATCAAGCTATGCATATAGTATTCCATTAGAATGTACATTCAATGAGGGCCTCCCTGGTGGCGCAGTGGTTGAGAGTCCGCCTGCCGATGCAGGGGATACGGGTTCGTGCCCCGGTCTGGGAGGATCCCATATGCCGCGGAGCGGCTGGGCCCGTGAGCCATGGCCGCTGGGCCTGCGCGTCCGGAGCCTGTGCTCCGCAACGGGGGAGGCCACAACAGTGAGAGGCCCGCATACCGCAAAAAAAAAAAAAAAAAAAAAAAAAAGAATGTACATTCAATGAGAATTTGCTTTTGTTCAGTCTCCTACATCCATATCATTTAAATGAGCTCCTGGAATCTAGTATGTGCTCAAAAAATATCTGTTAATTTCATAGTAAGTAGTTTTTGAAGTAACAACTATTTTCTACTGTATACAGCACAATCATAACTTTGCAAGACATTACCTGAGCTAACACTATTTTGAATTTTAATTTTTTTTACTCTTTTTTTTAACATCTTTATTGGAGTAAAATTGCTTTACGATGTTGTGTTAGTTTCTGCTTTATAACAAAGTGAATCAGAACGACATACACATATATCCCCAAATCTCCTCCCTCTTGCGTCTCCCTCCCACCCTCCCTATCCCACTCCTCTAGGTGGTCACAAAGCATCGAGCTGATCTCCCTGTTCTATATGGCTGCTTCCCATTAGCTACCTATTTGACATTTGGTAGTGTATATAAGCCAATGGCACTCTCTCACTTCTTCCCACCTTACCCTTCACCCTCCCCAGGTCCTCACGTCCATT